>NC_047091.1:27744995-28047357 GCF_902459505.1 Geotrypetes seraphini
GTATTTCAAATGGATTAACATTATTAAGATATTACTGGTACTCTGCCTTCTGGTTTCTTCTCATCATGCTTTTTTTATTAGCTTTACAGGTAATGTGAAGCTAAAAGGAATAATCCTTATGGGGGATGATGATTGCTCTCACCCATCTGAGATGAGACTGTAAGTGATACCATATTGGATTCTGGACTTAACCTTCATTAAAGGCAGATAATTTTATTTACTTCTATTATTCAGACCTTGGGTGCTACTTTGTTTCAGGTTCCAAAACTATGTGAAGACTAAATGAGGCTCCTTATAATAGTCCTATCTCTGGAGTTGGGGGATATCAAATGATTTTAGTTCTTTGGAGGAATCTGAAAAAATGTTTATTCTTTATTGTCCCTCCAGACCGGCACAGAAACTGATGGGTAATAGCTCACAACAACTAGCAAGCAGGTGGAGACTGAGACACAAACTTTTAGCTATAGTGCAGTCTCAAGTACAAACAGTCTGCTCTCAGTTGACAGCAGGTGGAAGTGGTAAGCCTGTGCAGTCTTTCCCTGGTTTAGTGTAGAGCTGTTGGATTTTATTTAAATTGGCCTTTTTGTCCCCGATTGTGGTGCCGGATTGAGCTTGGGAGACCCTTTCGGGAGTCCGTCTGACCTTGGGGGTGCCACACTCGACTGGTTGAATCCCTCCCCCCCATTTCCCCCACCTCCCCAAATTTTTATCTTTAGAGGTGCCTCAGCTGTAAGCTTTGCCACCACTGCCTGTAAGGCATATAGATTTGATGGCCAGTGGAGTCTGTTCAATTATAAATTAAAGTTGTAGTTAAAAAAAAAAAAAAGTCCTGAGGCAGTGCTGGTCTTAAGGAAAGCCTTCAATTAAGGTTAATTGACTTTTATTGTTAACTGGCACCTGTATTTTTTTCTTGTGATTTTTGCAATGAGCACTTTTAAAGGGAAAAAGTGCTCATTGTGTACCAGATGTGCAGTTGATGCGGCTGGTGTGTGCACAAAATGTACCGGCTGTCGCAAAGAGGAATCCTCGCTGACTTCAGGTGCCAGCAAGCAGGGTTCCCCTTCGCACATATACCGCAAATTGGCAGCAGCCTTCCAGTTTCCCTTCTTTAATGGCTGGATCTGTTCAGGCCTCTTTTCCACTGCAGCCTTCAAGGGAGTCTTGTTTTTTGTTTTGTTTTTTCCAGTGTGTTTTTTGCTGGGAAGCTCCGCCATCTTGTCTGCAGCTTCATGTGACATTCCCCCTGTCTTAGATAGACAAGAGCAGGTTAGAACATAAGAATAGCCTTACTGGGTCAGACCAATGGTCCATCTAGCCCAGTATCCCGTCTTCATGGAGGCCAATCCAAGTCACCCATGCAAAAACTCAAATAGTAGCAACATTCCATGCCACCGATCCAGGGAAAGCAGTGGCTTCTCTCATGTCTGTCTCAACAGCAGACTATGGACTTTTCCTCTAGGAACTTGCCCAAACCTTTTTTTTTTTTAACTAGCTACATTAACCTTAAAAAACATTGTTTTTTTATTTGTATTTTTTTGTAGGACAAGGCAGTTAAGACAAGTCTGTGTTTCAATGTATGTGTTTTTGTAATGTGTGTTTTTGGGTTTGTTTGTTTGTTTGTTTTTTTTTACTATGTATGTGCTTCTAATGGGTCTCCTGCCTTGGCAATTAGTCCTGCTTTGCCACCAGGGTATTTTGGGGTTTTGTTTTTTGTTTTTTTTTGCAGAATTTGTTTTAGCCTTGTGCAAGGCTTATGTGCAAGCAGCCAGGTGTCCTGTTTCTTCCCCAGGAGCTTTTCAGGAGAGAGGGGCTTTTGCCTTCTATGTCTACCCCTGTTCAGCCCCCTTCAATGTCATCCCTGGACCCATCCCTCCCCCCCCCCCCCGGGTGTTCAGCCAAGCGGCTGCGGGTCTCGTGGGAGAAGGATGTTTTTCTTTGGGGAGACGTTTTCTCTTGAGGAGGACTTGTTGGATATCCAAGATCCGTTTGGCGGGACAGATGCCACTGGAGTGTGTTTTTCGGAGCCACCAGCTGGCGAGGTTGCGTCGGTGGTGCACATTTTCCAGCGGGAAGAGCTCCAGGAACTTATTCTTCAGGTTTCATCGGTTTTGCATTTTGAGGAAGACGCAAAGAAGCCCCTGCTTCGGGGGATCTGTTCAGCCTCCTGTTCTTTTCCTATGCATCAGGATATTTGGGACATAGTACTCATGCAATAGAAGGCGCTGTACATGCCTTTTCATTTTGCGCAGTCCATATATTGGCTATATCCCATCCCTGATGGGGATAGAGATACCTTGAAGTCTCCTGTGGTTGATGCTGTGGTCTCGGCCATAGTGTGTTGACATATGGTGCTGTTTGAGAGCGGCTCGGCCTTGCAAGACTCTGAGGATCGTTGGCTGGAGTCGTTTCTTAAACAGAGTTTTGATGTGGCTGCCCTGGAGGTCCAGGCAGCGATGTACGTCGGTCTAGTGGCTTGGGCTTGTTTTTGGTGATACGAGTGTGTCCTTGACTTGGAGCTGGTTGACTGGTCCTTGGTGGATCAGGAGGTGGCTAAGATTGAGCTGGGCGCTTCTTATCTCTCAGATGCCATTTATGATCTGTGGGCTTCGGTCAAGTCCATGGCTCTAGGAGTGGTTGCTCGCCTTACCTTGTGGCTCCAGGGTTAGTCGGCGGATGCAATGTCTAAGGCTAAGCTTACTAAATTTCCCTTTTGGGGTTCTTTTCTTGTTTGTCGAGGATTTGGACAAGTTGGTTCAGGCTTTGACTGACTCAAGGTGCCCCATCTTCCTGAGGACCATTCTCACCTGCTTTTGTGGGGTGGAGTTGCATGGGGGCGTTTGCGTGGTGTTTGTCCATTGGGGGCAGTTTCTTTTCCTTTCAGGGGCCATTTCTTTCAGTGCATGCAGTCCTTTTGGAGTGCCCATGGGGGTGGGGGGGTGATCATGACTCCTCTGGAGGCCCCTCTGTTGCCCCCCCGGACCAATGATCCCTTGTGTGCCCTTTCCCTGGTGCTGGTGGGCATCAGGTTACAGGAGTTTTACCAGAGGTGGGTCAAAATCACAACGGATCTGTGGGTCCTGGAGGTGATTCAAGACAGATATGTTCTGGAGATTTCCTGGCCCTTGCCAGATCATTTCTTCTCCTTGTCAGGTGGCTTGAAAGAAACGGGCTTTTCGTCAGACACTGCAAAGGTTGCTGGACCTCAAAGCAGTGGTTCCAGTGCCTTGGGAGTTTCGCACCAGCAAGTATTCCATTTAGTTTGTAGTGCCCAAGAAAGAGAGGTCTTTTTGGCCCATTTTGTTTCTAAAAGGAGTCAACATGGCGCTCCGGGTTCCGCCTGTTCACATGGAGACCCTGAGATATGTCATTCTGGTGGTCTAGCCTGGGGAATCTCTGGCTTCTCTAGATTTGACAGAGGCCTACCTACATATTCATATTTGGGCCTCTCACCAGCATTTCTTTTGCTTTGTGATTTTGGGAAAGCACTGTTAGTTCGGTGCGCTTCCTTTGGTCTGGCCATGGCTCTGCGGACTTTCACCAAGATTATAGTGGTGGCGGTGGCCTTATGCAAGGAGGGAATTCTGGTTCATACCTATCTGGATGACTGGTTGATTCAAGCAAAGTCATTTCAGGAGAGCTCCCGTTGAGGAGTTCCTGCTGTCGCTGGGATGGATGTTTTAAAATAATTAGCTAGCATATTCGGGGACGGAGGATTTTCATGTTGTGAGCAACAATTTGAAGAAACACTTGTCAAATTGGTAACCAGTTTAAACAATAACTTTGTGTCTAGTACAGTTGATCTAATTTGGGTAGCATAATATGCTTTTTTTTCCTTGGTAACTTTTTATAGTCGCGGGCTAAATTTCTACATTTTTGTTCAACAGATTTTTAAGCCATGCTCACTTAAGTCTTCTTACTGAGCTGTTTAATGTTAACAATTTCAAATCCAACCACTTATCCATTTTATAATTATATATTTTAATCATTTACAGTTAGGGGCGATGTCATAGAGTAATATATGACTTATTAAATTCCATTGCTTGTAGAAATTAGCCATGGGCACAATAGTGGAGATTGAATCAGATTTAGTCCAAAAATCTGCTAATATAAGATCTTGTGAATAGCTGCTGCATAATGGTCTGGTTACATTTTTTAGTTAGCTGCCAATTGAGATTGACCTGATATTGATAATGATCTGAGTACAAGGATGGCGTTCATATTCCCTCTGCTACTGAAATAGCAGGAAACAAGGAATTCTTCCTTTGATAATGTTACTAGGTCTAAGTGATGACTTTTACAGTGAATGGAGGAGAAACTAGGAATACTATATTTTATTATTGATCATTTTATTTTAGTATTTCTATACCACTTATAACCTAAGTGGTTTACATTCAGGTACTCAAGCATTTTTCCCTAATGTACCTGGGGCAATGGGGGATTGAGTTGTTAAATGCATGTGGAATGTGAAAAATTTGACAAATATACTAGAGAGATCAGATGTAGAACCAGTTCTAACTGCCACGTTGTTTGTTCAATTAGCATTGGATTCGGATAGAGACTGGTTATTAAAAAAATGGTTTTCAAACATAAAGATAAATTATTTATGAATTACAAAATTAGAATGTATCCGGACGTATCCAGAATAACTCCAAAAAAGAGGAAGCAATTTTTACTTTTAAGACCTATTCTATATTTTCTTTTTTGTTATGTTGATACTGTTATTTTCTAAATGATTGTTGTGATCATGGAAAATTGAAAATTCAATAAAGAAATAATTTTTTTTAAATGTGCAAAAATAAACAAAGCCAGAATCTTTAAACACAATAAGGAAATAAGAAAACCAACCTTTCGCATAGTTTGAGAGTTAAGTTCTTTATCTATGCAGATGATATTACTATAGTGCTTCACAAACAACCACACTCTCAAAATGTTTGCAGCACAGTAAACACACACGCCATGTGAATGCTAAGAAGTAATTCACAAATAGTATCTCAAACCCTAGCTAGAAACAAGATAGGGATTAGCATGCACCACCGGCTTAATATTGTGAAAATTATCACGAGGTAGGAAAAAGCCTCATATCTCCTCCTTCATCCCAACAATATATAAAAATTGTAGATATATAGGAGGCTTTATAGGGGTTAGTATAATCACTGGCATAAAAAACCTCCTCTATAATGTTTCACTAAATGAAAGCCTTGTGCAATGCAATAAAATCCCTACGTTGTTTATACTACATTGAGAGACTACAAAGTGACAGAGCAACTAATGCTTCATCAGAGCAATACTAAATATACTTGGAGGAGATATACCACCCATCTATACTATAATGCTTCCAGTTACATCCTTTACAGGGGAGATAAAAAAACCAAATTTCTTCATTATTAATTCATATTGAGCAATGGACAATGAGGGCCAAACTTAAACTTAATCTGGAAAAATCAAAATTTTTTTGGCTAGTCCTTCTGATAATATAAAAGAAAAGGAATTACTATTGAATGGTCAAACTTTCTTAATTTCTGCCTCAATCAAAATCGTGGGTGTTATAATGGACCGCCATTTAACTTTGGATGATCACGCAAATCTATTGACAAAAAAATGTTACACAATTTTGTGGAAACTTAGGACGATAAAAATTTTTTTTGATAGTGTATCTTTTAGATTATTAGTACAATCCTCCATTTTATCTGTTCTGGATTATTGTAATATAATATATGTGGGATCTCATAAAAAGCTTCAAAAGAGATTGAGACTTATCCAGAACACGGCAGTGAGAGGTTGTAAACTGAAAAAACACCATGAACATCTTCTCTCGCACCAAGCAGCATCATGGGGTAAAGACCTAGAACAATTGCTTTCGCCCACTACTTATGAGGAATTTAGGAAACGTCTGAAAACACACCTGTTCCTAAAGTATCTAGACAACTGATCCTCTCTTCTCTCTCCCCTCTATAGCGATTAATTTGTTCTATTGATCACTCTCTCCTCAAAAATTGATTTCCTGTCCTATTAACCCTCTTTCTTCCTCCCCTCTTAAAGTCAATCAATTTGTACCTTTGCTTAATCTTTGTAAACCGCATAGAACTTCACGGTATTGCGGTATATAAGCTGTTATTATTATTATTTTTGGTCTGAAAAAATATGGCCATGTTACTCCATTTTATCGACAGTTGCAATGGCTGCCTTTTGAGGTATGTCCTTTAGGAAACTGCTAGAAACTGATTTGTTTGATAAATTTGTAAACTGATGTCTTAGCATTTTGATTGGTATATTGTTCACATATTTGCTATTTTAGCTGATTTTAATGTATTTTTAATAAATTGTATTTTATCTCATGTTTGAATTTTCTACTGTATATGAACTGCCTAGAACTATATGGTATGGCGGTATATGAAAATAAATTCTTATTTATTATCTTATTTTTATTTTTTTTTTACTAAGGTAGACTAACCGATTAGCGTGCGCTAAATGCTAACGTGTGCATTTTAGTCTATGGACGCGTTAGTGTTTAGCGTGCGCTAATTTGTTTAGCGCACCTTAGTAAAAAAGGGCCTTCGAGCTCCTTTTACAAAGCTGCAATATTGTTTTTAGCTACATCCACGCTATGCGGCTAGAACTAACGCTAGCACGCACGCTAAAACCACTAGCACAGCTTTGTAAAAGGAGCCCTTAGTCTTCTAAACATATTTGCTGTTCTCTGAGGTACTCTTTTACTAAGCTGTGTTAAGCCCTAATATGTGTCTATCAAAGCTTAAAAGGGCTTCACTCAGGCATGCACAAAGCACATGCAAAATAATGGAGTGGAGAGTGGGCGTTTCTGCTCTAATCGGCACATTTACTGCAGGCTGTTTGAGCTCTTACTATCTACAAAATAGATGGCGGTAAACTGCTCACATGCTAATTTTGGTTAATATGCCATGTGCTAATGCTATACTAGTGCATGACTATTAGTTGAGAAAACAGAATATTGGCCATTTTCCAGCAGTGAGGAAAAAATGACTTTAGCATACTCTTATGTGGGTGTTTCCTGTGAGCTAAGACCAACTTTTCCTACACCTTGGTAAAAGGACCCCTAAATGTTGTTTCTCCTGCTCAATATTAGTTTTACAATACTACCATATTTTTTGCTCCATAAGATGCACTTTTTTCCCCCAAAATGTGGGTGGAAATAAGGGTGCGTCTTATGAAGCGAATACAACAACGCCCCCCCCCCTCCCCCCCGGATATAAAATGCCTGCCCTGCTTGACAGGATTGGGTTACTGCCATTGTCCATTGCAGTTCTCCAAGTGCTGCTCGGCTAAGCCTCCCCCCCTGCTACTCTGGCACCGAGTTGCTGGTGAACTGCAGCTACTTGGGACTGAGCCACGTCCCTGCCGATCTCCCTTTGCAAGAGAGGAAGAAAAACTTTTGCTTCCTCTGTCCAAATGCTGCTCAGCTAAGCCTCCCCCCCCGGGCTGCTCTGGCACAGAGCTGCTGGTGAACTGCAGCCACCTGGGACTGAGCCACGCCCCCACCAATCTCCCTGGCTAAGCAGCGTCCATGTAAGTGCTGCAAAAGCCTTATCTCGTTTCCCTGTCACAATGATAAGTTGCAAGGGGGGAAGAAAAACTTTTGGTGCCTCTCTTCCCCCTCCCCCCCGTTACTTGAATGATGCTCCATGCTACATTTTGCTTTACTTTGACAGCATGCATATTGTTTATTAACTTTTGCCTTTGACCGCTTTAGTTTTGATTTGTAGAGTGAGTTTGTTTGTGTTGTTGGGAGTGGTAAATGTGCTCTTGTTCTTTTTCTGGGCTGTGATCGGTGCTCCCGCAGAAATATCTAACTTAAGATTATCGGTCATTTTCTTCTTGCATTAAGACAAAGTGAAAGGATTTGGTGAATGGAGATAGATGTTGCTCTAAAGAGCACAAGTGATCTGTCTGAGATACAGTAGGTTATCACATTTTTCAGTACATCTTAATTCTTAATTACCCTGTACTCTAAATTATGCAGTTTCTAGAAGAAAGTTAGAACAGGCTTTAAACACCTGCACTGCTAAATGTTTTGGGGTTTTTTAATATAAAAAATTTTAATGAATGCGGGACATTATCTAACAGTTTTACAATACAGAGTTATTGGGTGGGGGGACCCTGCCTGCCTGCCCTGTCCCAGCCTACCACTAAACCACCAGAGGGGAGGACAGGGTGCAGAGCCTGGCAAGGAGTGTGGGGTTGGGTGCAGAGTCTGGCAGGGAGAATTTGGTTCAGAATGTGTGTTTTTTTTTTTTTGTTTTCCTCTAAATCTAGGGTGCATCTTATGGTCAGATGCATCTTATGGAGCGAAAAATACGGTATATACTATATCCGACAGCCTGGAAAGGCATTCAAGGAGTACAAAATTGCTGCTGGATTTTATCTATGTTAAGAGTAAAAAGGCTGTCAGTCAGGAGCAGTGAGGAAGGACATTGGGAGGAAGAGGAATTTCCCATAAGGCTTTATTTTGTTACTAGTCTTATAGCCCGTTATATTAACGGGTGCTAGAATATGTGTGTGTCTGTCTTTATTTTTTTTTTTCTCTCTCCTTAACCGCTTTCTGTATTTCTGTCTTTCTTTCTTTTTTTTTTCCTTGGCTGTCCACCACCACCCCTTGCCTGCTCCCCCTGTCCATTCTCCCCTGTGTCCTCCACCACCCCATCACTGCTCACCTTATCCAGCAGCAGCACTTCTCCCTTTGTTTTACCTCCTCTTGTCCATCATCACCTCCTTCCAGCAGTAGACCTGCTTTCATTTTTCTGCCCCCCCTGTCCATCAGCACCTCTTCCCCTGTCCGTCAACCCCTTTTTCCTGCTCCCCCTGCCCAGCAGTACGCCTCCCTTCCTTTTTCTGCCCCTCCATTTCCCTGTGCTGCAGCATTTCCCTCCCACCCCACTTCCCTGTGCAGCATTTTCCTCCCCCCCATACCTTCCTCTTTACCTCCATGCCATACCATTCTCTCCCCCTCTGCTGCCTTTCCTCCTTCAACTTCATCGGGCGGCAGCAGCAGCATTTATAATTAATTGCTGATGCCGGCTTCAGGTCTTCCTCTCTGGCGGGTCCTATCTTCATGAAAACATGAAGTCGGCAGGACCCGCCAGAGAGGAAGGCCTGAAGCCGGCAACAGCAGCGAATTTTAAACGCTGCTGCTGCCTGAAGAAGCCAGGCCTTAACCACAAAGCTGGGGTGGGGGGTGGAGGTTTTTAAAAGGTACAGTGGTGGCGGTGTTGGGGGGGGTTTGAAAAGCCATCAGCCGTGAAGTATGTTGCCTGCATACTTCACAGCCGACGGCTTTTCAGGACTTTAAAAACTTGCCTGTTTTATTTTTAAATGCTGTCCGGGCTCGGCCGCCACGATCTGCAGCCACCGATTGCCGCCTCGGGGGGGAGGGAGAGAGAGCTTCGTGCGCATGCACACTCCTACCTGCAGTGCCCTACAGCGCACGGAAAACAGAACACACAGATGGAGTGACAATGCGCGGCTAGCGTTTTATTATATTAGATATAAAAAACTAAACAAAGCTATCATTTTTGTTAAATGCAACTAACTTTTGCTATTACCATAGAGGATCTAAAGCTGAGCAGTCTATTTGGAATATGAAGTGTGGGATTGTATGATGGATCAGGCTTCAGTTTATGTTGCCTGACATTCCCTTCTTCTTTTTTAGGTACAAGAATATGAACCATATGTGCTTTGATGACACAATTCGGGAGGCTGATCAGGTGTTCAGTCTGAATAGAGACATCCATGGTGAACTGGAGTATCCTACAAAGTATGGGAGTGGTGGTTGTTCTGGATGAGGCTTTTAATCTTACAAAGTATGAAGGGACTGAAAACTGGGAATGAAGTTGATTCTCATGGAGAAGACCCTGAGATTTATCTAGGGGCCAAGGATATTCAGTGCTGGTATTGGCTAACTATGCACATAAGTAAGAAAAGAGAATAAGCTGCCTAGAAAATGGTGGTGAATATGCATATTTCTAATGGTCAGCACCATTCAAGAAAGTGTGGGATAGGCATGTGGGATCTCTTAGAGAGAGGAAGAGATAATGGTTACTGAGGATGGGCAGACTGGATGAGCCATTTGGCCTTTTTCTGCCATCATGTTTCTATTCCCAATTATTGTGTTGCTGAATATCCAGCTTTAACTTCAAACACCAGGGCTTGCATTCAAAGAAGCTCTGACTGGCATTTGAATATTTCCTTGATCTATACTTTCGGCAAATAAAGAGCTGCTTCTTATGCTCCCTTGCAGCAAACTAACTTATGTACAGTTCTTCTATATGTGAACTGCCTAGAACTATGTGGAGTGGCGGTATACAAAAATATATTATTATTATTTCTTACATATTTCCTGAATGCTATTGAAACAGGGTACATTCAAGTACAGTAGGTTTTTTGGAGGGGTTTCCTGTCTCTAGACAGCTCACTCTGAGGCATTGAAGGGTTAAGTGACTTATTCAAGGTCAGAAGCCATGCTGGCTCGCCCTCAGCTGTCCATTGTTTTCTATGTGCTCGCAGATGCTGTCCTTAACCAGTGCTTCCATCATCTTTCCCGGAACCGAGGTCAAGCTCACCGACCTGTAGTTTCCTGGGTCACCCCTCGATCCCTTCTTGAAGACAGGCGTGACATTTGCTATTTTCCAGTCCTCCGGGATCTCGCCAGTTTTTAAGGATAGGTTATATATTTGCTGGAGTGTTTCCGCTATTTCGTTTCTCAGTTCTTTTAATACCCTTGGGTGGATTCCGTCCGGGCCTGGTGATTTGTTGCTCTTCAATCTGTCTATCTGTCAGAGGACATCCTCTTGGCTTACCTCTATTTGCTCCAGTTTTTCATCTTGATCCCCACTTATGATCTCCTCGGGCTCCGGAACATTGGATGTGTCCTCGCTCGTGAAAACCGACGAGAAGAACTTGTTTAACCTGTCGGCTACCTCTTTTTCCTCCTTTATCACTCCCTTTCTGTCTCCATCATCCAACGGTCCCACTTCCTCCCTTGCCTGTTTCTTTCCCTTTACGTACCTGAAGAACGGCTTGAAGTTTCTCGCTTCCCTCGCCAGCCTCTCTTCATATTCTCTTTTTGCTTCCCTAACCACTCGGTGACATTCCCTTTGGTGTTTTTTGTGTTCCTTCTGGTTGTCTTCAGTCTGGTCCTTCTTCCATTTTCTGAACGATATTTTCTTGTCCCCTATCGCCTTTTTCACTGCATCTGTTATCCACATCGGGTTTATTGTTTGATTCTTTTTGCACCGTTTCCTAAACCTGGGGACGTACAGGTTTTGTGCCTTGTGCACCGTGTCCTTGAGTATGGACCAGGCCTTCTCAATGGTCTCCAGCTTCCCTGAGCCGCTTCTGAATTTCTTTCCCTCATAGCGTCGTCATTCCCTTTTCTGAAATTGAGAGCTGTCATCGTGGTTCTCTTTACCTTTGATGTTCTTACTTCTAATTTGCACTGGATCATGTTGTGATCACTATTTCCCCCTATTACTACCACCTCCTTTGCGAGTCCCCCTAGTCTGTTGAGGATTAGGTGGAGAGTGGCATCTCCTCGCGTCGGTTCCATGACCATCTGTTCCATGAAACAGTCCCTCACAGCCTCCAGAAATTTTGTTTCCCTCGTGCAGTTGGAGTGTCCAATGCTCCAGTCTATCCCAGGGTAGTTGAAATCCCCCCATCACCACCACCCTTCCGCTTTTGTATTGCTGCCTCAATTCAGCTTCCAGGTCCTGGTCTTCGGCTTCCAGTTGTCCTGGTGGGCGATAGTATAGTCCCAGTTTTATGTCAGCCCCATTTCTTCCTGGTAACTTAACCCATAGTGATTCCAAACCGTCCGCCCTTATTGCTGTTTCCATCCTGGTCGAGTGAATGGAGTCCCTTATGTATAGCGCTATTCCTCCACCCTTCTTGTACGTCCTGTCTCTCCTGTAGAGTTTGTACCCTGGTAGGACCACATCCCATTTGTTGTCCTCAGACCACATCCCATTTGTTGTCCCATGTTTCTGTGACTCCAATTATGTCTAGGTCCTCTTTGTTGGCTATGACTTCTAGCTCTCCCATTTTGGTTCTTAGACTCCTTGCATTTGTGTATAAGCAATTCAGGTCCCGGTTGTTTGCTTTCCCTGCTGGTTTTTCTCGTGGTTTGGTGTTCCCTCTGACCCCCTTATGGGCTGTTGGCTCCTGAGGTTCACTTTGTTCTTCCTCCTTCTGCGGCATGCCTTCCCCATCCTCAGCCTGCTTCCCCAATTTCACATGTCCCTCTATCTCCTGCTGTTCGTTCTTCTTTTTGCTCTCTAGTTTCATTTGTTCCTAGTACCCCTGTATTTCATCCTTTAGTTCTTTTTCATATTTTTCCTGCTCGTCCTTAAGTCTCTCTCTACTTTTCCCCCGTTCAGTATCTTCATTTGATACTCTTGTCCGAAGCGTCGTTGTTAGATCGTCTGTCGGCTTTCCCCTTCTCCTCAGTTTAAATCCTTGTCTATTTCATTCTTGACGTTGCCAGCATTCTTATTCCTGCCGTGCTCAGGTGCAGTCCATCCCTCCTGAAGAGCTTGTTCTTTCCCCAAAAAGTGGTCCAGTTCCTTACAAAGTGGAAACCTTCCTCTTCGCACCATCTCCTCAGTCATCTGTTTATTGTTTGCAGCTCGGTCTGCCTTCTCGCATCCGCCCTCAGTACTGGCAGGATCTCAGAAAAAGCTACCTTCCTTGTCCTCAGCTTCAGTTTCCTTCCCAGGGTCGTATCTCCCTTGTCCCTCCTTTCCTCTAGGGCAGGGGTAGGCAATTCCGGTCCGCCAGAACCAAGTCAGGTTTTCAGGATATCCACAATAAATATGCATGAGATAGATTTGCATCTCAAGGAGGCAGTGCATGCAAATCCATCTCATACATATTGTGGATATCCTAAAAACCTGACCTGGCTCCGTATTCAGGGCTTCCAGTCTCTCCTTGTACGTCTTCTGGCACAAACCTCCTGCCATTTTCATTGCCTTCCACTGGACCGCTTCGCCAGATACGTCTCCAAAATTGAACACAATACTCCAAGTGGGGCATCAACATCTACTTACTTCTATTGGTCACAGCCTAGCATCCTTCTGGCAACAGCCACCGCCTTGTCACACTGTTTCTTCACTTTTAGATCTTCAGACACTATTGCCCCAAATATCATTTAAGTTATTTAAAATGCTCAAACAAGGCACTTTTCTTATTATATTAAGGTTCTGTCGATATGTTTCGCCTCCTCGGCTATGTCGAGGCTGTCCCCTAGGTGCAGAGAATAAGCAAAATTACTACACTTAGTCTGTGTTTATTCCCAGTGTTTTATCCTAAGAAACATCAGTTTTTAACATTTTATTCTCCTATCAAGTTTGTCTCCACCAAAAGCAAAGAGGAAAAAATACAATATAAAGGATCGATGACAATCTGAGCAGCTCTCTTAAGACAATATGATAGATTGCTGCGCTCAACTCTGAAGATCCTGAAAAAAGTAAAATGATTTCTTAGAGTTGAAGTCGATTGTGATTGCATATTTGGGGTGATATTTCCTTTTGAATACTCTTGCAGTCAAAGATTGGAGCCATATTTATACTCCTATAAAAGTTTATGCACCCATTGTGCAAAACATAGCACACTTCTGCTCTCAAAGATACTGATGCAAAGATGTGATCTGGGAAGCAAAACACAAGTTTTCCATGTGCCAGCACCACCTAGTTTTCTTGTCCAAATGTAAGAGGTTTTTACCCTAGATCAGTGTTCCTCAACCTTTTTACACCCGTGGACCGCAGAAATAAAATAATTATTTTGTGGACCGGCAAACTACTAAGACTGAAATTTTAAAAAACCATTTCTGCGAGCTCGGTCCCCACAAACCATCTGATCCCATCTGCACAAGCCACAGTTATGATTTTACATTGAACATATTTTATTAAAGCATAAAAAGAAACAATATTCTGTACAATTGTCATTTTATAAATACAAATATACAGAGCAAGGACCAACAAAACCCCTGTCTCCCCTCCCCTTCATATATATCCCCTCTACTATCAAGAAAACTGAATAAGCCAAATTATTGCAGAATGCTATACAGAAATATCATGCTAACAGAATACCATAGTTACACATGACAGGAATAGTGTTAGGAGAGTGCCCCCTGGTCAGAGAGAGCCCTGGGCTTTGCAGTCCCCAGTTATATCTCTAGCAGGATATATATTTCAAATCTGATATATTCTAATGACAAAATAGAAATAAAATTATTTTTTTCTACCTTTTTGTTTTCTCTGATTTCTGCTTTCATCTTCTTTTCACTCTTTTCCTTCCAGCATCTGCCCTGTCTCTTCAATCCAGCATCTGCCCCTTCCTCCACTGTTTGCCTTCTCCCCCTTCCATATGTATCTGACTTCTTTCTATGCCCCTCTCCCCTTTCCATCCAGCCTGTGCCTCCTCTCCTTTTTACATCATTTATTCCAGCTTCACTGCTTTCTTCATTTTTATCTCTCCTACAGCAGATCTAGCATCTGCTTATTTCTCTGCTGACCCCTTCCCATCATCAATCTCTCTACTTTCTCATATCTCTATCTCCTCTTCCCCTCCTCTAATCACCCTGCTAGCTGTTTCCTTCCTTTTTTCCTTCTCCCTTCCCTCTTCCTCCTATCCAGCAGTAATTCTCTTCCCTTCCTCCCCTCCCAACAGCATCTCTCCTTCTCCTTCCCTCCAGGTCCAGTAGCAGCTGTCCCTTTTTTCCCTTGTCCAGCAGCTTTCCAGACACCTTTCCCTCCTCCCCTTCCAGCAGCATCTCTCCTTCTCCTTCCCTCTAGGTCCAGTAGCAGCTGTCCCTTTATTCCCTTGTCCAGCAGCTTCCCAGACTCCTTTCCCTCCTACCCTCCCAGCAGCATCTCTCCTTCTCCTTCCCTCCAGGTCCAGTAGCAGCTGTCCCTTTTTTCCCTTGTCCAGCAGCTTCCCAGACTCCTTTCCCTCCTCCCCTCCCAGTAGTAGCTGTCCCTTTTTTCCCTTGTCCAGCAGCTTCCCAGACTCCTTTCCCTCCTCCCCTCCCAGTAGCAGCTGTCCCTTTTTTTCCCTTTCCCAACAGCTTCCCAGACTCCTTTCCCTCCTCCCCTCCCCTCCCAGCAGCATTTCTCTTTATCCTTCCCTCCAGATCCAGTAGCAGCTGTCCCTTATTTTTTTCCTTGCCCAGCAGCTTCCCAGCCTCCAACAGTGGCTTTCTCCCCTCCCAGCAGCTCTCCTTACTTGCCAGTGCAGTGATTCAGGAAGGCAGCCTCTGGTCCTTTGTTGGGTTGCGCCGCCTCTGAGGAAAGAGGAAGGTACATCATCAGAGGCAGCCGTGACTCAGCAAAAGCCCCACAGCTGCCTTCTTGAATTGCTGCGCTGGTAAGTAAGGAGAGCTGCTGAGAGGGGAGAAAGCCACCGTCGGAGGCTCCCCATGATCTCTCCGGCCTGGCGCGGACCAGCTGGAAATATCTCATCGATCTCGCCGGCCCTGCATGGACCGGCAGAAATTTCTTGCGGACCGGCACCAGTCCACGGACCAGCGGTTGAAGAACAGGGCCCTAGATGATATGTTGTACAACAGTTGTTGGTACACTGTTCTGTACCGTTTTGGTGATGTGAAACTGGAAGACTTTTATATAAGTGTTCAAGAGCAAGTAGAGGTGAAACAGACATGATTTGCAGCAAAAGTTTCTTTTGAGTTACTGTTCAAATGGAAAATTTTGTACATTACTCTGAACTCTGATCTAGATGGAATCAGACTTTATTTAATTTTTGTTTTTCAGAATTGCTCGGTTTTCAAATGTATACCATCTCTCTATTCATATATCTAAAAATTTTGGAGCTGAAAAAACTAAAATTTATTACATAGGCCTGCGGGGAGAATGGACAGAGGTAAGCTGTCATGACAAACTACATCACATAGTAGGAATGTAGAGAACTATATATCCAATTAAAACTGTATATGAGGGGCTGCTGAAAAGTTCTCAGCCCAACCAAGAAGAGAATGATGTGAAGCCATGAAACTTACAAGTTATTCCACACTTTTCTTGACACTTTTCATTTCTTTTTTTGAATATCATTTTTATTAAAGAGGCAACCAGATTTCATTTCATATCATTGAAACAAAAAATGTGGAACTTGTAAAGATTCATGGCTCCACATCATTCTCTTCCTGGTTGGGCTGAGAACTTTTCAGTATCTCTTGATAGCAAAGGCAATGTGTAGAAGAGGAAGTTGAAACATGAAGTCATGTCTGTCTGTGTAATCCTGATAGTAATGCCTTGTTGGGTCTTTTGACTTATGCCACATGCAGAAAGTGATGCATAGAATTTTATTTCACTGAATTAAACTCCACAATTTTTAGATCCTCAGTTGCTGAGTTTCAGTTACTAACAAACCTTTAATTTGCCTTTTTTTGTTTTTAATACCAGGGAAACATTTGACAGTTTTTCTGTCCCACACACTTTTCTTGTTTAATAATTGTGGAAACTGCCAAATGACAGACGTGCAGCATGAAGAATTCTGTTCCATCCCTTTAACCGTTTCTGGTTATGGTTCAGATGAAGACTCTGGTCTTTTTCAATGACCCCTAGTCTAAAGATTTGTTGAAGCATATCAGGTGGTGTGGTGGTTGGGGTGGGCTAGCAGCTCTCACTTTTTGTAGCAAGATAAATTGACAGAATGGCGCATCTTAAGAGCCTAAATATTTGTAAGTATGAGGATCTCTTCTTATGGGTAACTATGGACAGGGTCCCTGGCCTTCCATAATGCAAAATCAGTCTTTCTAAAAAAATATCCCAAGAAATTGAAACATAGAAAAATGAAGGCAGATAAAAGACCATATGGCCTGTGCATTCTGTCCATCCATGCCATCTAGTCTCCCTTAGAGATCCCATGTATGTGTCCCAAGTTGGTTAAAAAAAAATATATATATATATTATCATTTATCTTAATCATTCAAAGAGCAAACTTTTAATACCAGGCAATACATTTAAAAAAAAGAAAGAGGAAAAAATATATAATCTACTCCAATTATTTCTCTCATTTCCTCTTTCCACCTTTGCTAATATGTGGAATACATCTGGTCTGGGCTTCCATGATTGCATTTTTAAATAACATCCATGCCTGGTTTACAGCCCTAACCTTTGCAACTGATCTTTTTAGCTTCTTTTTAACCATTTTCCTCATTTTATCATAGTCACCCTTTCGAAAATTAAATGCCTCTATATTAGATTTCTTTTGTGATGTCACTCTCAATATCAGCTCAAATTTGATCATGTTATGACCATTGTTTCCCAGCAGACCCAACACAGTTAACTCCTGTACTATGCCTTGCATTCCACTATGGTCCAAATCTAAAATAGCTCCCCTCTTGTCGGTTCCTGGACCAGTTGCTCCAAGAAGCAAAAATGACATATTGGAATTTTACCTCCCTAACACTCATTGATGTAACATTTAACCAATCAATGTTGGGGTAATTGAAATAATACTATTTTGAAAATTGAGAAGCATATGGTGTTTCACTCGTGTGTAGACACATACTCGGTTTCACTAGTCACTACCGTGTTTCCCCGAAAATAAGACAATGTTTTATATTAATTTTTAGGCCCAGAAAAGGCACTAGGTCTTATTTTCAGGGAGGTCTTATTTTTTTCATGAATAATGATTATCTCTCCCTTCCTCTCCACTCCAATTCTTCCTCTTTCTTTTCTCTCCCCCACATGTGTAGCATCTTTCCTCCCCCTCCCTCCCATCCCTTGTGCAGCAGGACCCTTGCCCAGCTTCTATCCTACCCTCCTTCCCATCCCTTGTGCAGCAGGACCCTTGCCCAGCTTCTATCCTACCCTCCCTCCCATCACTTGTGCAGCAGGACCCTTGCCCAGCTTCTAGCCTACCCTCCTTCCCATCCCTTGTGCAACAGGACCCTTGCCCAGCTTCTATCCTACCCTCCCTCCTATCTCTCGTGCAGCAGGTTCCTTGCCCAGCTTCTATTCTACCCTCCCTCCCATCCCTTGTGCAGCAGGATCCTTGCCCAGCTTCTATCTTACCCTCCCTCCCATCCCTTGTGCAGCAGGACCCTTGCCCAGCTTCTATCCTACCCTCCCTCCCATCCCTTGTGCAGCAGGACCCTTGCCCAGCTTCTATCTTACCCTCCCTCCCATCCCTTGTGCAGCAGGACCCTTGCCCAGCTTCTATCCTACCCTCCCTCCCATCCCTTGTGCAGCAGGACCCTTGCCCAGCTTCTATCCTACCCTCCCTCCCATCCCATGTGCAGCAGGACCCTTGCCCAGCTTCTATCCTACCCTCCCTCCCATCCTTCGTGCAGCAGGTTCCTTTCCCAGCTTCTATCCTACCCTCTCTCCCATCCCATGCAGCAGAACCTTTGAGTGAGCACCGCCCCCAAGCACCTACACCCACCATGCAGCTGAATCCCCATCCTTCCCACCCTCCCATCAGAACCCCACCATGAGCCTTACTTACCTCCCTAAGCAGCGTGGGGCCGGCAGCACTCTAAACAGGCTGCTTTAGCCTTGTTCGCCCGTGAACTCTACAGCGTTACTGATGACATCATCAGTAAAGCGGCAGAGTTCAAGGGCGGACAAGGCCAAAGCTGCCAGCCCAACGCTGCATAAGGAGGTAAGAGGGCCTGCAGCCAGATTCCGATGGGAGGGAGGGAGGGAAGGATGGGGATTCAGCTGCGTGGTGAGTGCGAGTGCCCGGGGGGGGGGCTATCTCAAGTGTCCTGCTGCTCAAGGGATGGGAGGGAGAGATGGGAATCTTCTGGCAAATCCCAGGACTAGGGCTTATTTTGGGGGTAGGGCTTATATTAAGACCTACCCTGAAAATCCTGCTAGGGCTTATTTTCGGGATAGGGCTTATTTTCGGGGAAACACTGTAGAACCCCCCAGGTTGTCATAAATTAATCCCCAGTCAGAACACTACTATCGGACTTCTGAGGAACACCTGAAAAATTTTTGGGGGAGAAAAATATGGGTCTTTAAAAACTCCAAAATCAGTGCTACTAACTCGGCTTAATAAATTGTATTTTTAACATCTTCAATTCACACCCTCGAGAGACAGTCCCAGGAGACCGTCGATAATCCAAATGTGCTGTAACACAAAAAAACAGCACTTCTATTCATCATAAAAACGGAAAGGAGCACTTAGCTTCGGCACAGGATCCTGCAATGTTCTACTTTCTGCCGGTCCACTCAAAATCCAGGCTACAGATGTCTTTTTCAATGTCACCCAACAGGGAATCCCCCGTTTCGCTTGTCAGAGCTATGTCAGGGGTTTACCAATAAGACAGCGCTTCTGCAAATATACTTTTGCACAAAATCTCTCGAGGGTGTGAATATGCTTTATTTACTGTTTCTTTCTTAGATAGTCGTAGGGTCATATTATATGCTTATTTACTGTTTAATTCTTTAAAGGTAATGAAATATAAAGAGTTTTCCTGTTGTCCTAATTAGAATAATGGACAATAAATTGAGACTATAAGTAAAGAAATGATCTAGGGGTGGGCAGGAGAGTGGAGGGTGGGAGGGAAAGGAGAATAAGCTAGACCCTATCTCTAGCAGCAGGTTCAAGCTTACAAAACTGTAGAACTATAAAAGGCTATTATTCTAAGGAGACTAGCTGAGTAAAGTTTGCTCTTTTAAGATCTAAACTGTCTAAAGAAAGTAATCTACAATTGAACTATTAAAGCTCAGAGCAAAATAATGTATGTTACTCAAAGATATGTCTTCTACATTTCTCCTTTCAGAAAGAAAATGTCCTCTTCCCTCTTTCTCTCCTGTCATATCACCCTGTCTCTTTTTTCCTCCAGAGTATACTGTATATCTTTAGATCATCCAGTATCTCCTTATAAGTCTTGTGGTGCAAACTAGAGAATGACACGGGGGAATGTAGGAATGCCACAAAAGAAACACACACACACAATCTTAGAATCGGGAGGAGGCGCAAGTAAGGGCTAGCTCCGAGTCCCTATTTATTATGCTTCTAAGCTAATGACATCATAGTAACTCCCTCGTTTACACATCTCATGATTGGTGGGTACAAAGGTACATGGTTTTACATTGGTGGATACAAAGATAGGTACATGCTTTTTACCACGTGATCATCCTCCAACTCAGCACTTAGACAAGGGCCTGATTAACACGTGGACAGGGCCTGAGTCTTTGCACATATGCAATGACTGTGCAATGCCTGTCAGCCGATGTTCTTACCAAATAAGGACAGTTCAAATAAGATAAGCATGAGACAGTCCAAAGATTATAATGCATGCTCCTTAGCCTTAAGCTGTAGGCAAAGTCTGATTGTTGCCCATATAAGGGATGCTTATACAAGATAAGGAATAAGGGTAAATGTGTCAGGTTAATATGTGACAAATGCAGTCTTGTGACAAGATGCTAGTATTTTTCCTTTACTTAGAATGGCTGCATGGCAAGAAGGAAAAAGGAATGGGGATAATTCATAATTCTTTCCCAGGGGCTCATAATTCTTTTCCAGGGGCGGTAAAATCAGTGTGCCGATTTCGCCCTGTTTAAGAATGGTAGAATGGCGTCCCTACAGGGGAAAAATTCTGTCCCCGTCACTGCTCCGTCCCCAGACCACCATCCCTTTCACCGCCCTGTCCCCGCCGTCCCCTTCACCGCCCCATCCCTGCAGCATCCATACAAGCCTCAGTACTGCAATATTTAGCTTATTCCTTCCTTATAAATCAAAGTTCTGGCTGCTGAACTAGAGAAAGAGATGTTCAGCTGGCAGGGCTTTGTTTATACATTTTTATCAACACAACTAATATACTACTTTATCCTAAAGAAAAAAAAAAGGAAATAAATAGAATTTTTTTTTCTACCTTTGTTGTCTGGTTTCTGCTTTCCTCATCTTCTCATTCAGTTCCTTCCATCCACTGTCTGTCTTCTCTCAGCGTCTTCCATTTGCTCTGTTACTGTGCCTCTCCCTTCACTCCCCCCCACCCCAATTGGTCTGGCACCAGGGCCGGATTAATCAATAGGCCCAGTAGGCACGTGCCTAAGGCCCAAAACTGTGAGGGGGGTCCGCTGAAGGAGGAAGATTCACCTTGCTATTTTTTTTAAACAGCAATGCCCCCCCCCCGGCAACGGCAATGGGCCCCCCTCCGACGGCAACAGACTGTCCCCCTGCTCGCAGCAACGGCAACACAGCTGGATCTGTTACTGGATGGTCCCGCGATGACTGACTGCTTCTGCCAGTCCATCCCCCTCCGACGTCACTGGCTCTGGAAGAAGTGACGTTGGAGGGGATGGACCGGCAGAAGCAGTCATCATGGGACTTACCTGTAACAGATTCGGACACATTGCTGTTGGTGCAGGGGGGGGGGGAGGCTGTTGCCATTGCTGCAGTGGGGGGGCATTGCTATTGCTGCGGGGGAGGAGCATTGCCGTGGGGGGGGGTAACCCGTTGCCGTCAGTGGGCAGAGCCGTCAGCAGCAATGTTTGGAGGGGGGAGAGAGAAAGGAGCATGGTAGGGTAGTGGAGGGAGAGAAAGGGTCAGGGTGGTATGGAAGGGTTGTGAGAAGGATGATATGGAAGGGTGGTGGAGGAAGAGAAAGAGGGCAGGGTGGTATGGAAGGGTGGTGGAAGGAGAGAAAGGGGCTGATGGAATTGGTGTGCAGGGGAAGAGGAGAGATATAAGGGGAAGGATACTGGATAGAATTGGGTTGGAGGGAGAGAAAGGAGGCAAATGCTGACGGAAGTGGGAGGAAGGGAGAGGAGAGAGTGAAATGCCCGACCATGGGGGTGTGGGAGAGGGAAGGAGAGGAGAGAGATGCCAGACCATTGGAGGAGGAAAGAGAAGATGAGAGGGGAAGAAGAGATGGAAGGGAGAGACATACAATTTCTGGAAGAAATACAGAAGGACAGAAGATGAGGAGAGCAGAAACCAGAGAAGACAAAAGTAGAAAAAAAAATTTCTATCTATTTTTTTTTTGCTTTAGGGGAGATGCATCACTGTTTCTGTGGTGTTGCATTGTATGCAGAGTCTAGCTTCTTGGTGGTTCTATTTAACCTTTGTCTATGTATTTCTATTTTATCCCCCCTTTTACAAAACTGTAGAGCATTTTTTAGCGCTGGCCATGGCTAAAAATCGTACTACAGTTTTATAAAAGGGGGAGAGGTTAGTTTGTGATTACATATTCCATCCTAGGCGAAGGTGTTTTCTGTGTTCTGTTTGTATGAAAGACATGGTTTTTTTGTTAGCGTTGACTAGCCTTGTTGGCGAAATGCATCAGGCATAGTTCTTGGGAGCATCTTGAATTAACCTGATTTGAATCTCCTTATTTTCTGCCAGTCTTCTTTTGTTTCACGTTGGATTCTTTGGTGGACTGCTTGCCTTGTTGTTTCGTTGCAAGTTAACATACATGGAGTGGAACGTACTAGAGGAGTTACAGATTTGGTTGTTTATACATATGGGTTACGTTGTAAACTTGCTTATTAATATAGACTTATATTTCAGATAGTATTACTGCTTTACAAATATTTGAACACTTTTATATATGCGTGGAAAGGGTTCAGAGTTAAAGTCCTGGGTAGGTAGGTGGGAAGGGAAGAAAGGGGGATTTGTTCAGAGATGTTTGGGGATTGCATAGAAGAAAAACTGTGCACTGGTATGCTAATCTTTGTTTTGAATTTTTTTAAAAAAGAAATACAAGTGGAAATAAAGAAGTAAATAAGAAAACAGATAAATGGGGCGGGACATGGGTAGGGGTGGGGCGGGGCCTATATATATATATATATATATATATATATATATATATATATATATATATATATATATACACACATATATATATATATATATATATATATATATATATATATATATATATATATATATACACACACATACACATAAGGTGGGATGTCAGCAATTTGCCAATATAGCAACCGTGGCTGTCATAGGGAAAGTGCAATTTATCAGACATTGAAAAAGGCATGATCAGCTACTGGGCCAATGATGGCATCATTTCAGAAACGGTGGAGTTTATGAACTGAGTGGAACCTTTTTGACAACAATGTGGTAACTATTAGCAGGTGGTCATAATTATGTGACTCAACCATGTATATAACTGTTATATATTAATAGAAGAGAGAGTGAAATGTGTTTGACTTAAGTCTATTGATTTTGTGTATTATGTATGATGATTTGTTAGGTGTAAGTAGTTTGTATAGATTTTAAAAATAAATATTTCACACAAAGCACACTTTTTAGTGGTTGAAAGTTCTAGGACAAGGGTCATAATGTGTATCACAAATGAGGTTAAATCAGGAGTAATGATAGAAATGATTTCTTCCAGCAGACTTCATTGTGAGAAGTGAGACAAAAGCTAGTGTTCTAATTGGATCTGTGGCGCTGCAAAAGGAAGCGCATACTGAGTCTTAACGTCCTCAATGTGCAGTCATATTTGTTTCTCTTGTACAGGCTCATCGACATGAAGTGACTCTGTGTAATTATGAAATTGCACCTAATCCAGCAGATCACAAGATTGAGCAGATATCACCTCAGATGCCTTTCATTTCCTAAACCTGACCAGGCAGCTGCTCCTCTGGCTTTAGCAGCAGGAAGAAGCATTCTTGGTTTATTCTGAGATTATATCGAAGCTACCTTTTGGTTGTGAATTTTTATTTATAGCTTGATATGAGATTGTGTATCAAATTTGTGCCTTCTCTTGAGTTCTGATGATCATTCAGCTGTCCTGGAGGACCCCAATCAATTTTTGTTTCTTTTGATATGGAATTGGATGGATTTTCCTTGAACCTCAAAAATGCTAATGACAATAAATGGATGTTTCACTAAACAATATCCAGGTTTCTTTATTTTGCATTCTGATAATAGTTCTAAATGCTTATAAGTGCAATGAAAATGTTAGTGATCTTAAAACATCTTCATTCTTTTGATGTGCATAAGAACATTAGTTATAAGTACCTAGAAAAATTCCCCCACCCTCAAATTAGCTGGCATTTATGCTATTAACCTAGGGGTAAACAATGGTTTTCCCCGTGTCTACATTATCAGTAACTTTATGGGCTTTTCCTTCAGGAACTTGTCCAAATTTTTTTAAACAGAGCTATTACACCTGCTTTTGACACATTCTCTAGAAATTAATGCCAGAGCTCAATAACATGTTGAATGAAAAAAATATTTTCTCCAATATGTTTTAAACCACTGCTTAGTAACTCCGTTGAGTGTCCTGGTAGTCTTTTGTACTGTTTGAAAGACTAAACAACAGATTAGCATTTAAAGGAGCTTCTGGAATTGTTAAAAACTTGGTAGCTCCAAGTCCATGCAGAAAAATGCACACATGAATTCATGATGAAGTTAACTAAAGGAGCAACACAATTCATTTAAAACAATCGGAGAAAATATTTTTGTTCTTCAATATTGCATAGTTAAGTTGCTTTGGACACATCACTAGAGATAAAGTCCATAAATCATTAAGGCAGACATGGGGAAAGTCACCTGGAATCTGTTCTGTGTCTTTGCCACTTTTGGAAACTGGATGCTGGGCTAGACAGACCTTTGATCTGACCCAGTAGGGCAATTTGTATGTTCTTATGACATGTGTGGGAGGGGAATATGTTGGACTATGTTGAGGAATGCATTGCTGCAGGTCCAGCAAGAGCAGGGGTGGAAGGCTGCATGAATACTGGCACTATCCCTAGGGCTGTAGGGAAGAAGAGAAATAAAGTAGTCTGTATTTTCCTTCCCCACCCCCATAGTCTCAAGAATCTCTTCCTTCCCTCTCAATGGTCTCATGCATCTTTCCTTCCTACCCCTTTCTGTGCCCCACAGTACACATGCAGTAGTTCTCTTCACTTCCTTAAAATCCAAACCCAGTAGTTCTGTCTCACCCCCAATCCCAACATTGTGCCTCTTTCTTACTCACTGCAAACAGTTCTTCCTTCTTTCTTCTGATACCATAAGACTAAAGAAAAGTTCCCAGCCCAACTTGGTACAGTACTGACGATTAACTTCAGCACGGAGGCTCCTTTTGATCTGTACCCACTGATACATACAAAGTGTGAACAGAATGTGTCACAGGGGATGGAACCAGCAGGGCCTTTGTGTATGTTGTGCCAAGGCTTCTCTGGGTTGAAGTTTAATTGCTGGTACTGAGTTGGGCAAAGCACTTTCTTTAGTCTCACGGGACTGGAAGGAAGAGGGGAGATCTGCTTGCAGGCCACATAAAATTTGTTGTCAGGCCGGTTGCCCACCTCTGACCTAGACCCTTGGTCTTCACTCCCAATCTCTGAGAATAGCCAATGGGTCAGATTTTCAGGATATCCCTAATGAATATTGAAGACCCTAGGCCTTCACAGATAGACCACTCAACTCTATGCTGATACAAATAATATGAGTTTTAATAATCAAATAGTAATAGCTTACAGGAACAAATCAAACATCATACAGAGTGATAGAGCATACACCAGACTGGCCAGACTGATGGAGAACTTCTGATGAGTTCTGAAACTATGGTTGAGGGAGCTTTCTTTTATATGATTCTGGCAGCTCTGGCCCACGTTGGTGCATGTTACATTTCACACTTTCATTGGTTAATCATATTCGTTATTTCATATATTAAGCTATGGATTGGTTAATAATTGAGTGATTCTGTGTCACGCCTTTTTCCATCTAATTCTACCCTCCTTTCCCCATAAGTGTTCTCTTAATATATCAAGAACCTCCCTCGAGCACCTGGGCCTAACGGTTCTCCAGCTCTTTGGTTAGCCTTCTTGTATACTTCTGTCCGTGGTTCGTCTTTCCTCTGGTGAAAGTTATCATGTTGCTTATATTTTTCATTAGAACTGTTTTTCTCTATAACTACGCTCTCTGTTTCTAGGAAAAAGCAAAAGTGTCTTTCACAGTTCACAGCTTCTCTCAGAGTTAATAATTTCTAGTCAGAGAGCCTATTTTGCTTTTTCAGCAGCCATTTTAGGGCTTAGCTGTACTGGCCTTGCTTTGGCCTGCTACTGCTGTGACAGGGAAATTTTCAGGGGTCTTCACCTGAGCTTACAGGATTTTCCCTCCCCCTCCTCAATATGTATATGAGAGATTTGCATTCCTATTTAACCTCCATTGTATGCAAATGTCATGCATTTTCATAACATAAGAATAGCCTTACTGGGTCAGACTAATGGTCCATCAAGCCCAGTAACCCATTCTCAGGGTAGCCAATCCAGGTCACTAGTACCTGGTCAAAACCCAAGGAGTAGTAATATTCCATGCTACCGATCCAGGGCAAGCAGTGGCTTCCCCCATGTCTTAATAACAGACTATGGACTTTTCCTCCAGGAACTTGTCCAAACCTTTCTTAAAACCATCTACGCTATCCACTCTTACCACATCCTCTGGCAACGTGTTCCAGAGCTTAACTATTCTCTGAGTGAAAAAAATTTCCTCCTATTGATTTTAAAAGTATTTCCCTGTAACTTCGAGTGTCCCCTAGTCTTTGTAATTTTTGACAGAGTGAAAAATCAATCCACTTGTACCCGTTCTACTCCACTCAGGATTTTGTAGACTTCAATCATATCTCCCCTTAGTTGTCTCTTTTCCAAGCTGAAGAACCCTAAACGTTTTAGTCTTTCCTTATACGAGAGGAATTCCATCCCCTTTACCATCTTGGTCGCTCTTCTTTGAACCTTTTCTAGTGCCACTATATCTTTCTTGAGATGAGACTAGAATTGAACACAATACTCCAGATGAGGTCGCACCATGGAGCGATAACCAGGGGCATTATAATATTCTTAGTCTTGTTAACCAACCCTTTTTTAATAATTCAAGTTCAAGTTTCAAGTTTAATAAAATTTTGATTAATCGCTTATTCTTTAGCACTCTCCAGACCAGTAGAGGTTAATCTTTACGAATGGGTATATATCCAATCATGACCAGCAGGTGGAGACTGAAAACAAAACTGTGGGACAGTATATAATATACTCCCTTCTCTATTTACATCAGTCTTCTTTCAGTCTCCAGCAGGTGTTGAGTGATCTGTACCCATCTCCCTTGGTAGGGCTGTTGGAATTTGTTTAGGGGGTTTCTAGTCCCTATTTTTGGCTGGACAGAGCTTGGGTGGGCCCTGTTTGGGGGTCCGTCCAACCTCGGGGGTGTCAAACCCGGCGGGTCTCGAGCGGGGTCCCTCCCCCCACTTCCTCCACCTCCCCACATTTTTTTAGAGGAGCCTCAGCAGTAAGCCTTGCCCCCTAAATCAAGCAAGGCAAATTGCTTCAAGAGCCTGTGGAGTCTGTTCTGTAAAAAAACAAACAAACAAAAAAATCCTGAGGTAGTGCCGGTCTGCAGGGTTGCTTCCCTGTCAGTTTACTGTATTTTACTGTATTTTTTTCATCTAACCGGCACTTTGTTTCTAGCTAGGTCGTGTATGGAGCAATTGTGCCCTTCTCCGGGGGAGTGGGACACAATTTGGTCCAGCCACGAGGCACTCGCGGCTGACCTGAACTCGGCGGTTTGGGCCGGTGAGGTGGTGGAGCTCAGTCGGCAGCGGCTGCAGGCGCCCAGAGCTCCCTGCCGATGGTGCCTCGCAAGTCGGCTGGGAGCAGTGGGAAAGCCAGGTCTTCCCCAACCGCCCACAGAGGGATTCCCCGAAGGATTCCCTCTCAGCTGATTTTTTGACAGCTGATGACGACTTGCCTGTTTTAGCGGCTGGGACTGTTCAGGCTTCTCAGCCGCTACAGGCCATGGAGGGAGCATTTTTGGCGGGAACTTCGCCATTTTCTCTGTCTGGCCCCTCCATTTTGTCTGCAACCTCAGGTGGCGGGACCCCTGCTGGGGCAGGGAGTCCCTGGGGACACCCAGGGGTTTTTTGCCCCCAATTTAATTTCTTTCTTTGTGCAGACTATTGGGGGTCCCACGTGCACCTGGGGGGTTTCAGGGGGGGGGGTTCCCTCCGCGCCCCCTGTGGCTTTGCCTCCCTCTTTTCGTTTGGCGTCCCCTCTTCCTCCTCCCTCATCCAAGCGCCCGCGGGGGGCTTGGATTGCAAATTGGTGGTCAGAGGAGCGTGTTGGCATGATTGAGGACCTGGCCGCTTTGGCGGGCTTCCAGGATCCTCTAGAGGGTACGCCCGCTGGCAGCGGGGCGGCGGGTTTCCCGTCTTCCAGAGCAGATGCGTCCATGGTGCGCTTTTTATTCAGAGGGATGAGTTTTTAGACCTGATGTAGCAGTTCTCCTCGGTGCGGCATTTTTGAAGTTGCGCCACTGGAGACCCTGCGTATGGGGGCCCCTCTGCTTCAGGGGGTCTGTCCTGTTTCCCGCTCTTTTCCTGTGCGTCAGGATTTTCGGGATTTTGTCCTGGCGCAGTGGACTATGGGCGCCATTTCGGTTGGTGCGCACCTTGGCTCATGGGTATCCCATCCCGGAGGGGGATAGGGCTACCTTAAATTCGCCAATGAGGGACGCGGTGGTCTCGGCACTTACTAAGCGGCATAGCGTGCCTGTTATGGACGGTTCTGCTCTTAGGGTCTCTGAGGAGCGTACGTTATAGACACTTCTTAAGTATAATTTTAATGTCTCTGCCTTGGGAGTCCAGGCGGCTATTTGTGTGGGGCTGGTGGCTCGCACCGTGTTTCGGTGGTCTGAGCGTGTCCTGGATCGTGAGTCTGATGACTGGTCCTTAGTGGATCAGGAGGTGGTGAAGATTGAGATGACTGCCTCGTCCCTCTCGGTTGTTCTTTGTGACTTGGTGCGCGGCTAAGTCTGGGACTTTTGGTGGCCGCACGCTGTACCTTGTGGCTTCGTGCTTGGTCGGCGGTTGCCGCGTCCAGAACTGAACTTCCCAAAATTTCCCTTTCGGGGGTTGTTTTTGTTTGGAGAGGACTTAGGATATGGTGGTTCAGACTCTGACGGACTCTAAGGTGCCCCATCTGCCTGAGGATCGTGCCCGCCCGTGCGTCTCGGGTTGGCATTGCCCGGGAGCGTCTGCGGGAATTTCGCAAGTTTCGCCTGGGGCATGGGACTGCTTTCCAGGCTTCCGGTTTTTCCCCGGGGTCGGTTGGCTTAGTGCATGCAGTCCTTTCAGGGGGCCCGTCGGGGGGGGCTGGGAGTTCCCCCCCGGTTCCCCTGCTGCCCATCCTGTGCGATGGCTCTTTGCCAGCGCCCCCTTTGGTTCCCGTGGGTGCCTGGCTTCGCAACTTGTTTCCCAAGTGGACCGAGATCATGTTCGATCGGTGGGTCCTGGTGGTGGTGCGGGACGGTTATGTTCTTGAATTTTGCCCGCTCTCTGTTGGATCATATCTAGCCTCTCCATGTCAGGTGGCATGGGAGACGGTAGCCTTTTGCCAGACCCTTTAGTGCTTGCTAGATCTCAAAGCAGTTGTCCAGTGTCCCCTCAGGAGTGCGGCACCGGCTGGTACACCATTTCCTTTGTGAGGCCCTAAAAGGAGGGGACCTTTCGGCCCATCCTTGGTTTAAACTGAGGTCAACAGGGCTCTCAGAATTCCCTTTTATTCGCATGGACACTCTGCAGTCTGTCCTTCTGGCGGTTCAGCCAGGGGAGTTCCTGACTTCTCTCGCTCTGCCTGTTTCCATTCGGGCCTCTCCATGAAAGATCAGGTGGACTCCATAATCAAAAAGAGTTTTTTCACCCTCTGGAAACTTAAATCCATTAAAGCATACTTTGATAACTCTGTCTTCAGAATCTTGGTACAATCCCTGTATTAAGTCAACTCGACTACTGTAACATCGTCTACTTATCAATCCCTCAAAAGAATATGCGACGATTGCAACTAGCGCAAAACACTGTGGTCAGACTAATCTTCGGTCTAAAGAAGTTCGATCACGTGACGCCATACTTCAAACAGCTACACTGGTTGCCGATGGAAGCTCGTATAAAGTTTAAGTTCGCCTGCCTCTGTTTTAAAGTTTTCTACGGTCTAACCCCCAAATACATCACTGACCTATTCTCCTTCTCAGCCAACAAACACAAGAGAAGCTCCCACTCGCACTTCGTTTCTCCCCCGGTTAGAGGATGCAAACTAAAAAAACACCATGAGTATCTTCTCTCGCATCAGGCTGCTCTATGGGGTAAAGACCTAGAACAACTCCTATTGCCCACCACTTATGAGATATTCAGGAAACGCCTCAAAACCCACCTATTCCTGAAAGACCTAGACAGCTGACCCACTTCCTCTTTCCCCTCTCTTGCCCTTTCTCCCAATTGTTCCCCACATCCCTTAAGTTAATTCAACTTGTATGTCAACTCAACTTGTACCCCAATAATCTTTTGTAAACCGCATAGAACTTAACGGTATTGCGGTATATAAACTGTTATTATTATTATTATTATCAGCTCTTTCTTTGCTTTGCAATGTTGGGTCTGCACTATCAGTTCTGTATGCTTCCCTTGGGCCTAGCCACGACTCCCCGGACGTTCACCAAGTTGATGGTGGTCATCACGGCAGCATTGCAGTCGGAGGGCATTCTGGTGCACCCCTACTGGGATGACTGGTTGATTCGGGCGAAGTCGTTGCAGGAGAGCGCCCGAGTTAGGGCTCGGGTGGTTGAGTTTCTCCGGTCACTGGGCTGCGTGGTCAACCTTTCCAAGAGTCGGTTGGTCCCAGCTCAGCATCTGGAGTACCTTGGGGTTCTGTTCGACACCTCCTTGGGGAAGGTCTTCCTTCCAGAGGCCCGGGTAAGCAAATTGCAATCTCAGATTCGCCTTCTTTTGGCGTCCCGGTGTCCTCGAGCGCAAGATTTCCTCCAAGTCTTGGGGTCGATGGCAGCGTTTCTGGATGTTGTGAGGTGGGTGCGGGCCCACATGTGCCTCTTCAGTATGCTCTGCTCCGTAGATGGTCACCCCAGAGGCACAGTTTGGAGGTCCCTGTCCCTCTGCGAGGCTTGGCGCGCTGCAGTCTTCATTGGTGGCTCCAGACCTCTCATCTGGTCCAGAGGGTGAGTCTGGATTATCACAGTGGACGGTGCTTCTCACGGATGCCAGTCTCCTCGGTTGGGGGGGCTCAGTATCTAGGTCACTCAGCTCAGGGCACCTGGTCCATGGAGGAGGCGTCCTGGTCGATCTACGTGTTGGAGACCAGAGCCGTCCGTCTGGCGCTGTTAGCCTTCCGCTCCCTCTTGATGGGCAAGTAGGTCAGAGTCCTGTCTGACAATGCCACAGCGGTGGCTTCTGTCAATCATTGGGGCACAAAGAGCGCTCAGGTGACGGAGGAGGCGGCTTGGCTCATGCTTTGGGCGGAGTCATGCCTTCTGGACCTCTCGGCCTCTCACATAGCCGGGGTGGATGTTCAGGCGAACTTCCTCAGTCACATCTTAGATCCCAGAGAGTGGTGTCTCAGCCCCGTGGCTTTTCAGTTGATAGTGCAGGCTTGGGGTCAGTCCCTGATGGACCTGATGGCCACGAGTGGCAATGCCGAGGTGTTCCGCTTCTTCAGTCATCGCAGGAATGGACTGGCCGAGGGTCTGGATGCTCTGGTTCAACCATGGCCAACAGAGGGGCTGTTGTGCATGTTCCCTCCGTGGCCATTAGTGGACAGAGTTCTTCTCCGCATTGTTCGCCATCTGGGTCTGGTGGTTCTGGTGGCTCCACATTGGCCTCGACATCCGTGATATGCGGATCTGGTGACCCTCTGGTGGCGGATCCTCTTCCTCTGCCTCCCTTGGACGACCTTCTGACGCAGGATCCCATTCCCATGTTCGACCCGTCTCCCTTCTGTCTTACGGCTTGGCTTTTGAAAGGGTCGCCTTGGTAAGAAGGGGTATTCAGATAGGGTGATCTCTACACTCTTGGGGTCCTGGAGGCTTTCTACCTCTCAGGCTTCTGTGTGGGTTTGGCACTTCTTTGAGGGGTAGTGCCAGTGCGGGGAGTGGTCTCTCTTCGCGCTTCTCTACCTAACATCCTAGAGTTCTTGCAAGATGGCCTGGATAGAGGCCTGGCTTCGGCTTCTCTCCGGGTTCAGCTTGTGGCCTTGTCAGCCTTCGGGAGTTTGTGACGGTCAGCGTTTGACAGCCATTCCTGATGTGATTTGCTTTTTGCGGGCGTCCAAGGTGCTCAGGCCTCCCGTGCGGCCCTCTGTTCCCTCTTGGAATCTCAGTCTGGTTCTCTCTATTCTGATGCACCTGCCCTTCGAACCGTTGGGCGGCTGCTCTTTGAAGGACCTTACTCTGAAGGCGATCTTTTTGGTGGACATTTCTTCCGCTAGGCGTGTTTCTGAGCTACAGGTTTTCTCTTGTAGGGCTCCCTTCTTGGAGTTTTCTAGGGAGCAGGTTGTCTTGAGGCCTGTTCCTTTTTTTTCTACCAAAAGTAGTTTCTCCTTTTCATGTCAATCAATCTGTGGTCCTCCCGGTCTTGGGTAGTTGGGAGGGCTCTTCTGAGCAAAGACAGCTGTGCAAGTTGGATGTTGGTCAGGTCCTTCGCTCTTATGTGCAGCGGACCCAGGAGATCAGGAAATAAGATCATCTCTTTGTCCTTCTGACTGGTCCTCTTAGGGGGCTTGGCGCTTCTAAGGCTACTATTGCACGCTAGATCAAGGAGACTATTGCTTCCGCTTCTCTTCTGGGGCAGAAGCCCGTTCCGGAGTTTCTCAAAGCTCATTCTACTCTGGGTTAGGCGGCTTCTTGGGCTGAGTTGTCGCTCGTGCCTCCAGTGGACATTTGTAAGGCTGCGGTTTGGTCTTCCTTGTATTCCTTTGTCAGACTCTTTCAGGTAGATGTTCTGGCGCGTCAGAACACGGTGTTCGGTGTGTGTGTTCTGGTGTCAGCCCTTCGGGGGTCCCGCCTGTGTGAGGGACTGCTTTGGTACGTCCCATTCGTAAAGATTAACCTCTACTGGTCTGGAGAGTACTAAAGAAGGAGAAATTAGGTTCTTACCTGCTAATTTACTTTCTTTTAGCTTCTCCAGACCAGTAGAGGTCCCCACCCTCTCTGTTATTGGTGTGTTGGTTCTGTTGTGCGGGCAGTTTTTTTTTTGCTGCGGGTTCTAGTATTTTTCTAGGGCCGGGGAGAATTAAAGAACAGCGGCTGTGGCTCGGCTGGCTTAGCTGGCGAGCTGTGGGGACATTTTTCCTTTGGTATTTCTCCTCTGCATTTTCCAACAGCATTTGGGTATGTTAGTTGTTACTCCTGTTCGGAGTATTGTTTATTTCTGTTTCCAGTTCTTAGTTCTGCTTGGCTATTTGGCAGACTGATGTAAATAGAGAAGAGAGTATATTATATACTGTCCCACAGTTTTGTTTTCAGTCTCCACCTGCTGCTCATGATTGGATATATACCCATTTGTAAAGATTAACGTCTACTGGTCTGGAGAAGCTAAAAGAAAGTAAATTAGCAGGTAAGAACCTAATTTCTCCATCTTGATTCTAAGCGATGTACATAATAAAAAATTACAGTGTTGGGGAAACAAAACAATGCATGACAAAAATAAAGTCCTACGGGACTATTAACAAATTTGACAAAACTAAAAACAGAGGGAAAAGGAAAAGAACTATAAGTTATTTAACAGAAAGCGAGACATTCAGGGAAAAATCATGGGGGGGGGGTAAAGTTTAAAAGCTTCAATAAAATAATAGAGTCAGATTAAAATTGACTAAATAACTAATTTTCAAAGGCATCTTTAAAAAGAAAACTCTTCAATTTACTCTTTAATTTCTCCAAATTGTATTCTTCCCTCAAGTAAACAGGAAGAGAATTCCAGGCTTGGGGAGCCGTAACAGAAAAAAATAAATTGTCGTCTCGTATTAATAATTTTGAGAGAGGGAATCGTTAGCAAATGCTGTTCATTGGATCTCAACATTCTATTGGAAGTATATGGAATTAATAATTTATAATTCCTAGTATCCTGTTTGCTTTTTTGGCCACCGCCACACATTGGGCGGAAGGTTTCATCGTATTGTCTACGATGACACCTAGATCCTTTTCTTGGGTGCTAATCCCCAAGGTAGAGCCTAGCATCCAGTAACTGTGATTCAGGTTATTCTTTCCAATGTGCATCACTTTGCACATTAAATTTCATCTGCCATTTGGACACCCAGTCTTCCAATTTCCTAAGGTCCACCTGCAATTTTTCACAATCCGCATGCGTTTTAACAACTTTGAACAGTTTAGTGACATCTGCAAATTTAATCACCTCACTCGTCATTCCAATTTCCAGATCATTTATAAATAAGTTAAAAAGCACCGGTCCCAGTACAGAAGACCTCTGCAGCACTCCACTGTTTACTCTCTTCCTGTGAGAAAAATGACCATTAACCCTACCCTCTGTTTTCTATCCGATAACCAATTCCTAATCCACAACTGAAGTTTGCTACCTATCCCATGACACTTTAATTTTCTCAGGAACCTCTCGTGAGGAACTTTATCAAAAGCTTTCTGAAAATCTAGATACACAATATCAACCAGCTCACCTTTATCCATGTTCATTAAGGGTATCCTGAAAAACTGTCCTGTTTGCCTTGAGAATTGGGAGTGATAACCAATTGCTTACCCTAGAGCAGTGTTTCTCAACTTGGTCCTGGAGTACCCCTTTCCCAGTCAGGTTTCCACAATATGCATGAACTTGATTTGCATACTTGGGACCTGGGTTGGCCACTGTTAACCACAGGATACTGAGCTTGGTGGACCTTTAGAGCAAGAATAGCCTTACTAGGTCAGACCAAAGATCCATCAAGCCCAGTAGCCTGTTAGCACAGTGGCTAATCCAGGTCACTAGTACCTGGCCAAAACCCAAAGAGTAGCAACATTCCATGCTACCAATCTAAGGCAAACAGTGGCTGTCCCAGTATGGCAATTCTTATAGTCATTGTTTATATTTATTGAAAGCTTCTATACATTACATTACATTACATTACATTAGTGATTTCTATTCCGCTTGTGCCTTGCGGTTCTAAGCGGATTACAACTAAGAAGATATCTAGACATTACCTAGAGAATTATATAACAGTGATTCATGTACATTCCATGATACAGTTGAGAATTACAACTTAGAAGATATCTGAGTTTATCCAATGGAATTACATAGTAAAGATTCGAGTACTTACAGGGTACAGTGAAGATTAACAGTATATTCAGGTAACAGAAGAAGATTACCTGACATTGAAGGAAGAAGCTTATTTGATACATGTGGTAGATGCTTATTTAGGAATCTGGATATTTTTTGGTAGGTATGGTTTGAGGGATTGACTTATGTGTTACTCACGGGGGAGAAGGCATGTACGAGTGGGAGGAGATTAGTAAGTGAGGACGTGTTTTTTGAATAGAACAGTTTTGATTTCTTTTCGAAACACTTTGTCTGTTGTATTGATTATCAGTTTGGTGATGGTGGGGTCAATTTTCGCTGCCTGTGTTGCTAGTAGGCTGTCGTATACCGTTACTAATGACCAGGGAGTCAATTCAAAGCGCTTTACATGAGCTTCTGTAATGGTGTTACAATTACAGGTGTGGAGGGGCATAATCAAAAGATATATCTAAGTCCGATTTGGACGTAGGCACTATTTGCCTAAAGTCAGCAATGGCAAAATGTCCATTCTTGAAAATTACATCCAAAATGCTTTTTTTTTTTTACAAAAATTGTCTTATCTGTACGTCCAGATGTTTGATCTTCCAGACCGCCACTACATTTATCTTTATACCACATTTTTGACCAAAAATGTGTCCAACTCCCAAATGCCTAGAACCAGACCTTTTGGACCTGGGAGAAGCCAGCATTGTGATGGACAGGCCACCCCAGACATGGAAATAGAGTAGTGGGGCAACTTACAGGGCACTGCTGTGAACTTCACAAAAAGGGTGCCACATAAACATCTCTCTAGAACTCCTTTATAGGTTATGGTGAGCCCCCCATAACCCACTATACCCACCTATCTACAACCCCAGTAGCCCTTATGGCCGTACAGTAGGGTTTGGGGGCCTCACATTTTCCATGAATGTAGTTGCTAGAGTGGCTTATGGCCTGAGCTGTCCTCTCTATGGTTCACTAGCTCACTCCCCAGACTACTTAAGCCACCTCTGTTCAGCTCTACTAGGCTGATGTTCCGGAGGCAGATATGTACATGTGAGGGGATCAGTGAACCTGTGGGGAATGTGTGTGGGTGTTTACTGTCAGCATTTTCAGTTGGCCTAACCAACGTCAGCAAAGGCCTATATCAATCTGACTCTGGAATGTTGATGCACATAGATCCTAAATGCTCCTGCACAAAATTTACATACATTAAGCATCCAGCCAGACTGGATTGTTTATCAAGAAGATAGGCTACTTGATTGGGACAAAGAAGCCAGAGACTAATCCCATCTACCATGCCTGCAAGTATCACACTTTTCCTTATCAATTAAACTAACCATTGTTTCAAACAGTTTAGAAATTATAAACAGAAAGATACTGGGAAATACAATAGTTTCCATATTTAGAATAAGATTCCAAGCTTATAAAAGCCTCCTCTCTGCAACATCTCTCTCTCTCCCCCCTCGCCCGAAGCTTGGAATATCACCCCCCCCCTCCTTTTCTCTCTCTACCTCTCCTGAAGCTTGGAACATCACCCCCACCCCGCTTTTCTTTCTCTACCTCTCTTTGTCCTCACAGCACCTATTCAGGAAGCTGTCTGTTCTCTCTCATTCACAAGAGCACAGAAGCAGTCTCAGTATTTGTAAAACTTATTCCTTAATTGTAATCATTATGAATCTTGCTTTTCTGTAATATTAAGCTTATTCTGCACAATATATATTTTGTCTATGTAATCACTTCTGGCTATGCTTGTCATTTAATTTTACTTCCTAATGAATCTTCTTCGAGGGTATTGAACCCGGGACCTGGCAGATTATAAGGCCGCTCCAACATTACCCCTCCAAACCCTACATTTGAGGGGGGGGTAAACCTTACATTTACTTTGTCCTTGCAGTGGTTATCTGGTCACTTTGAATGGTTCATAGACAAAACCGCCGAAGACAAAGGCGCGCGCCGACAACTGAGCGCAAGATGGAAGTGCGTGCCGAAGAAAAAGAGTGTTTTTAGGGGCTCCGACGGGGAGGTTTGTTGGGGAACCCCCCCACTTTACTTAATACAGATTGCGGCGGCATTGGGGGGGTTGTAATCCCCCTCATTATACTGGAAACTTAACTGTTTCCCTGTTTTTTAGGGAAAAAGTGAAGTTTTCAGTAAAATGTGGGGGGTTACAACCCCCCCCCCCCAAACCCCCCACAATGCCCCCACAACGCGGCACAATCTGTATAAAGTAAAGTGGGGGTTCCCCCCACACCCCCCATCGGAGCCCTTTAAAACAGTCATTTTCTTTGGTGCGCGGCTCCGCGTTGCGCTCAGTTGTCTGCACGCACCTTGACCTGACACCCTTTGTATACCTTTGGGCACTTACATTATCTAACTCACAAAGTATAAGTTTCATCTAGGCCAGGGGTTTCAAAGTCCCTCGAGGGCCGCAATCCAGTCAGGTTTTCAAGATTTCCCCAGTGAATATGCATGAGATCTATTAGCATACAATGAAAACAGTGCATGCAATTAAATCTCATGCATATTCATTGGGGAAATCCTGAAAACCCAACTGGACTGTGGCCCTCGAGGAGGGACTTTGATACCCCTAATCTAGGCAGACTCGTCAAACATTCGATTATCGCTATAGGATGATTTAAGTCTAGGTCGGCTCACATCCTACTCTAACCACTTTTCCCCCCCCAAAAAACCCTTTCAGCTCTGTGTACACAGCAGGATTCAAAGGCCTAAAACAGTGGTTCCCAATCCTGTCCTGGGGGACCCCCAGCCAGTCAGGTTTTCTAGATATCCCTAATGAATATGCATGAGAGAGATTTGCATATAATGGAAGTGACAGGTATGCAAATCTCTCTCATGCATATTCATTAGGTATATCTGAAAACCTGACTGGCTGGGGGTCCCCCAGGACAGGTTTGGGAACCACTGGCCTAAAATGTTCCTTGATATGTCCAAAAAGTAATTTTGATTATTGGCACTTGGATGACCTGTCTTTTAGATCGTCTAAGTGGCAACTTGGGTAGGTTTTTAGACGTATTTAAGTTTTGATTATGAGCCCCCTAGTGTTTTCTGAGATGGATTTCCATATAGACACATTTATACCATAGTCAATCATCCTACATATACAGGCAGTCCCCAAGTTAGACACCCGACTTAAGTACAACTTGTACTTAACAACACAGTTGTGGCTTCATTTGATTTCAGAGCAGCATATCATAAAAACATAAGAATTGCCGCTGCTGAGTCAGACCAGTGGTCCATCGTGCCCAGCAGTCCGCTCACACGGTGGCCCTTAGGTCAAAGACCAGTGCCCTAACTGCTTACGTTCTGTGGTTTAGCAGGAACTTATCTAACTTTGTCTTGAATCCTTGGAGGATGTTTTCCCCTATAATAGCCTCCGGAAGAGCGTTCCAGTTTTCAACCACTCTCTGGGTGAAGAACTTCCTTACGTTTGTACGAAATCTATCCCCTTTTAACTTTAAAGAGTGCCCTCTCATTCTCTCTACCTTGGAGAGGGTGAACAACCTGTCTTTATCCACTAAGTCTATTCCCTTCATTATCTTGAATGTTTCGATCATGTCCCCTCTGTCTCTTCTTTTCAAGGGAGAAGCTGCCCAGTTTCTCTAATTTCTCACTGTACGGCAGCTTCTCCAGCCCCTTAACCATTTCCAGTGGCATAGTCTCCTACACTTATCCTATAGCAGACTAAGGAATGATGCATGGCCATATTAAGAACAATGTGAGGTTGCAAATGCTGTACCTTGGAGGGAACACTGGTAGGGACAGTTGGACCTTTTGGGAGTAGAGGTAAGCAGCAAGAATCTTAAAATCTGCAAGTTCTGAGTTACATACAAATACAACAAGAACACTGTTAAAAATGTAACTCATTCTTAACTCAGGGACTGCCTGTATACATATATAATATAGTATTGTTTACTAAGTTCATACTAAACCTACTTATTTGCACACAGGATATCCTGAAAAACCTGACTGGCAAGGGAGTACTTCAGAACCGAGTGCTGGCTGTATCTCAATGGTTCCCAAACCTGGTCCTGGACGCACCCCAGCCAGTCAGCTTTTCAGGATATCCGAAGGGCGAACTTCCCCAGGACCTGCAAAACTGCTCCATTGCGGTCCAAAGTTGGCTGCTGCATTGCAGGGGTAGAGGCCAAGGCAGCTTGGGGCGCAAGTTTAAGACCGCTGATTTAGATCCTCCCTCATGTTGTTCACACATTCGGGTGTCTACCCATTTGCAGATGTTATCTACAACAGTGTTTCTCAACTTCTTTAAGCCAAATACCCCCTAAGCCTCACAAATATGAAGAGTACCCACGCCCAAGCTCCACCTCAGACCCACCCAAGCTCCTCCCCTGACTCTACCCCATAATAATACTAATTGTGATGCAATTTCTTCTATCCATTTTCCATATACACACAATATAATCTTATCTAATATAATAAAACGCTAAGCGTGCATGCGCACTCTACCACCGTGTTGCCTGATGTGTTGTTCCGTGGTTGGCAGAGTGCGCATGCGCGCATACAAGGGTCCCTCACTTCATCTAACATAGCGGTCTTGGCAGCGACTCCCCCCTCCCGTCCTCACTTCATCAAACTGGCCGGCAGCGCTGGACTCCCTGCTCTCCACCTCTCAAGCTGTGGTATTGGCTCCTCTCACGAGCCTTCACCAGCGTCAGAGAAGGCTTCCGATGCTGGCGGGGATCATGAGAGGAGCTGCCGGCGGCACTTTTAAACTTTAAAAAAAACCTTCAGCCGCAGCAGGCCAGCTCGCAGGAAGGGAAGGGGGGGCCGAAAAAGAACAGGACTCCAGCTACTGGAATGCAGGCTACACCGCGGGAAGGGAAAGGGGAGGGGCTGAACGGAGTAGGCCAGATCGTTAAGAAAAGAGAGGGGCCAAACGGAGCAGGACAGCTCGCGGTAAGAGAAGGGAATGGGGGTGGGGGAAAATGCTGCTACTGCTTCACAGGGACCTGGAGGGGAAGGGAAATACCGCTGCTGCTTCTGCAAAGGAAAGTGGGGAGGGGAGAGAAGGGAATGGGGGGTGGGGGAAAATGCTGCTACTGCTTCACAGGGACCTGGAGGGGAAGGGAAATACTGCTGCTGCTTCTGCAAAGGAAAGTGGGGAGGGGAGAGCAGGGAATGGGGGGGTGGGGGAAAATGCTGCTACTACTTCACAGGGACCTGGAGGGGAAGGGAAATACCGCTGCTGCTTCTGCAAAAGAAAGTGGGGGGGGGGAAGGAGGGAAATGTTGTTGCTGCTGCACAGGGAAATGGGGTGAACATGCTGCTGCACAGGGAAAAGGAGGGAAATAATGACAGACAGACAGCGGGAGGGAGGGAGACAGACAGAAAGAAAGGAAGAAAGATACAGGGGCAGGGAGAGGGACAGAAAGACAGACAGAGAATGGTGGCCAGGGAGAGAGAGACACACAGTGGGAGGGAGAGAGACGGAAAGACAGACAGACATATATTCTAGCACCTGTTAATGTAATGGGCTTAATGACTAATGAACACATAATGGTGACCACAAAATTAAAAAAAAACCACAAAGCACACTGTACACAGAGAAAATGTTAATTATCATTTATATTTGTTTCTTTTTTTCCAAAGGGGTCAAGGCAAATGACTTTAAAATATGCAGTGTTGCCTCAGTAACAACTACAGAAAAATAGACAAATATAGTGCAAAATATAGACAGCAGATATTCTCAAAATTGACACATTTTGATCACTAAATTTAAAATAAAATCATTTTTCCTACCTTTTGTTGTCTGGTGATTTCATAAGTCTCTGTTTGCACTTCCTTCTGACTGTGCATCCAATATTTATTTATTTCTGCTTCCTGCACGCTTCATCTCCTCCGGACCTCATTCCTTTCCCCAACCAACATCTCTGGCCTTCCCTGCATTCAACTTTTCTTCCTCTCTCCTCCACCCCTATTGGCAACATATCTCCCTCTCTCTCTCATTGTCCATCTGTCTTGAGAGTTCCAGGCACCTCCCCCACCCCCTCTACTACCACATCCAACATGTCTCCCTCTGTCATCCCCCAGATCATGTGCAGCATTTTTTTCACCACTGCCCACCAGCCCCATGCCCATTTCTCCTCTTATCACCCCTCTCCATCACTATGTTCAGCATTCCTCCCCCTTGTATCCCCTTCAATCTGTCCCTCTGGTCCCTTTCCATCACCATATCCAACATTTCTCCCTCTCATCCTTCTATTCCCCATGCAATCTCTACCTCACTCCTCTCTCTCTATATGCCCAATTTTCCTTTCTTCTTTTCCCCATGTGCACCATCTCACACACTTGTGCCCACCAATTCTCCCTTTCTATTCTCTCCCTCCTATGCCCCAAGTTAGTGCTCCCTTCCTCCATCCCTTCTGTGTCCCATGTTCATGCTCCCCCCTTCCTTCTGTGTTGAGTTTGTGCCCCTCTCCCTGCCTTTCAGCCTTTGTCCCAAAATTAAATTGTACGCCGGGGATCCCTGTCTGCCCTGAAGCTGCTACCAGGGATCCCACCTGCACCCCCCCCCCAAAGCCGACCAATTTACTTGCTCTCTCCGCCCCAGCGAACTTTGTGCAGGGACAGAGTGAGCAGCGATTCACACACTGCATGTGGCTGGCCTACAAGCCTTCCTTTGGATGTCAACTCTGATGTGGGAGAGGAGGTTTCTGGGTCAGCTACTTACGTACAGTGTATGAGTTGCTGCACGTTAATATGATTATGCATATGTGATTATGATCTGTCTTGCTGATTTTGGAACACAGACCATAGAAGTATGCCCAGTATTGGCCTTTCTTTCCCATTGCTGGAGTTGTCTTCTAAGCACTACCATTAATAGCCATTATGTAATTTACACTTTTTTTAATACCATCTGTTTTCTATTTAGGGATCCTCTGTGTTTATCCCATACATTTTTATCTCCACCACCTCCATCAGTCCTCAAATTTATTAGAAATTTCTGTCCTGCCTAATTGGCCTAATTGCCTTCTAGGCAACTTAAAATTAAAATAGAGGAAGAAGTGCTAAGAAAAAGATATAGACATGATTGTGAGGAGAGGAGGGAGGAACTACAATGTTTTGAAGAAAAGTGTGTGTGTGTGTGGGGGGGGGGGGGGGGGGTTGGTGATAGATAGAGGCTAAATGTGTCCTAGATACCTGTCCTGAGCTTAGTTTAAAGAGTATGAATCTTTAAAGAGAAATTTTTCAGATCAGACAGTACCGATAGTTCCTTTAGAGCCCAGACTTGGACCCATCTCTCATTAATCTCTCAGAGACCTTTGATTTCAGCTGAACGTCGGCACCAAAGGGAACGTGGTCTTCCAACTTGTCTCTATTACAAAGAGTCTGTGCATCCAGCACCAGAAACCTCTCTCGTTAAATGTCTTATAGGACTGTTATTGATATTGAATGTGTGGGACACATGGGATGCAGTCCTCTGTTTAGAGGAAAATCAGCCAGGATGCTGGGGTAGGGTTTGGTCCAGAGATTGAATTCAGGAGACCGAGCAAAACAAGATGTAGCTTTTGTATGGGTGAGAAATAAAGTTCTGTAGAGTTACATGGATGTGGTGGTGTTTATCTTGCTGTCCACAAAGGTTAAGAAGAGACAGTAAATGTTCTATTATCTGCTCCTGTAAGGGGAGAGTGACACTCACTTTAGCAGAGTAAATCCTAAATGGAGGTGTTGGCTCAGAAGAACTTGCTGTGGTTAGGTGAATGGCCTTTGGAGGAGGAAAGGACCTTGCCAGCACCAAATGTGGCTCCTTCACCCGTTCTTCTCCTGCTGCTTGCACCTTTCTGAAGTGATCATTCTGTTAAGTTCAAATTAATCTTTACTGTAATTCTTGGGTTAAAACAGATCAGAAGCAAGCTACAAGAAATAACACAAATAAAGTCACCACTAGTTCATCAATAAACTTAAAGAACTAATTTTTATTTTTATTTAGAACTCTGCTCAGAGACATGAAGGCTGAAAACTCGGCCTCACCTACCAATCATTGCAGTGTTCAAAAAGGATTTTAAATTTAAAGAACCTTTAAATATGCTAGCTAAAAAGCTATGCTGAGAATATAAATGCTTCCATGAGTTTTATAGTTATGAAAAAAAGACTTAGCTTTGAATAGTGACTGGTTCCGACGTGCACGTTTCGTGGCTGCGTCAGGGAACCGACAATACAGCTGGATTTAGAGCTGGTAGTGAAGTCACTGAAAACAAAAGATAAATGCTATGAAACAACAATTCTTTACAATACATTTAGTTTACAAAAGCGTTATAGCTCTATCTTATGGCTATTTACCGGAAGAGTACACTCACCATGCAATTAAAAAGCTAGATCTCTCAAAAAGACGTTTCTTCTCTAATGTCTCAAACCGGGCAAGCAAAGTACAGACGCTATTTAAGGATAATGCAGTGCCGGTGAGACTACTACGTCAGAACCCTGAATGCTATTGCATCATTATGCTCACTAAACTTTAAACTATAATGCTGCACTCGTTCTTCACAGAAAACTGCTACTCGCTAGTGAAAGTGAAACAAAAACGAAACAAAGTAAATTGTACAAAGTAAATTGTACAAAGTAAGTTGTAAACGTCCTTCCTTAGCAGAGAACATGTACAAAGCCAATGTTATAAACAATCACAAGAAAGCTCTCCATTCAACCTCACTGTTTAACCCTTTAGGGGACAGGGTGCCCAAGGTGTAGATCCATTTCTGCTCTAAGGCATACAATTTAGCCTGCATATCACCTCCCCTAGGTAACATTGGGGCATCTAGAATTGAAAATCGCAAGGAAGACACAGGATGTTTTTTCTGAAGCCAATGTGGTGTGAGAGGAGCTTCTACAACTTCTTTGACTATCCTGCTCACATGTTCCCCAATGCGTACACAAATTTTTCTAACAGTGTGTCAACAACTGGCAGGGGCATTGAATGATATATACCACATTTTTGGTGTTACAATGAGTGGGTTTTAAAGATCTACGGTTGATTACCCATTCAGGAAGTTGTAAGTCTTCCAGCTTAACACTGTACTGGCACATAGAACATGCAGAACATGGTAAATGAATTCCTCTCTCATTTTGTTTAATCGTTTCAGAACGATAAAGGGCTTTAGTGAGGTGTTGCCTCAGATTCCATGCTCGCGAGTAGGCAAATTTTGGAAAAGTACTGAAGCATTCATGATATTGTAGAATGCTCCAATGCTGTTGTATAATATGTTTTATCTGGAATGCATGCTGAGAATACGGCAAAACACACACTGTTTCAGCTTCATTGGACTTCACAGTCGGGGACAGCAGCACTTCTCTATTTGACCAGTATGCTCTTTTATATGCTTTCTTAATGACGGAGGTGGGATACCCCCTTTCCTTAAACCGCTCCTTCATTTCTTCAGATTTATGCTCAAACTCAATCCTAGATGAGCATAATCTTCTTAATCTAAGAAACTGACCCGTAGGAATATTTCTACGTAAATGTCTCGGATGATGACTGTCATATCTGAGAAGATTATTACGGTCTGTTGGTTTCCTATAGATAGAAGAGCTGAATTTCCCATTTACAATCGAAATCCTCATATCAAGAAATGGCAAAGAATGCATGTTAGTTTGGGCAGTGAATTGCAACGTGGGGTCTTGTTGATTCAGCCACTCTAGAAAATTCTCTAATTCAGTATTTGTACCAACCCAGACAGCAAATACATCATCAATATATCTTTTCCATAATAAAAAATTTGGAAAGTTCTGGGAGGGATATAGATGTTGATCTTCAAATGCTGCCACATAGAGGCATGCTATCGTGGGTGCCATCTTTGCTCCCATGGCAGTGCCACAAATTTGAAATAAAAAATGTCCATCGAATTCAAAATAATTTTTACTTAGTGCTAGTCGTGCTATGGTGACTAAAAAATCAATCCGCTTGGTGGACAATCCTTGAAGACTCAGATGTTTCTGTATAATCAAAACGGCTGCTTCTTGTGAGATATTTGTGTACAGGGCCGCTATGTCAAGAGTAATTAGAATTGCATGATCTGGAATATCTTGATAGGTGTTCAAAATATTCATCATGGAGGCAGAGTCTTTTACATAAGAGGCACATAAAGGGACTTGATCTTTGAGTTGAAAGTCCAAAAATTCCGATAGTGGTTCTAAAATGGAGCCTATGCCTGCTACTATAGGTGGATCTATCAAAGATTTATGGATTTTAGGCACAAAGTAGATGACAGGTGTAATTGGATGTTGACATATAAGAAATTTATATTCACCTTCAGTAAGAGTCCCTGATTCTAAAGCTTGAACTAATAGAAAGGAAATAATTGCCTGTAATTCTTCTAAAGGGTCATTATCAATAGGTTGATAATATGCAACATCTGACAGCTGTCTCCAGGCTTCTCGTGTATATGTACTGGCATCCATAACTGGCCTTCATGTCTCTGAGCAGAGTTCTAAATAAAAATAAAAATTAGTTCTTTAAGTTTATTGATGAAATAGTGGTGACTTTATTTTTGTTCTATTGACCTCTTGAGTCACTCGATAGTAATTTTGATTTGAATAAGTTACCCCTGCATATCTTTTTTGACTTACAAGAAATAACACAGCAAAAGTAGATTAGTCACATTGAACATTGTCATTGACTGATGCCATCCTGTTTTCTTTTATGAGTATATAGCAAACTGCTTGCCTTTTTTGGATCTTATTTCTTTTTACAGTGCAGTTATCAGACCAAATTACATTAGTAACCAAAATTAGAAATTTAACATTGTGGTTTAGAAGTTGGGACATTGGATCATTTGATATTTTTCTGTTCCTATATAAATGCCTTTTGGAAGTTAATTTGGCCCCAAATTAATTCACTGTTAGAAAATCATGCTGCCCTTTCATATGACACTATATTATTTGGTAATTCAATGAGATTTAAAAGCCAAATTCCAGCTAATAATAATAAACTTTTATTAATTTTAACAGGGGTTGCCATTCAGCAGATTACAGAGAATTGGAAAGATTATACTAAATTAAATTATACTTTTTGGTGGAATTCAGTGTGCCATATTTATAAGATGGAAAGGGTATTTGCTCTGCAACAAGGTAATTATAATAAGTTTAAAAAGATTTGAGGGCCATTGGCGATTTATTCTAATGATCAGACATCTTAAACACCAAAATATTAAATAAGATAAGGGGGTGGGATTCTGAAGGATAATAATTGTTATTTATTGGTATATGGGTAGGAGGGATGGATTTCTTATATAATTATTTATTTGAAGTAATACAAATAAGAATGTCAAGTGATGAGTTAAGGTATTTCTGAATGATTGTTGTACACTTGTTGTAATTTATGAACATGAATAAAGATTTTTTTTTAAAGAAGTTTAACATGTGAGCTTAACAGGTTGCTTGGAAAGCCAATGAAAACCATTCATGCCTAGATGCCAATTCTCCTGAACTGCAGATGATTTAAGAAAATTACAAAAGAATAAGAAAAGTAAGATTTTAGCAATGGTTTATCATACTCTTCTACAAAAAGAATAATAATTTATAATAATAATAATTTATTTTCTTATATACCCCCTCACTAGCAGTTCTGGGTGGTTCAGCAAATAATATACAATTCCACAGTGGTAATACATTGTGAACAATCAAAACAGCAATAGCTAATATACGATTTAAAATCCTATAATTAATAAAATAGATGCATATATTTAGTTTGGCTGGCTTGCAGTTGGATGATCTAAGATGGGATCTAAATAATAATAACAGCTTATATACCGCAATACCGTTAAGTTCTATGCGGTTTATAATAGATTAAGCGAGGTACAAATTTATTGAATTTAAGAGGGGGGAAGAGGAGAGTTAATAGGAACAGAAATGCGTTGTTGAGGAGAAAGAGATTAATAGGACAGAGGAATCACTATGGAGGAGAAAGAAGATGAGTGGGTCAGTTGTCTAGATACTTTAGGAACAGTTGAGTTTTTAGACGTTTTCTGAATTCCTCATAAGTAGTGGGTGAAAGCAGTTAGAAACATAGAAAAATGACGGCAGAAAAGGGCCAAAGCCCATCAAGTCTGCCCACTCTAGTGACCCTTCGCCTTGATTTTGCTGACCACCCCCTGCCTTTACACCATTAGAGATCCCACGTGAATATCCCATTTATTTTTAAAATCTGCCACGCTGTTGGCCTCAATCACCTGCAATGGGAGTTCGTTCCAAAGATCGACCACCCTTTCGGTGAAGAAATACTTTCTGGAGTCACCATGAAATTTCCCTCCCCTGATTTTCAGCGGATGCCCTCTGGTGGACGAGGGTCCTATAAGACGGAAGATATCCTCTTCCACCTCGATACGGCCTGTGATATATTTAAATGTCTCAATCATGTCCCCTCTCTCTCTTCGTTCCTCAAGTGAGTACAGCTGCAATTTATTCAGCCTTACTTAATACGGGAGATCCTTGAGCCCTGAGACCATCCTGGTGGCCATCCGCTGAACTGACTCAATTCTCAACACATCTTTCCGGTAATGTGGTCACCAGAATTGAACACAATATTCCAAATGAGGTCTCACCATGGATCTGTACAGTGGCATTATGACTTCTGGCATCCTGCTGACAAAACCTCTATGGATGCAACCCATCATTTGCCTTGCCTTGGAGGAAGCCTTTTCCACTTGATTGGCAGTTTTCATGTTATCACTAATGATTACTCCTAAATCCCGTTCTGCCGTGGTCCTAGCTAAGGTCTCACCATTTAGCGTGTAAGTTCTACACAGATTTCTTTTACCCAGGTGCATCACTTTACATTTTTTAGCATTGAAGTTGAGCTGCCAAGTCGATGACCATTGTTCCAATAGTAGTAGGTCCTGCGTCATACTGTCAGGCATAGTGCTTTTACCTACTATGTTGCACAGTTTGGCGTCGTCGGCGAATAATGATATTTTTCCTCTGAGCCCTTGGGTCATATCACTTATGAATATGTTGAATAGGATTGGGCCCAAGACCGAGCCTTGTGGCACTCCACTGGTCACATTCGATGTTTTGGATGGGGTACCATTTACCATCACCCTCTGAAGACTACCGCTCAGCCAATCCTTAACCCATGCAGTTAGTGTTTCCCCTAATCCCAGCGATTTCAGCTTGTTCAATAACCTGCGGTGTGGGACGCTATCAAAAGCTTTGCTGAAGTCCAAATACACTATGTCCAGGGACTCCCCGGCATCTAGTTGTCTTGTTACCCAGTCGAAGAAGCTAATCAGATTTAATTGGCAGGACCTGCCCTTGATAAAACTGTGTTGATGGGGATCACGTAGATCTTCCTCATCCAGGATTGTATCAAGTTTCTGTTTGATCAGTGTTTCCATGAGTTTGCTCACTATGGATGTGAGACTCACCGGTCTGTAATTCGCAGTCTCTGTCCTGCAGCCCTTTTTGTGGAGTGGAATAAAGTTAGCTGTTTTCCAGTCCAAGGGGACTCTTCCTGTGCTTAGGGAAAGATTGAAGAGCACGGATAATGGTTCCGCCAGGACTTCACTCAACTCTCTGAGCACCCTGGGGTGTAGGTTGTCTGGTCCCATGGCTTTGTTTACTTTGAGTCTTGAAAGTTTGCAGTAGACGTTACTGGACGTAAACTTGAAGTCTTGAAACGAGTCTTTCTGGCTTTCCCTTGTCCGTAACTGTGGACCGGATCCCGGCGCCTCACAGGTGAAGACCGAGCAGAAGTATTCATTTAGTAGTTCGGCCTTAGTGGAATCTGATTCTGCATAATTCCAGTCCGATTGCCTGAGTCGTTCTATACCATCTTTGTTTCTTTTCCTGTCACTAATATACCTAAAGAAGGATTTATCCCCTTTCTTAATGTTCTGCGCTAGATTCTCCTCTATTCGGAGCTTGGCCTCTCTGACTGCCTTTTTGACAGCTTTAGACCTGTCTAGATAGTCTTCTTTTGCCTCCTGCTTTCCTAAATGTTTGTAGGCAATAAATGCTTTTTTCTTTTCCTTAACGAGGTCTGAAATTTCAGAACTGAACAACTGGGGTCTTTTGTTTATCCGACTTTTGCTGACTGTTTTTATATAGCGATTTGTTGCTTCATGCAGGGTGGATTTCAGAGTTGACCACATATTCTCCACGTTGTCAGTTTGTGCTTGGTTTTGCAGCTCCCGATGGACAAAATCTCCCATACGTTCGAAGTCTGTGCTTCTAAAGTTGAGGACTCTCGTCACTGTATTTGATCTAGAGAAACCCCTCTTGAGGTTAGGCCACACCATGTTATGGTCGCTGGAGGCCAGCGTATCGCCTACCGATACTTCTGTGATGCTGTCTCTGTTGGTGAGTACCAGGTCCAGTATCGCCTGGTTTCTAGTGGGCTCCAGTACCATTTGTTTGAGTCGTGAACCCTTTATGGAGGTTAATATTCTTCTGCTGCCACAGGTAATCGCGGAGAGTGTGTTCCAATCTGCATCGGGCATGATGAAGTCCCCTAGCAGAACTGTGTCCCCACGCAAAGTGATGTTCTCTATATCTTCGATCAGTTCTATATCTTTGTCTTCCTGTTGTCTTGGAGGTCTATATACCACACCAAGGTATAGGCATTTTTCGTTCCCTCTGGCCAGGTTCACCCAGAGGGATTCCCCGGAGTATCTAACATCCGTGATTCTGGTAGTTTTGATGTTTTTTTTTAGTGTATAGTGCTACCTCTCCTCCTAACTTGCCCTCTCTTTCACGACGAAGCAGGTTGTAGCCTGGCATAACCATATCCCACCCGTGCGAGTCCGTGAACCAGGTCTTGGATATTGCCACCACGTCTAGGTCTGCATTCATTATTTCAGTCTCCAATTCTAGAATTTTGTTGCCCAAACTGTGTGCATTAACATGCATAGCCCTCCATATCTTATTGTTGTTAAGTCCCTGTGAAGAGATTCCCTTCTGATTTAGTGTGACTCCCAGTTTATCGTGTATAGTATGGGTACTTACCTTGGACTCAGAAGTGTGGTTGTGGCTCACCACCTCAGGATAGTTTCTTACTGCTCTGGAATGTGAGTGGGTACCCTCCCCCAACTTACCTAGTTTAAAGCCCTACGAAGTAGGCAGGCAAGTCGATGTCCGAATACGTTCTTGTAGACCCTTTAGCGCCTCTCCATGGTCTAGGAATCCAAATTCATCTCTATGCATCATCCGCGAAGCCACTCGTTAGTCCATTGGATACGCTCTTCTCTGGCTTTGCCTTTGCCTCTTACTGGGAGGATCGATGAGAAGACCACCTGTGCTCCTATCTGCTTTAGCTTCTTAACCAGGGCTCCAAAGTCTTTGGGTATGTTCTCCAAGGTGCTCCTGGCAGTGTTGTTCGTACCTACATGGATGAGAAGCATGGGGAAATGATCATGAGGTTTTAGAAGTTTATCTAGACAGGTGGTGACATCTCGGATCTTGGCTCCAGGGAGACAGCAGACCTCCCTTGAATGCATATCTGGTCTGCAGATTGGTCCCTCAGTGCCCCGCAGCATGGAGTCCCCAATGACCACCACTCTGCGCTCCTTCCGGGGGGGGGGGGGGGGGGGTTGAACCGTGAGCTCCTGAATTGAAGCTATGTGCTGGGTATCTTCCTGAGCCTCTTCTGGTACCTCCTCGGCGGTTTCATCTTGTAAGATCTGGAATCTGTTCCTCAGGGTGAGTTGTGGGATCAATGTAGAACTACCCTGTTTGTGAGAAAAGAAAGAAGAAGGAACTGAGAAAAGTGGGGGGAGGGGTTTCTGTGCTTGCCCATGGAGGAGGTTACCAGCTGCCAGGAACCAGCATCTCCAATCATTTCCTGTACCCCAATCGTTGAATTTAAAGCTGGAGGTTTGGGTGTCACGGGGATGGACTTGTCATGGGTCTGCTCTGTTGATCTAGGTCTTTACCCCACAATGCTGCATGATGTGAAAGAAGGTGTTCATGGTGTTTTTTTTCAGTTTACAACCTTTAACTGGGGGGGAAATGAAGTAGGAATGAGAGCTTTTCTTGTTTCTGTTGGCAGAGACAGAGAAAAGGTCAATTATGTATTTAGGGCAAGTCCGTTTAGCGCTTTAAAGCAGAAGCAGGCGAATTTAAACTTTATGCGTGCTTCCATCGGTAGCCAATGTAACTGCTGGTAGTAGGGTGCTACATGATCAAATTTCTTTAGTCCGAAGATTAATCTGACCACTGCATTTTGCATTAGTTTTACACGTCGCATATTTTTATGGGAAATGGCTAAGTAGGCAATGTTACAGTAGTCATGTTGACTTAGTATGAGGGATTTTACCATGGTTCTGAATGCCGACGTATCAAAATAAGCTTTAATGGATCTGAGTTTCCAGAGAGTGAAGAAACCCTTTCTGATTAAGGAGTCCACCTGGTCTTTCATGGTTAGGCATTGATCTAGAGTTACGCCTAGTATCTTTATGGTGGGCTGGATGGGGTGATTAAGTTCATTGATGCATAGAGGTGTTTTGGTGTCAAACAGATATGATGAAGCAATGAAGAATTTCTTTTTTTCTGAATTAAGTTTGAGCTTGAAGTTTGTCATCCATTGCTCCATCATGTTTATGGCTTCTGAAGCCTTGGGAATAGTTTCCGAGATAAAGTCAGCAAATGGGTTTATAATCGTGAAGTCATCTGCATAACTGAATAGTTTTATCCCCAGCTGAGTTAATTGCAAGATCGGTGAGGACATGTAGACGTTAAATAGCAATGGAGACAATGGTGACCCTTGTGGCACACCGGATGGATTGCTTCAGGTATCGGAAAGCTCATAATTGAAGCGTACCCGATAGGTGCGGGATGTAAGGAAGCCACGAAACCAGTTCAGCACCTCTTCTTTGATACCAATGGCGTCTAGGCATTGTAGCATTTTCCTATGGTTTACCAGGTCAAAGGCTGAACTCATATCAAATTGCATAACCAATGCATTGAGGCCCCTGCTAAACAGTAGGCGCAGGTTGTCTAAAATAGCTGCAATTACTGTCTCCGTACTGAATAAAGGTCTGAAACAGGATTGGGTTTCGTGTAGAAGAGAGAACTGATTAAGATAGTCCATCAGTTGGGTATGTACTAGTCCCTCCATGATTTTTACAATAAACGGAATGAATGCTATTGGTCTGTAGTTGGTTATTAGGGCTGAGGGTTCTTTGCAATTTTTTTAGAATTGGGGTTATTATTATATGACAGTTATTAGAGAGGAACTTCCCGTTTTTTAAGTTGTGGGCCAGGTATTGTAGCAGCGATAGTTTGAATTGTAATGGTGCCACTTTCATAATTTCTGGGGGGCATGAGTCCAGAACGCAATAAGTTTTAGAGTATTTGTTGTATAGTTTGGTGTAATCACTCCATTTTAGGTCTTGAAAGGAGCTCCAGATCATGTCTGCTGATAGCAAGTGTGAAGAACATGAAGACACGTTATGTGTTTCAGCCACATCGGAGCCTTAATTTTGGTTGTCAGCCCAACATCTAATACATATGCCTCTGGCAAAAATAGAATGTCTAGTAATATTCCAATGGTGTCCAACAATGTACAAATGCGTGTACTACTTGGAGGAAAAGTTCAACCATACTGGGAGGCCGGCCCCAAGCTCTTATCAAAGCCGGGGCCTTCCAAAACCCACTGGGTAAATCCGGACAGCTGGTAATCCTATTTACATTGTTACTGAAGATATTCTAATACTATGCTTGTCATGCTATGTCTCACCATGTTATGCTTCACCATGCTTTTGTTAACTGGATTCCCATATCTACCATTTTGTATTTTGATTGAGAAAATTGCTTTTGTAAAAAAAAAACCCCAAATGTCAACATAAAGTGATATAACAAGTTTTGTTATCACAATAATGAAGAAAAAGTATGAACAAAGATAAACTTAAGCCCACGTGGTAGTTAACCTTTGTTCATGTAAGAACTACCACGTGGGCTTAGGTTTAACTCTTTTGCGTTCTCTTCATAATTGTGATAACAATAAACTACTTGTTCTGTAATAAAAATACAGAAATTGCATTAACCGAAGTTGGGCGTTGCCTCGGATTCCTTTTACAGTATAAGCCTTCTAAGCCGCTCGGGCGCTTCCAACGTTACGGCGTCCGTGGCGTCAGGGGGCGGAGTCACGCTCTGCAACGGATCCGCCTACGTGTTGGCCAATTGGAGGGGAGCCGCGCCACGTGACGTTGGGGAAGTGTCAGCTGCTGCGGATCATATGACCACCGGCTGGCTATGGCGGCGGCTGAGAGACCGTCGGCTCTGCTGCTGCTCCTCTTTCTGCTTGTCCTCCCGTTCCCGGGAGAACTGCAGACCTGTGGATACCCGGTAACTGGGGAAAAGGGCGTGAGATCGGTGGGGAGGGGCACGTGGCTATACGGTAACTGGGGAGGGAAAGGGGCATATGGCTATCTGGTAAGTGGGGAAAAAGAGGGATCAGGGGGCTTATGGATAGCCAGTAACTGGGGAGGGACTTGGAGGTCTTCTAATCAGGGAGGGGGCCCTATGGATAACCAGTAACTGGGGAGGGGGGTGGGACTTGGAGGTCTTCTAATGGTGGAATGGGCCTATGGATAGCCAGTCACTGGGGAGGGGGAGGGACTTGGAGGTCTTCTAATGGCGGAGTGGGCCTATGGATAACCAGTCACTGGGGAGGGGGAGGGACTTGGAGGTCTTCTAATGGCGGAGTGGGCCTATGGATAGCCAGTCACTGGGGAGGGGGAGGGACTTGGAGGTCTTCTAATGGCGGAGTGGGCCTATGGATAGCCAGTCACTGGGGAGGGGGAGGGACTTGGAGGTCTTCTAATGGCGGAGTGGGCCTATGGATAGCCAGTCACTGGGGAGGGGGAGGGACTTGGAGGTCTTCTAATGGCGGAGTGGGCCTATGGATAGCCAATCACTGGGGAGGGGGATGGACTTGGAGGTCTTCTAATGGGGGAGGGGCCTATGGATAGCCAGTCACTGGGGAGGGGGAGGGACTTGGAGGTCTTCTAATGGGGGAGGGGGCCTATGGGTAGCCAGTCACTGGGGAGGGTGAGGGACTTGGAGGTCTTCTAATGGGGGAGAGGGCCTATGGGTAGCCAGTCACTGGGGAGGGGGAGGGACTTGGAGGTCTTCTAATGGGGGAGGGGGCATTTGGGTAGCTAGTCACTGGGGAGGGGGAGGGACTTGGAGGTCTTCTAATGGGGGAGAGGGCCTATGGGTAGCCAGTCACTGGGGAGGGGGAGGGACTTGGAGGTCTTCTAATGGGGAGGGGGCCTATGGGTAGCCAGTCACTGGGGAGGGGTCATGAATATCTGCAATAGCTTAATGGTTAGTGCAGCTCCTTGTGACTCTGGCCGAGCCACTTAACTCACTGTTGTGCCAGGTACAAAAATAAGAACCTGTATACAATATGTAAACTGCTTTGATTGCAGCAATAGAAAGGCAGTAGATCATACCTATCCCCTTTCCCTAGTAGTCAGGGAGGGAGAGAGGTCTGTGGATATCCAACAAGTGGGAAGTGAGGAGGATCCTGTTGATATCTGGTAATCAGGGGAGAGGGAGGAAAATCGATGGATCCTTATCTGCTGGGGTTTGGGAAGGGGAGCAACCTTGTGTGTACCCTGAATCTTTCTTAGCTCTGGTACCTGGATATGGATCTCCGGGTTTTTTCGGGGCAGGCTGGTACCGACACTATGAGAAAATATCAAGGTCAGGCTCCTACCTGGCAAATAAGTAAAACCAAGATCCTCTAGATTTCATGACTTTCACCTCAATCCCTGCTCCTCTTATGGCTCCCATTTTGCAAACAGTCATCTGCTGGAAAAGTACAGAAAGAACTTTGTTTCTTAATTGCTTGTTTAGGGTTGTTTTTTTTTTTTTTTTTTTTTACTGTCTAGAGTATTGGTTTTAGTAAGGGGCTGCTGCTCTGATCTGTTTTAGACTCTTATCAATGTTGATTTTATTTTACTCTAGTCCTGCCCTGCCACCAAACCAGATCTTTTGAATGTCCATCTGGTGCCCCACACTCACAATGACGTGGGCTGGCTGAAAACTATAGACCAGTATTTTTATGGAGGTGAGTGTGAATGATGAGCTCTTCTCTGTAATAAGTGGCCTATTGTTAAACAAAACTAAGTGTGTGTATGCCAGGTTCTTGGTTACTGGGAGTTTTGGATTCAGAGTCTCTCTCAGTGCTGCTCTGACCTTGGGGATTATGATTAACACATGTGTGTTCTGGCATTGATTATACTGGAGGCAGTGAGGCAGCATGAATATGTCCTTGAGTCTTGCATCATCTGCTTTCTGCTCAGATGAAAGCGTGCATTATATTCAAGAACGATGCTAATGCTTTCCTTGAAGCCTACGTCATTGCCCTGAGCTCCTCTGTACACAATCGCTGTCATGGAACAATGTCAAATTCATTGTATGACTTTACTATCCACCTGCCCAGGCCAAAATAGAACAGACCAAAATAGAACCTTTCCAGCAGGTATCCAAGCCGCCCACTGGGGCAGCCACCTCAGCAGTTATGGTGAGGGTAGAGTAAGATCGAGAGAAAACCTAAAATGTGAAATAACTTACTAATTTCACATTGAATGGTGAAAGTGGAATTGTTGTGTGCTGTGACTTTAAAAAGGCAGAGTGGCAGGCTGCTATGTGGAGCTCTGAAACCTGCAGAGCCCCCTATTAATTTGCATTGCTGCCTCCTCCTGTTTATGTACAGACTGTAAGCTCCTTGGGGTAGAGGTCCTTACAACTTCCACTTGCAGTGCTGTTTCTCTGTTTGTCTGCTCGCATCATTAACTGTTTTCATTCTGTCCCACAGCCCGTTCGAGTATTCAACGGGCTGGGGTACAATACATCCTGGACTCAGTGATCCCTCAGCTCTTGGAAGACCCATCCAAGCGCTTCATCTATGTCGAGATTGCATTCTTTTACCGTTGGTGGAAGCAGCAGTCAGAGGGCATGAAGCAGGCAGTAATTCAGCTTGTTAATGAGGGTGAGCATCAAGTTTAAAATGACAGTTCCAGAAGCAGGAGAGCTCTCGCACTGACTCTTTCTTCCCTTCCTGCAGGGCGATTGGAGTTCATTAATGGAGGCTGGTGTATGAATGATGAGGGGACCACCCACTATAGTGCCATAATTGATCAGATGACTTTGGGCTTGCAATTCCTGGAGGAAACTTTTGGGGAGTGTGGCCGCCCACGTGTGGCCTGGCATATTGATCCATTTGGGCACTCCCGTGAACAGGTGTCCCTCTTTGCTCAGGTATGCCACGGTTGGAAAATTAAAAGGGGGATGTATCAGGAGAGGAGCTATAAGGGGTTTACAGATTTTAGCACTGTACAGCTACATCCTTTTCTGTGAGACAGAGACTGTCTGAATTCAAGAGGGCCTGGGATAGGCACGTGGGATCTTTCAGAGAAAGAGAAAATGGTTATTGCGGATGGCCAGACTAGATGGGCCAGTTGGCTTTTATCTGCCATCATGTTTCTATGTGAGTAACTGGGTGGCACAATCAGCTAGTATCAATTACCCGTGGACCACTTCCTGGGTTCTGGAATAGGACCAAAGACTGGAGATGGCAAGCAGTATATCTAATCTAATCTTCGATTTTTATACCGGGACATCTCCCAACGGAGCTCGACTCGGTATCCTCTTAGCTTTAGCTGACTGGTGAGGAGTTGAATGTTACATAACAGAAAAGGGAACTGGCTTTTCTTTAGTCTGTCACACACCTGGAGCCCACCATAGGCTCCCACTTCTACTGAATTGCCAGAGAGGCCAGATAGGAATTGAGACTGAAGCCTGAGGTTGGGGGAGGGGATAGCTCTCGCTTCCTTTTTGGATTGTCTTAAGAGACTTCTCATTTGCTTGTGCCTCCCCTTTTCTCTGATGAGATGGGTTTTGACGGTTATTTCATTGGTCGCCTGGATTACCAAGACAAGAACAATCGAGAGAACTTGCAAACAATGGAGTTTATCTGGCGGGGCAGTGCCAGCCTGCAGCCTCCGGCAGCAGATCTCTTCACTGGTGAGCACTGGGTGGGGAAGGGGCTGTGGGGGAGTACTGCACAGAGGATTTCCAGTTAGTTTAGGCAGATGGTGTTGCCGAGGGCAAGAGGTATGGGGTAAATTCAGCAGCTTCTGATCAGTTGGGGCCTGGGAGCACAGGAGAGCTGATTTGGCAGGGCAGTTGGGGAATGTGTTGAGAGGACTGCATGTTTGTTGGCTAATGCTTTGGCCTATTTGGGTGCCCTAATGGTGGCCTTTACTCTCCAGGCGTGTTACCAAATGGATACAACCCTCCTGTCTTCATGTGCTGGGATGGGTTCTGTTCCGATGATCCCGTGATGGATGATAAATCTTTGGACGGTTATAATGTGGACATTATCGTTTCCAGGTTCATGACAATTGCATATTCACAGGTATGCATGAGGTGATAAAGGGGGGGAGGGAGGAGGGGGTTTAGAAGAGAAAAGCAGGAGAATCAGAACATGTTCTCTTTGCAGGCTGAAGTTTACCAAACCAACCATCTCATCATGACAATGGGCTCAGACTTTCAGTATGAGAATGCCAACCTGTGGTATAAGAACATGGACAAACTGATCCGTTATGTGAATGCTCAGGTACCAGTAAGGGGGGAGGGCTTTCTCACAACATGACCCAGCTTTGCCCAGAAGTGTTATGTCTCTCCCACCCCCCATTTTCTAGTGTCAGATAGAACAATATTAGTTTTTTTGTTTGTTTCTCTGCAGCAGTCCAATGGCAGTAAAGTGAATGTCCTGTATTCTACTCCCAGCTGCTATCTGAACCAGCTGCACCAGGCCAACCTTTCCTGGTAGGAAGAGCAGAATGGGTGGGATTGGGAATATCCTGACCAAGGCAGGGATGTATGTGTCCCATTGGGAAGGAGGACAGGTCTGGGCTTTAGCCCTATGAGCCCTGTGGATGCAGTCATGGGGATTTAACTCCCTTTTTGCGGTGGGAGTGGAAGAGGCTCCTAAGTGACACCATGTGTGTTAACTTGCTCTGCTCAGGAGCCTAGAGAGGTGACGACATTGGGGGAGGGTCTTGTATCCGGTATTGATTCCTTGATGTCCTTAGTTGAGCCATTCTCTTCCATACAGGCCCATGATACATGAAGACCTCTTCCCGTATGCGGACGGTCCACACCAGTTCTGGACTGGATATTTTACCAGCCGGCCTGGCTTCAAGCGCTATGAGAGGATGAGCAATAATTTATTGCAGGTGAGGACTCCCAGTTCCTGTACAAAGAAGAGTGTTTTGGGGAAGGGCGGATGCTCAAAACTAAAGCAGTTTGTGCATTATTTGCATACATGTTGTGCTCTGCAGGGTGCGGTAAAGATGAGCTGTTTTATTTGGGTTTTTTTAAATTATGCTTATTATGTATGGTTACTTGGAAACTGCCTAGGTGTATTTAAATGGCTATTAATGAGGGCCTTTGCAGGTCACAGAATTAAATAATGGCCCTTAATGTCAGGGACAACATGAGTGGTTTTCAGGAGACTTCTTATCAATTTTTCACATTAAACTGTGGCTTTTTGTAAATTTTGCTGAGAGTGAAAAACAAACGTCTGGATCCAAGATGGCCACTTAATGAAGTGTGGCACTGCAGCTCTCCATTTATTAAACTTTATTTCAAAGCCCTTAACAGCTGATGCCTAAGCGGAAGGGTGGGTCTCGGGCTTCCTTTTGCCTATCTCAGCTCCTTTCTTCATGTCTTTGATTATATGGCTGCTAATATTTCAGGTATTTTGGATGATCTGGGCACTGAAAAGAGCCCAGATATCAGAAGCAAAGTTTTGCTCGGGTCACACACAATGAATAGTTAAGTTCTGGAACTCATTGCTACAGGATATGATAACAGCAATTAGTATATCTTGGTATGAAAAAAGGTTTGGATGAAAAGGCCGTAGTCTGCTATTGAGACGGGCATGGGGGAAGCCACTGCTTGCCATGGGATTGGTAGCATGCAATATTGCTACTATTTGGGGGTCCAAAATCTTGCTACTCTTTGGGGATTCTGCATGGAAAGCACAGTTACTTACCGTAACAGTTGTTATCCAGGGACAGCAGGCAGATATTCTCAACATGTGGGTGATGTCATCCATGGAGCCCCGCAGCAGACAGCCTCACAAGCAGACTTGCTTGAAGAACTTTGAAAAAGTTTGCGAGTGCTGCACCGCGCATGCGCAAGTGCCTTCCCAACTGAGTCAGGGTGCGCGTCTCCTCAGTGTGTCCTCAGTTCAGATAGCTAGCTAAGAAGCCAACCAGGGGAGGTGGATGGGTTGTGAAAATATCTGCCTGCTGTCCCTGGAAAACAACTGTTACAGTAAGTAACTGTGCTTTATCCCAGGACAAGCAGGCAGCATATTAACATGTGGGTGACCTCCAAGCTAACCAGAAAGGGTTTGTGGGAGTGTTGGCAATTTAGGAAAATAAATGTTGTAAAACAGACTGGCCAAAATGACCGTCCCTTCTGGAGAAAGTATCCAGGCAATAATGAGAGGTGAAAGTACGAACCGAGGACCAAGTGGCAGCCTTGCAGATTTCCTCAATAGGAGTTGATCTGAGGAAAGCTACAGACACCGCCATTGCTCTAACTCTGTGGCCTGTGACTCGACCCTGCAAAGGGAGACCAGCCTGAGCATAGCAGAAAGAGTTACAAGCAGCCATCCAGTTGGAGATGGATCTCTTCGACACCGGATGCCCCAACTTATTTGGATCGAAGGAGTTGAAGAGCGGTTCTGTAAGGTTGGGTACGTTGCAAGTAAAAGGCAAAAGCACGTTTACAGTGCAGAGTGTGAAGCGCTATCTCTCCAGGATGAGAATGAGGCTTTGGAAAAAACACTGGTAGAACAATGGATTGATTGAGATGAAATTCTGAAACCACTTTAGGTAAGAATTTAGGATGTGTACAGAGGACTACTTTGTCATGATGGAAAACTGAAAGGTGGATCAGCAGCTGGAGCTTGTAACTCACTAACTCTTTGAGCTGATGCGAGGGCAACGAGAAACACCACTTTCCAAGTGAGGTATTTAAGATGAGCCGAATCTATTGGTTCAAATGGAGGCTTTATCAAGTGAGTAAGAATGAGATTGAGATCCCAGACCACCGGAGGCGGTTTGAGCGGTGGTTTGATATTGAAAAGTCCTTTCATAAATCTGGAAACCACAGGATGAGCAGAGAGGGGTTTCCCTTCAATAGGTTGATGGAAAGCTGCAATTGCACTGAGATGGACTCTAATAGATGTAGATTTGAGGCCAGAGTGAGATAAGTGCAGTAGATAATCTAAAACTGTAGACAAGGATGTAGATAACTGTTGCATATGATAAGCAGTATACCAAGTAGAAAATCTAGTCCATTTCTGGTTGTAACATTGCCTAGTAGACGGCTTCCTGGAAGCCTCTAAAATGTCCTGTACAGATTGAGAAAACTGTAGAGGCAATTAAGTGGAAAGGAACCAAGCTGTTAAGTGAAGAGACTTCAGGTTGGGATGAAGTAGAGACCCCTGACTCTGTAAGCAGAGAGGGAAAAACTGGTAGAAGTAGAAGGTAATACCATGGTTGTCTGTGCCACCGAGGAGCTATCAGGATCATGGTGGCATGTTCTCTCTTGAGTTTGATTAGAGTCTTGACAATCAGAGGAAATGGAGGAAAGGCATAGAGAAACTGATTTGTCCAGTCCAGAAGGAAAGCATCCGCCTCGAGGTGCAAAGGAGACTATATCCTGGAGCAGAATCGAGGCAGTTTGTTGTTTTGGCGGGACGCAAAGAGGTCTATCTGAGGAGTCCTCCACTGAGCAAAGACTTGATGTAGAGGGGAGGAATTGAGTGCCCATATGTGAGGTTGGAGAAGGCAACTCAATTTGTCCGCCAGACAGTTCTGCTGACCTTGAATGTAGACAGCTCTGAGGAAGATGTTGTGAAGCACTGCCCAATTCCAAAGCCTCAGAGCTTCTCGACAAAGGGGGAGAGATCCTTTGCCTCCCTGTTTGTTGACATAGTACATGGCAACTTGGTTGTCTGTTCAAATGAGGACTACCTGGTCGTGAAGAAGATGTTAAAAAGCCTTGAGAGCATTGAAAATCGCTCTAAGTTCCAACAGATTGATATGACATAGACGATCTGTGCAGGACCAATGGCCTTGAGTATGGAAACTGTTGAGATGAGCCCCCCAAGCGTAAGTTGAAGAATCTGTTGTGAGAATCTTCTGATGAGGGGGCGTGTGGAACAGCAAACCTCTGGAAAGATTGGAAGAGAGCATCCACCAGTGGAGAGACTGTCTCAATGAAGGAGTCACTTGTCACCGGCAGCCTCAGGGCAATGGGTCCTAGGGCACCAGTGTCAAGAGAAAACTCTTGTGAGCCGCTGCGGGCAGCACATGGAAGAAAAAAAAAGGTTAGCAGAAGTGAACACCACCACACCAGGTAGGTATTGTATCAAAACAGCAAACCAAACCAAAAGGAAAGACCAAAGGTCCAACTGTCTGCAGTAAAAAACAATCCAGAGCAAACAAACCAAAAACTGCAGACTTTGTACACGATGCAGGCAGACTTTATTATGACAAGTAAATCTTTGATTAAAAACCTTTTACCAGGCAAGGGACCCTTGCCTGGTAAAAGGTTTTTAATCAAAGATTTACTTGTCATAATAAAGTCTGCCTGCATCGTGTACAAAGTCTGCAGTTTTTGGTTTGTTTGCTCTAGGTATTGTATCAAGCAATAACTGGGTTTATTCTTCAGAAAAAAATATTCAAACCAGCTTGCTTGTTTCAAGTTCAATCAGTTTCATATTAAAAAAAACACAATCTTGTCAGGATGTTCCAGAAATAACATATAGTCCCAAAACAAACAATACACTGCTTAACAGTCTCTGGATTAATGTCAGTCAAAGTTCAAAAACACATAATTCCAGCTTTTCCAAAGCTGCTGCTGGCTCTCCAGCCGATTAATAGTACAAACTTTAAAACATTAAAAAAACCCAGTCTTTTGGGCTGATTTCCCTCAGCCTGTGCTAGTGCTATGGCACTAGGCCCCAGCAGTTGACTTGCTGGCCAGGGAGTGTGCTCTGCGTGGTTGCAATTTGCCAATCGTAAGCCCTCAATCCCACCACAGAAAACGTGGAGCACTCTCCACTGCCTGGGACTGGTAACAACCCTTCCCTCACCCAGGAGAAAAAAGAAAAAAAAAACCCCAAAATTTAAAATAGTTCTTTTTCAGTTCTTAGAGGTGCCTCTAAGCACCACACCTTCTTCAGGGTTACCAAAAAAACCCCCACACCTTCAGTCAACTTAGTTAAGCAGTGTTTCAGTTAAACATTTAGACAGTTTAAACTACTTGCCTCCAGCCCAGCAAACCTCCCTTGGCAGGACTCCATTCCGTGGCTCAGCATATGGCTCCAGCTCCATGTCCTGGAAATCTTCAGGCATGAAGTTAGGTGGTTCTAAACCAGCCTCAGTCAGCTCCATACTTTCCAGCTGTTCACTGCCATTCAGAGCTCTCAACTCTGAGTCTCTCTGCCTTTCCTCTTGCTGCTGCTTCTCCTGCCTCTTTAACTGTTCAGCTCTCTAGTATAATAGCCTGCAGTCACGCCCCAAACCCTCAGGTGAAAAGGTTTTCCGGCTGTTTCTACTTCCAGCTTGCAGATGACTGCTGGGAACTAACCTAGAGCTGTGTGGGGGTTGGGAAACCTGCAACTCTGCTCTCCTGCTCCCTCTAGGGGTCAAAGAAGGAAAGTCATCAAAATACTCAGTTTGGGGTTTAAATTGAGCTGTTTGTGGAGCGTCTGCTTTTGGGCTGTGCACTGCTCTGGGGACACTCCTAGCAGGCATAGGCTGAATACCACACACTGTAATGTGTTGAGAGAGTGGGTCACAAGCTTGCTGCCACTGAGATGCCAGGGTCCACTAAGGTGGCATAAGGAGTCATGTGAATTGTATAAGCCATGTGACCGAGTAGAACCATCATTTGTCTCGCCGAGATTGACATGAGAGGAGACACTTGGTGGCAAAGGCGTATGAGAGCATCTTGATGTGGTTGAGGTAGGAATGCTCTGAGCTGAACAGTGTCCAGTACGGCTCCGATAAACTGTAGAGATTGGGAGGGAAGCAACTGGAATTTTGGAAAATTGATTTTGAAGTCCAGACTTTGGAGGAACGTAATAGTCTGGGTCGTTGCAATAACCCCTTGTTGAGAGGGGCATTGATGAGCCAGTCGTCTAGATATGGAAAAACTTGAAGGCCCTGCATCTGCAGGGCTGCAGCTACCACCACGAGGCACTTCGTAAAGATCCTGGGAGATAAGGCGAGCCCAAAAGGAAGGACTCAGTATTGAAGATGGAGATTCCCCACCCGAAATCTCAGGAATCTGCAAGAGACTGGATGAATTGGAATATGAGTGTAAGCCTCTTTGAGATCCAGGGAGCATAACCAATCCCCTTGATCAATCAAGGGGTACAGCGTTGGTAAAGAGAGAATCCAAAACTTCTCTTTGACTAGAAATTTGTTGAGGGCTCTGAGGTCCAGAATAGGTCTCAAATCCCCTGTCTTCTATGGGACTAGAAAATAACGGGAATAAAACCCCATGTCCCGTTGATTCAAGGGAATCTCCTCAACAGCTTGGAGGCGAAGAAGGGCCTGAGCTCCCTGAAGAAGAAGGGGAAGTTGAGACGCATTGGAAGGAAACTCTCTTGGAGGGAGATCTGGTAGTACTTGCAGAAATTGAAGTGAGTACCCCTCCCGAATGATGTTGAGAACAAACTTTTTCAAAATTCTTCAAGCAAGTCTGCTTGCCAGGCTGTCCGCTGCGGGGCTCCATGAATGACGTCACCCACATGTTGAGAATATGCTGCCTGCTTGTCCTGGGATAATGTTGCCACTCTTTGGGGGTTCCAAAATCTTGCTTATTCTTTGAGATTCTGGAATGTTGTCACTCTGGATTTTTGCCAAGTACTTGTAACCCAGATTGGCCACAGTGGAAACAGGATGCTGGGCTAGATGGACAATTGCTCTGACCAAGTATGGATATTCTTATGTTGTAAAAATGTTTGGACAGGTTCCTGGAGGAAAAGGCCATAGTCTGCTATTGAGACAGGCATGGGGGAAGCCACTGCTTGCCCTGGATCAGTAGCATGGAATGTCGCTACTCTTTTGGGGTTTTTGCCAGGTACTTGTGACCTGGATTGGTCACAGTGGAAACAGGATCCTAGGCTTGATGGACCATTGGTCAAACTCGGTATGGCTATTGTTATGTCTGAAAACCAGGCATCCTTTTCCCTGAACAAACTGATGCTTCACCGTAAGACTTTTAAATGTAAGAATTTTGAATTTTCCACTGATGGTGACTTTCATCTAAGGAGCTAGTTTATAGATTTCTCAAGGAGATGATATGTTATTCTCAAGATTCTTTCTCACCTTTTGCAAAATGTTTAGTGGCCTTGACCAGTTGTGAAATCTTTTTCAACTGTTGAACCTCCATTGGTGGAAGTTTCCTCAATTTATTTATTTATATTCCACTCCGTCAAAATATTTCTAGGCTGTTTCCAGCTTAACATATATAATTATTTTTTTTTTAAATTCTTTATTCATTTTCACTTCAATTAACAAGTGTACAATATGATATCTTATACTATACAAAATCACTTGTATATTCTTAACCATAAATCTTAAATACTTTAAATTGCCCTCCCTATATCAATAAAATTCATTCATATATGTATTATATTCCTTCTTATTATAAAATTTCAAGTATTTAAAGGTGTCTAATCATTTGAATATTCAATCAATGGCCCCCATATCTTTCTAAACCTATCATAATTCCCATTCTGTAAAGCAAGAACTCTTTCCATCTTATACATATAACATACTGAACTCCATCAAAAGGTATAATTGAGTCTTGTATCGTCTTTCCAATTCCTAGTGATGTGTTGAATGGCAACTCCTGTCAATATTAATAGTAATTTATTGTTAGACATTGAAATTTGACTTTTAAACCTCATTGAAGTACCAAATAAAATTGTATCATATGACAAGGCAACAAAGTTTTCTAATAGCAAATTAATTTGGGGCCAAATTGATTTCCAAAAGGCATTAATACAAGGACGGAAATAAATTAAATGATCTAAAGTCCCTGCATCCTTATTACAATGCCAGCATCTATTAGACCTAGAAGTATCTACTTTATGTAAACGAACTGGGGTCCAAAACACTCTATGCAATAAAAACAACCATGTTTGCCTCATAGATGCCGACATTGTAGACTTTAATCTCCAAGAACAAATTTGTGGCCATTGAGATGCAGAAATTTGGTGCTTGATCTCAATGCTCCAAATATCCCTCAACCCAGTTTTCTTTTTTTTATTCAGATATTAATTAAGTAATTTATACCACTGTGCGTCTTGGTGACCCAAGAAATCCGCCTGAAAGCAAAGGAATTCTAAACTATATTGATTATTAAGATTCTTCCATTCAGGGAACCCCTCCTGAATAGCTTGCTTCAACTGCAACCATCTAAAATTTTGGGTCTTATTTAAACCATATTTATGTTGCAATTGTGAAAAACTAAGCATCAAATCATTTAAAATAATATTATTCAAAGTACAAATATCTCCACTAACCCATTGCTTCCAGCCGAATTGACATCCGCCAATTTTAATCTTGGAGTTCAGCCAAATGGATTGATGTAATGATTTAGAAATTGGAGTAGGTGTCAAATTACTAATATAACGTAAAGTTTTCCAGGTATCAACCAATATTTTATTCTCTTTATATCTTCTAGGTATTTTTATACTAATCAAATGCACCAGATGTATAGGAAACAGGAGTCGCCATTCTAAATATAACCAGTCTGGGACATTTTCCATGAGCTCTGGGAGGATCCAATACATACCCTGACATAGAATATAGGCTTGATGATACCTATAAAAATTTGGAAAATTTATCCCTCCTTCTGAAATTGATTTTTGTAAAGATACTAATGCAATTCTTGGTCTTTTACCCAACCAAACAAATTTCATAAGAATACCATTCAATTTTTCATAGAAGGACCCCTGAAAAAAAAACCGGTATCATACTCATTTGATAGCAAACTACAGGCAATATCATCATTTTTATAGTTTGAACTCTCCCCCACCATGATAAATGCAACGAATTCCATTTTTCACACATTTTTGTTACTTTTTTCAATAAAAGTTTTTCATTCTCCTTTACTGTATCTTCAATATTGTTTTTAATAAAGATACCTAAATACTTTAAACCCTCATCTTTCCAGCTAAAGGAAAAAGAATCAAATAGTCCCTTGACACAATGAATATTAAGCGGGAGAACTTCAGACTTACTCCAATTAATCTTGTATCCTGAAAACTTTCCAAATCTCTCTATCAATTCAAGTAAGCATGGAATGGTGGTCTCTGGATTTCTCAAATAAAGCAGAATATCATCCGCATAAGTAGAGAGTTTATATTCCCAATTCGAATAAGGAATACCCTGTATCTCCCTTGCCTGATTAATAGCAATTAACAGGGGCTCCAAAGCAACATCAAAGAGCAATGGAGATAAGGGACAACCCTGTCTAACACCCCTACGCAAGTCAAATCTATCTGATAAACTATTATTAATGTACTAGTCATTAAGCCCGTTACATTAACGGGTGCTAGAATATGTCTATCTGTCTTTGTTTCTTTCTGTCTCTCCCTGCCCCTGTCTCTTTCTTCCTTTCTTTGTCTCTCTCCCTCCCACTGTCTATCTTTCTGTCTGTTTCTCTTCCTGGCCCCCTTTGCCTGTCTGTGTTTCTTTCTTTCTGTTTCTCTCCCTGCCTGCTGTCTTTCTGTGTGTCTGTTTTTCATTCTCATGCGCTGCCTGCCTATCTTTCTGTCTCGCTCCATGGCCCCCTTTTGTCTCCCCCAAAGCAAACCAAGATTGCTCCCTGGCCCCCTTTCCCTTTCCCCCCTCCCCCACTTCCCTGTGCAGCAACAGCAGCATTCCCCCTTCTGTGTAGCAGCAACAGCATTCCCCCCTTCCCTGTACAGCAGCATTCACCCACACTTCCCTGTACAGCAGCAGCATTCCCCCTTTTCCTGTGTAGCAGCAGCATTCCCCCTCTTCCCTGTGCACCCACCCCTTGCCTGCTCCCCCTGTTCCCTTCCTTTTCCCTCCCCCATCCAGCAGCATTCATGTTCTGCTCCCCCTGTGCATATGCCCCACAGAAATTTACTTGCCTCACAGAAAAGCGCTGCACCGCGCTGTTGCTGGCCTCGGTGTCTTCTCTATAGTGCGGCCAACCCTAGCGGAAACAGGAAGTTGTGAGAGGGCGGGCCGCAGTGGAGAGGAGATGGTGAGGCCAGTGGCAGCACAGCGCAGCGCTTTTCATTTAAACGCTGTGAGCATGCGAGAGGGAGCAGGATGAAAAATAGATGCCGGCAGGGGGGTTTGGAGGTCAGGGCGTGTGCGGCAAGCCGCCGCTTGCGCCTGAAGATTTTAAAAGGGCGCTTGGCGTTGGGAAGTTGGGGCGCATGCGGCAAGCCATCGCTGGCGCCTGAAGATTTGAAAAGCAAGTCGGAAGTCCGACGCAGGCATGGATCGTGAGAGTAGCCATCGCTGCGTCTTTGAAAGAACCGTAAGCCGCGCATGCGCACTTCCTATGTGTGCTACAGCTCACGGAAAACGGACGCACGCATAGGAAGTGCGCATGCGCGGCTTACCGTTTTATTATATTAGATAATCTTGCACCAGGGGAGCTATACAGCGTCTGAATCATTTGAATAAAACCAGATCCCACCCCAAACCATTCTAATGCTTGATACATAAAATTCCACTCCACTCTATCAAATGCCTTTTCTGCATCTAGAGAGACCAAGAAAGTTGGATCATTCATATTTTTGTTAAATTTAAAATATGAAAAGCCAATCTAGAATTATGAGAAGAATGTCTCCTTGCAACAAATCCTGTTTGAGTATCAATAATAAAAGGGAGAGCTTTTGCCAATCTTAAAGCCAATAATTTAGCAATAATTTTCCCATCCACATTTATTAATGAAATAGGCCTGTAGTTTGAAACCAAAGTAGGATCTCTGTTTGGCTTCGGCAAAACTATAACCAACGAATCTGCCATAGTACCTGAAATACAACCTTTAGTCAGTTGATATTGATATAACTTTAACAAATGTGGTAAAAGGTTAATTTGAAATGATTTATAAAATTCTACTGTATATCCATCACCACCTGGAGCGGATCCAGCTCTAAGAGACCTCAATGCTGTTTCTAATTATTTTAGAGATATAAGTTCTTCTAAACTTCCTTTTATATGCTCAGGAATTTGTAGTCCAGTAATTGAGTTTAAAAATTGCCTACCATCTTGTTCTTTGTTTCTATAAGTCTCTGAAGAATATAATTCCTTATAGAAAGCCAAAAATTGTTGTAAAATATGCTCATTTTTAGTATATGATTCTCCTTTGTTATCTTTTATTACAACAATCTTTGTTTTCCTTTTTTTTGCCTTAAGATAATTTGCTAATAATTTCCCAGCCTTGTTTGAATTTCCATAATACTGAGCTTGCTGATGACATATCATTCCTATCAAGCTTTGAAGATAATTCATTATATTTGACTTTAGCTTTTAACAAAATTTGTAATGTACTTTGTTCCCATTTATTAATTAACTTATTTTCTAGAATTTTAATTTCTTTTTCCAAATCATAAAATTGTTTTTTAGTTTGTTTTCTAACATGCGCTGAATATGAAATATGACCTCTCATTGTTGCTTTAAATGCATCCCATAACACCTCACTATTAATATCACCAGAATCATTAAATTGAAAAAACTCAATCATTTTTGATTTAAACTCTTCAAGAAAATTTAAATCTGCAATCAAAGTATTATCAAATCTCCAAATCGGCTTTACCTCAACTTGTTCATCTAATTGTAATTCAATCCAAACACCACCATGATCAGATAAAATGATAAGATCTATGATGGCTTTAGTCACTTTCTGAGCTATTTTATTTGAAACAAATATATAATCAATTCTTGAAAAAGACTTATGAACTTGTGAACAAAAAGAAAATTCCCGATCATTAAAATGAAGAATACGCCATATATCTATTAAATCACAAGATTGAGCCAAATTATCTAACCCTAATGATTTTATAATTTTACTTGGACTTTTATCTACAATCGGGTCCATTACAGCATTGAAATCTCCAGCCATTACCAAATTGGAAGCAGCCAGTGGTAATAATAATTGTTGTATACTTTTAAAAAACTCCATTTGATTCGAATTAGGAGCATATAGATTAAACAAATCAAGGGTATTATTTCCCATGCTCATTTTGACATGCACCCACCTTCCCAATGGGTCAGCAGCAACCATCTGAAAATTCGTTAAACATTTCTTACTTATTAATATAGCAACCCCCACCTTTTTTCCATTTGCTGGAGCAAAAAAACATTTTGAAATCCAACCTCCTTCCAGCTTCCTAGATTCATTAAATGACAGGTGCGTCTCTTGAATGAAATATACATCAGAGTTCTGCTTTTTAAGGAAATCTAACATTTTCTTTTTCTTGATCATATGATTGAGGCCATTTACATTTAATGAAAAAAATTTAACCATCATTCAACTAAAAATCTATTCAATATACATTTTTAATTATTATAGAATGATTAGACACCAGCACTATCTTAATTTCTAATAATAAATAGATTAAATATCCATTCCCTTTATTCCCAAAATTCCTCATTAAGCTTATTATTAAAATCCCCCCCATCCCCATCCCTCCCAAACCCTCCCACCAATTGGTAACACTTGTAACGCACATAGGATATGTAATCCCTACACTCCCCCCAGGCAACGTTTAAAACATTTCCTCTTTATCATAAGAATAAAAATATATTTGTTTTTAAAATAGCCTTATCTTAATTCATTTAATTAAAAAATTAAATACTCCTAATAAAGTAAAATTCATAAACCTTTATATTTGATCAATTCTTAACTCAAAAAATCAATTAATTACCCTCATATACTATCCTTTACCCCATTATAATTACATTATCAATCAATCACATTTAATATAATTGCTCCATAACTCATTATTTTAAAAAGAAAAAAATAAAATAAACAAATCAATTATATAGTTAATGAAATCACATTTCATAGACATAAATCTTATAAAATCGAGACACCATGCTTCAAATTCTTAAATTCATACTCAATTTCCTCTAATTCATTAAATCCACTGCCTCAATTAATAATATCCAACCAAATCTTAAAAAGAACCCAGTAAACAAATGACACATAACATTTATGACATCCTTCCATCATCATACCATGACCTTCATTCAAAAGAAAAAATACCGAAAAGAACACAAATAAATAAACTCAGACCAGAAACATCCTTGAAAAGCAATAGACTCTCTTTAGACTTAACAAAAGCTCAATAATAATATAACTTTAAGACGGTTAATCCTCTTCATTTCTTCCTTCTTCTATTTCTAAAATAATATATCTGGAAATCAGTTAATCCTCTTTATATCTTCTTTCTTCTTTTCCTGAAATAACATATCTGGAAATTAATCAATCTTTTTCATTTATTCTTTCTTTTATTCCTGGAAACACTTCACATAGACATTGGCTTTGATGTGGCAAGGAAACTTTTCAGTTTTTCTGGATCCTCAAAGTAAAGTGACTTATTTCCAGAGGAAATTCTCATTCTTGCAGGGTTGTATAAGCCATATTTGTATCCTTTCTCTTTTAATTGCGCTCTAAGTTGAAGAAACTGCTGCCTTACAGCCACAGTACTTTTTTCAAAATCTGGCAAGAATATCAGCTTAGAGCCTTTGTAGTTTAAATTTGTATCAGCTTTTGCTAAGCTCAATATTTCAAATGCTTGACTGAACCTCAGAAGTTTGAAAATCAGAGGTCTAGGCTTGGAGTTTTGTGTGCTAGTTCATTTTCTAGGGGGTACTTAGTGTTCAGCTGCAGCAGTTTTGGGAGCAAATTCTCAGGAACTGAACCGGGTTTCCCCCCTCCAAATTTTCTGCCAGTCCAAAAATTTTAATGTTCTTTCTTCTACCACGGTTCTCATAGTCCACCAGCCTTTTCTGTAACTCTTTGATGATTTTATTATCTTCTTTAGCTTGAACAGCAGTTAGTTCCATCTGATCCATCCTGGATTCTAAAACTGTCATTCTTTGAGAAGCAGCCTGTAACTGCCTGTTAATGTTTAACACTTCTTCTTTTACATCTTGAATGCTTTCTGCATTCTTCTGGATCTGTTTTGAAATTTTTTTAAGTTCAGCCATTATGTCTTTTTTCCCCGATTTCTTCTTCCTCAGGAAGTGGGGCTTTTGCCGCCGCCGCCAAATCTTGCTTGAGGCGCTTTGCCGTACCGGATGTCGCAAAAGCCGCCTCAATTTTCCCCTGGCGTGTGCTGGTCATCTTCTCACAGCACCCGGACGACAAAAATTAATAATATATTTATAATAACCGCCGCCTGGCTATCAGAGCTCCACGATCACACCTCCATCCACTGCACGTGCCAAGCCACGCCCCCCTTAACATACATAATTAAAAACAAACAATACAAACTTATCTAAAACAGTAGACAACATCACAATTGTACATAGTAACAGCAAATATCAATCCTAATTCTGATACTAAATACAGTGTTCCACAGGGGGCTCTGCTATCCCCCTATTATTCAAGCTCTACATTAGGCCCATCCATAGCCCCCAAATACAGATACACTCCTTCGCGGATGACATCCAACTGTATCTACTGCTAAGAAAAATCCGTGATGCCCAGATCACAAAACTCCTAAACTGCCTCTCGGAAATCAAAAACTGGATGTCCGTCAACAAATTACAACTAAAAGCTTCATCCGCCCCTCGCTGCACTGAGACTTGACTACTATAACTGCGAAAGACCAAGCACCCAGCCTAGGAATGCTCCTCGACTCCAAGCTATCGCTTTCCGACCACATCTCTCGGGTGGTATCTTCCTCATTCTATACTACCTACGCCAATTCCAAAAAATAAGGAACTGCTTTTCTGAGTCTGACTTCACCCAGCTACTCTATGCCTTAATCCTCTCCCGCTTGGACTACTACAACGCGCTATTCAATGGTCTCATGGCAAAGAACGTACGACGTCTCCAGCATGTACAAAACGCAGCAATCGGACTTCTAAAAAAACCTCCATCCCCGCGTCATCAGCTCACTGGCTGCCCACAGCCAAACGTGTCTTCAAGGGCCTGATGCTAGTGTTCAAATCCTTGCACGACTTGGCATCGGGCTATATGATGACCAAGCTGAACAGGTCCCTTCGATCCCAGGATGTAATACGCCTCAAAACGCCCCCTTGCTGTGCCCTTCAACTGCAAACCACTAAACGATGTTCCTCCTCCCACTTCATACTGAGCCACTGGAATCAATTGCCCCCACAGATCAGATCCCTTGAAGGACTCCTGAAGTTTAGGAAAACAATAACCCCCCCCCTCCCATGACCGATAGATGACAAAGAAATGTATATGGATACATGACCCTCGATAGGTGTTACGTTAGGATAAAAATTTGTAATCTATATATTATGGACATTGATATTAGATCCCAGGTATGTGTTGAATTAGTATAATAACTTTATAGTATGTATTAGGATAAAACGTGTACTGAAAATCTTACACAGTAAGGAAAACTATGGCAAATTGTAACCGGTAAAACTGTATATTAATATTAGACCCCTAATATGTCAGGCTAGGATCAAAACTTGTACTGAAATTATGAATGTTAACCTGTAACCCATTCTGAGCTATTTGGGGATAAAAAACTTTTTTTTTTTTTTTTGTAAATAATTTTTATTCTTTTTAAATTCTTACATCAAGTGAAATACATGTATTACATTCAATTATGAAGAAACACTTGAAATTATCAATAAATGTTCTTACATTGTAAATTAAAGAAACCCTTTATCAAAATTTTATATCATATTATTATTACAATATTTTTCCCTTCCCTACCCCCTCTATATGTTCTATACATGTGTTATGATATCTGATCAGTAGAATAATTTGTCAATGGTCCCCATATTTTATTAAATTTTTTAATATAACCTTGTTGTAATGCCATTACTTTTTCCATTTTATATATATGACAAATTGAATTCCACCAGAAAGTGTAATTTAATTTAGTGTAATCTTTCCAATTCTGAGTAATTTGCTGAATGGCGACCCCTGTTAGAATTAATAAAAGTTTATTATTGTTAGCTGATATCGGACTCTGTGTTCTCATTGTTGTTCCAAATAATATTGTATCATATGATAGTCCAACATGATTTTCTAATAATTTATTAATTTGGGGCCAAATTAATTTCCAAAAGGAATTAATACAGGGACAAAAGAATAATAAATGATCTAATGTCCCCACTTCTATCTTACAATGCCAGCATCTATTAGATCTACTACTATCTAATTTCTGTAATCTTGTAGGGGTCCATAAAACTCTATGTAATAAAAACATCCATGTTTGACTCATAGATGCTGACCTTGTAGTATGTATTCTCCAGGACCAAAATTTTTGCCATTGAGATGCAGAAATTGTCTGTCCTATCTCAATACTCCAAATGTCCCTAAGTCCTGTTCTCTTTTTTTTGTTTGAAAATTCATATATAATCTTATACCATTTTGCAGCTTGGTGTCCTAGAAAATCTGCTTGAAAACAAAGGATTAGCAAACTATATTGATTATTAAGATTCTTCCATTCAGGGAACCCTTCCTGAATAGCCTGCTTCAATTGCATCCATTTAAAATATTGTGTTTTTTCTAATCCAAATTTTTGTTGCAATTGTGAAAAACTAAGCAGTGATCCATTTATTATTACATCTTTTAAAGTACGTATACCTGCTATTATCCATTGTTTCCATACTATTTTAAATCCACCAATTTTGATAAAAAACTAATTAAATAAAAGAGAAACCTTTGGAAAGGCTCACATTTAAAACTGCAAAATGGCGCTGATGTGCACTTGCACTCAGGGTTTGTCTGGACATGTGCACAAGAGCCACACTTACTGGCACATTCCTCCCCTTACTTAAGCATGCATATCATTTGCCTATGATTTCTTCTGAGTATGCTTTGCATTAAGGGCTTTTGAACATTGATCCCTGAGGGCATAGGGGCTGTGGTCTTCCCAACAATTGGCGCCCTCCCAGCATTCTACCTTAAATCTTTGGGCAGCCACTGCGCAGTGTCAAGGAGCAGGTCTGCCCCAGAACCCTTCATTCTACTTCCGGAGGCAGGCCTGCTTCTTGACACTGCGCAGCGGCTGCCTGAAGATTTACAACTACAGCACCGGGAGGAGGTGGTTTGTGAGAGGTGATTGCGCTGGGGCAGGCGGCACTCCTGGCCCCCCCAAACAGGATAGTATTCCACAACCCATGCCTGAGGGGAGGGGCGAAGCCAAGTCTGAGAAATGAGTGAGCTGGTACTGAAAGGGGTACAGCAACCTGCTGTGGGATCGGGGTAGGGTGGAAGGAAAGGCCAAAAAGCAAGAAAGCTGGGTTCAAATCCCACTGCCACCCCTTGGGAAAATCACTTAACCCTCTATTGTCTTGGGTACAGACTTAAATTATAAAGCCTTCTGGGGACAGAAAAATTCCTAATGTATTTAAATGTACCTTGCCTTGATGGCAGGTTGGGAAAGCCCAGGGTTTTTGTTTTTAATGAATCGAGGAAGTGAAGAATCCGAGTGCTTTTCTGCTTTTCTCTCCTCTCAGATGTGTAATCAGTTGGAGGTTTTGGCTGGCCCAGTGTCCAGGGAAGGACCGTACGGGAAGGGTGACAGCTCCATGCTGAGTAAGAACCGATTTATTTCTCTCTCTGCTGGGCCCTGGTGGGGTCATCTGTTTCTTGTACTCAGCAGCCTGGCACCCACATGCATGTGATCTCGTGTTCTCTTGGGATTTTTTTCTTACAGAACGGGCAATGGCCGTGGCTCAGCATCATGATGCAGTTTCCGGCACAGAGAAGCAGCATGTGGCTAATGACTATGCCAAGCGCCTGGCAGGTGGCTGGGATTCATGCCAGGTAATAGCAGCAGGGTCTCTAATTTCTCTTCTTCATTTCCAGAGCTCAAAGTGAATGTGGCTGAAAGTAACTGCCTATCAAAAAGGAATTTAGATGTGCTCTGAACAGGAAGAGCTGCTGTTGTGTTTCAGGAACTCGAGAGGTGCCTGGGTGGGGTTGGCAAGGTTCAATGCTGCCACCTGTGACCAGGTGCTTTTTCTTTGCAGATATTGATCACCAATGCTATGGCCAGCTTGATGGGTAGGAAGGAACATTTTGTGTTCTGTAACTTATTGAACATCAGTGTGTGCCAACTGACTGCAACCTCCAGCGAGGTAAGAAGCTGGGGGCCCCTCAAAGCATATGACATCATGGAGACCTTCAGCAGGGGCTCCCCTCTCTTTCTCCCCCATCCTTGTGTAACATAGGTTGCTTTTGTTTGTGCAGTTCCGGGTGATCCTTTACAATTCCCTGGGGCGCAACGTGCAAACGTACGTGCGAGTTCCTGTCAGTGGACTGGTGTTCAATGTCACAGACCCCAGTGGGCAGAACATACCAAATGAGGTAGGCAGTGTGCTTGGGATATGTCTTCACATTGTCAGCTGCACCTGAACTAGCACAGGAACTAAAACGAACCGCAGCAGGGACGTGCGTACATGAGGACAGGATTACCTTTCCAGTGTAAATGTTTTGGGCTTTTCTCTCTCCCCTTCAGGTCGTTCCCATATCTAACTTCACTAGAGCCCTGAGCTATGACGAGACCCTGGCTAACAACGAGCTCCTTTTCCAAGCATCAGTCCCTCCGCTGGGCTTCTGTGTCTATTCTGTAACTAAAACCTCTGTGGATCCGCTGCAGAGGACCAAGGCAGAGCAGGAGCTGCATCGTGCAAAAGCAGTGCCGCTGCAGATCGAAAACAAGGTAAGAAGAAGTGACACCAATACATGCAGAACAAGGTAAGAGGGCAGGCCTCCTACTATAGTGCTGAAAGGCCTATGCAGTGTTGTGGCTATGCTGGGCCAATGGAGAGCCTTCCTCCTTTTGAACTTGTGCATTGCTGATTTTTTTATTTTTTTTATTTTTTAACGAGGGTGAACCACGTAAATCTGAGTATGGGGAAGTTACTGCTTTAAATTTTGTTCAAAAATTTTACATTACCTTCTTCCAGGTTACCACCTCTTCCCCCCCCCCCTAATGTTTTTTCCATTTATGGTTCTCTCCTGCACTCTAAAAATATTGAATTGTAGTTCTGCCCTTTTTTTACCTAGTGTCTCTGTTGGTCTGTAAGGGGTAAATTCTCTATTACTGCGTTTATTTTAGGCGTGCTTTAGACGTCAGAAGTAAGTGAATAATTACGGAGTTAAGGGTCTTAATTAATGTTAATTGGGAAATAAACGGCACATAGACGTCCCTAAAAGGTAGTTGACGGACTGACGTCTATAGAAAGCATAGTCCCGTCTCCAGCTCTGGACTTGGGCGTTCCGTGGGCGTGCCATGGGCATGCCAAATGGAGATGCTAGATAGGCGCTACCTGAGCGGACAACTGCGTCTAAATATCGTGTATTATGTAGGCGTAAGAAACCCTGGTCTAACTTGGATTTCAATGCCGTTTCAACTTTCGTAATTGCGGCTCTTTGTTAGACGCGAGGCAGACGTCCCCTGTGTTTTTTCATCAATAATTCCAATAGTGAGTTTGAATAGGTAATTTTCATCTTTTCTCTGTCCTAATAAATATAATGACACCATATCAATGGAACACATTATATTGCATGGATAACAAACCACATTTCTGCCCAAACAATAATATAATTTACACATGGCTTTTACAACCCCCTTTTTTTTCTCAACAAACAGCACTGCAATCGGCTCTCTTTTGAAAGCAAAGAAAAAACAGCACACATTATCAGCACTTAAAAAGAGAATAAACAGATACACACCTTAACATTCAGCTTCCCTCATTGCAAAATGGAGGTCTTCAGTTGCACAAAACTGACTTCATTGTGACCTCATCAATCTGCACCTTCAAAGTAGTATGCCACAATTAAAAGATGTGCTGGGTGTAGAACTCACAACCTCTGGATGTTAGGAGCACAGGCTGGCTCCTAACACATAGAGCTACAGCTGCTTCTACTTAGGTCCATCTCACCACCCTTTCATATCATACTTGACTGAGCTGCCTATGCTCATTAGCTATCATATCAGGATGAACTCAAATAAGTTTAAGCAAAGGAATGCCTAAAGATTTGGAAGGTTTTCAAGTAGAAAACAAATATCAAATATGTATTAAAGAATTGCAGCACAAATGACGCTGATCGGTAAGGGCAAAAAAACACCACTTCTTTAGCACTCTCCAGACCAGTAGAGGTTAACTTTACGATTGGGTATATATCTAATCATGACCAGCAGGTGGAGACTGAAAACAAAACTTTGGGACAGTATATCCTAGCCCCTCCTCTCTATTTCCCTCAGTCTTCTTTCAGTCTCCAGCAGGTGTTGAGTGATCTGTACCCATCTCCCTTGGTAGGGCTGTTGGAATTTGTTTAGGGGTTTATTGTCCCTGTTTTTAGCCGGACGGAGCTTGGACGGACTCTGTTTGGGGGTTCGTCCGACCTCGGGGGTGTCAAACCCGGCGGGTCACGAGCGGGGTCCCTCCCCCCACTTCCTCCACCTCCCCATATTTTTTTAGAGGAGCCTCAGCAGTAAGCCTTGCCCCCTAAATCAAGCAAGGCATATTGCTTCGAGAGCCTGTGGAGTCTGTTCTGTAAAAAAAAAAAAAAAAAAAAAATCCTGAGGTAGTGCTGGTCTGGAGGGTTGTATCCCTTTAAGAAAACTGTATTTTACTGTATTTTTTCAACTAACCGGCACTTTTTTACAGCTAGGTCGCGTATGGAGCAATGAGCACTTCTAAAGGGAAAAAGTGCTCATTGTGCTCCAGACGCGAGGCACTCGCGGCCGGCCTGTGCAAGCGGTGTTCAGGCCGGTGCGGTGGAGGAGCTCCGTCGGCAGCGGCTGCAGGCGCCCAGAGCTCCCCGCCGATGGTGCCTCGCGAGTCGGCAGGGAACGGTGGAGAAGCCCGGTCTTCTCCGTCCGCCCACGGAGGGATTCCCCGAGCCGCCGACGGTCGGGTTTTAGAGGATTCCCTCTCAGCTGATATTTTGACAGCTGATGCCGGCTTGCCTGTTTTAGCGGCTGAGACTATTCAGGTCTCTCAGCCGCTGCAGGCTGTGGAGGGAGCCGTTTTGGCGGGAAAGACGCCATCTTCTCTGTCTGGCCCCTCCATTTTGTCTTCCACCTCAGGTGACCTTCCCCCTGTTTTGGCTAAGCAGGGGCAGGTTTCTGCTGGGTCCCCTGCTGTGGCAGGGAGTCCCTTGGGACCCTCGGGGGGTTTTTCCCCTGATTTTTTCTTTTCTTTATGCAAAGCCTATTTTCAGGCGGCTGGGGGTCCCGGTTGCGCCCAGGGGGTCTCGGGGGGTGGGGTTTCCTCCGCGCTCCCTGCGGCTTTGCCTCTCTCGTCTGACGTGACGTCCCCTCCGCCGCCTCTCTTGTCCAAGCGTCCGCGGGTGTCGTGGGACGAGGATTTGTGGTCGGAGGAACGTGTCGGTCTGGAGGAGGACCTGGACCCTTCTGAGGAATTCCAGGACCCTCTGGAGGGGACGGAAGCTGGCGGCGGGTTGTCGGGTTTCCCGTTCTCCAGTGACGAGGCGTCCGTGGTGCGCCTTTTTCAGAGAGATGAGCTGCCTGACCTTATTCAACAGGTTTCTTCGGCTTTGCGTTTTGAGGACGCGCCGCCGGAGACTCCGCGTGTGGGGGACCCTCTGTTACGAGGGATCCGGTCCGTTTCCCGCTCTTTTCCTATGCATCAGGATATTCGGGATATTATTCTTGAGCAGTGGAAAACGCCGGAGACGCTGTTTCGGCTGGCGCGCAGCATGGCTCGCCTGTATCCCATTCCTGAAGGGGATCGGGCTACGTTAGCTTCGCCAGTCGTGGATGCGGTGGTCTCGGCTATTTCCAAGCGGCATACCGTGCCTGTTGAAGGCGGTTCTGCCTTGCGGGACTCTGAGGAGCGCAAATTGGAGACCATCCTTAAGCAAAATTTTCAAGTCTCTGCCTTTGGGGTCCAGGCGGCTATTTGTGGGGGACTGGTCGCTCGCGCCGTGTTTCGGTGGGCGGAGCGGGTCTTGGATCGAGAGTCTGACGACTGGTCTCTGGTGGATCAGGAGGTAGCGAAGATTGAGATGGCTGCCTCATTCCTCTCGGATGCTCTGTATGACTTGGTGCGGATCTCGGCTAAGTCCATGGCTTTTGGCGTGGCCGCAAGGCGTGTGTTGTGGCTGCGCGCTTGGGCGGCGGATGCTGCGTCCAAAGCTAAGCTTACTAAATTTCCCTTTCGGGGGTCGTTTTTATTTGGAGAAGACTTGGATAAGTTGATTCAGACTCTGTCGGACTCGAAAGTTCCCCGTTTGCCGGAGGACCGTGCCCGCCCGGCGTCTCGGGGTGGTGCGGCCCGGGGGCGTTTGCGGGAATTTCGCAAGTATCGCCCTGGGCGTGGGGCTGCTTCTTTCCAGTCTCCGGGGTTTTCCCGGGGTCGGTTCTTCCAGCGCATGCAGCCCTTTCGGGGGGCCCGTCGGGGGGCAGGGAATCCCTCCGCCGGTTCCCCCGCTTCCCGTCCTGCACAATGACGCCTTGCCGGCGCCCCCCTTGGTTCCGGTGGGGGCCCGGCTGCGCGACTTTTTTCCCAAATGGGCCGAGATCACGTCCGATCAGTGGGTCCTGGAGGTGGTGCGGGACGGTTATGCCCTGGAGTTCGCCCGCTCTCTGCCGGTTTTTTTCCTCGCTTCTCCATGTCAGACTCCTGGGAAGACGCTGGCGTTTCGCCAGACCCTTCAGCGCTTGCTAGATCTCAGGGCAGTAGTTCCGGTGCCCCCCCCGGAGTGGGGCACGGGCAGGTACTCCATTTACTTTGTGGTGCCCAAGAAGGAGGGGACTTTTCGGCCCATCCTCGATTTGAAAGGGGTCAACAGGGCTCTCAAGGTTCCCTCTTTCCGTATGGAAACGCTGCGGTCGGTCATTCTGGCGGTTCAGCCGGGGGAGTTTCTCACTTCTCTCGATCTGACGGAGGCCTACTTGCATGTTCCTATTCGGGCCTCTCATCAGCGTTTCCTGCGCTTTGCGATCTTGGGTCGGCACTATCAGTTCTGTGCGCTTCCCTTTGGGCTGGCCACGGCTCCCCGGACGTTCACCAAGGTGATGGTGGTCGTCGCGGCAGCCTTGCGGTCGGAGGGCATCCTGGTACACCCCTACCTGGACGACTGGTTAATTCGGGCCAAGTCGTTGCAGGAAAGCTCCCGGGTTACGGCTCGGGTGGTGGAGTTTCTCCGGTCGCTGGGCTGGGTGGTCAACCTTTCCAAGAGTCGGTTGGTTCCGGCTCAGCGTCTGGAGTACCTCGGGGTGCTGTTCGACACCTCCTTGGGGAAGGTCTTCCTCCCAGAGGCCCGGGTGAGCAAATTGCAGTCTCAGATTCGCCTGCTTTTGGCGTCCCGGTGTCCTCGGGCGCGAGATTTCCTCCAGGTCCTGGGGTCGATGGCGGCGTCCCTGGACGTGGTGAGGTGGGCGCGGGCCCACATGCGTCCTCTCCAGTATGCTCTGCTCCGGAGGTGGTCTCCCCAGAGGCACGGGATGGATGTTCCGGTTCCCCTGCGAGGTTTGGCGCGCTGCAGTCTGCGTTGGTGGCTCCGGACCCCTCACCTAGTTCAGGGGGTGGGTCTGGATCTTCCGCAGTGGACGGTGCTCCTTACGGATGCGAGTCTCCTGGGTTGGGGGGCCCAGTGCCTGGGTCACTCAGCTCAGGGAACCTGGTCCACGGAGGAGGCCTCCTGGTCGATCAACGTGTTGGAGACCAGGGCGGTCCGGCTGGCGCTGTTGGCTTTCCACTCCCTTTTGTTGGGCAAGTCGGTCAGAGTCCTGTCGGACAATGCCACGGCGGTGGCTTATGTCAATCGTCAGGGGGGCACCAAGAGCACTCTGGTGGCGCAGGAGGCGGCTCGGCTCATGGTTTGGGCGGAGTCGCATCTTCTGGACCTTTCGGCCTCTCACATTGCCGGGGTAGAAAACGTTCAGGCGGACTTCCTCAGTCGTCACTTCTTGGATCCGGGAGAGTGGTGTCTCGGCGCCGAGGCGTTTCAGTTGCTAGTGCGTGCTTGGGGGCAGCCCCTGATGGATCTGATGGCTACAAGTGGCAACGTCAAAGTACCCCGCTTCTTCAGTCGTCGCAGGGACGGTCTGGCCGAGGGTCTGGATGCTCTGGTCCAACCGTGGCCAACGGAGGGGCTGTTGTATGTGTTCCCTCCTTGGCCATTAGTGGGCAGAGTACTGCTTCGCGTTGTTCGCCATCCGGGGCTGGTGGTTTTGGTGGCTCCGGATTGGCCTCGTCGTCCGTGGTATGCGGATCTGGTGAGGCATCTGGTGGCGGATCCTCTTCCTCTGCCTCTCGGGTGCGATCTTCTGACGCAGGGTCCCATTCCCATGTTCGACCCGTCTCCCTTTTGTCTTACGGCTTGGCTCTTGAAAGGGGCCGCCTGAGTAAGAAGGGATATTCCGACAAGGTGATCTCTACACTTTTGGGGTCCCGGAGGCTTTCTACCTCTCGGGCTTATGTACGGGTTTGGCGTCTTTTTGAGGAATGGTGCCGAGCGCGGGGAGTGGTCTCCTTTCGCGCTTCTCTGCCTAACATTCTAGAGTTTTTGCAGGATGGCCTGGATAGGGGCCTGGCCTGGTCTTCTCTTCGGGTTCATCTGGCGGCCCTGTCGGCTTTTCGGGGGCTGGTGACAGGTCAGCGTTTGTCAGCCATTCCTGATGTGATTCGCTTTCTTAGGGCGGCCAAGTTGCTCAGGCCTCCCATAAGGCCCTCGGTTCCCTCTTGGGATCTCAATCTGGTTCTCTCTGTTCTAGTGCGCCCTCCTTTCGAGCCGTTGGATGGCTGTTCGTTGAAGGACCTTACGCTGAAGTCGGTCTTTTTGGTGGCCATTACTTCCGCTAGACGGGTGTCGGAGCTACAGGCTTTTTCTTGTAGGGCTCCCTTCCTGGAGTTTTCGAAGGAGCGGGTTGTTTTGCGGCCTGTTCCTTCCTTTCTGCCGAAGGTAGTTTCTCCTTTTCATGTCAATCAATCGGTGGTCCTCCCGGTCTTGGGTAGTCGGGAGGGTTCTTCTGAGCAACGACAGCTGCGCAAGTTGGATGTCGGTCGGGTCCTCCATGCTTATGTGCAGCGGACCCGGGAGTTTCGGAGCTCCGATCATCTCTTTGTGCTTCTGGCGGGTCCTCGGCGGGGGGCTGGCGCTTCTAAGGCTACTATTGCGCGCTGGATCAAGGAGATGATTGCTTCCGCTTATCTTCTGAGTCAGAAGCCGGTTCCGGAGTTTCTCAAGGCTCATTCCACTAGGGGTCAGGCGGCTTCTTGGGCTGAGTCGTCGCTTGTGCCTCCGGTGGATATTTGTAAGGCTGCGGTTTGGTCCTCCTTGCATTCTTTTGTTCGGCATTATCGGGTAGATGTTCAGGCGCGTCGGGACGCGGTGTTCGGTGAACGTGTACTGGTATCGGCCCTTCGGGGGTCCCGCCCGTGAGGGGACTGCTTTGGTACGTCCCAATCGTAAAGTTAACCTCTACTGGTCTGGAGAGTGCTAAAGAAGGAGAAATTAGGTTCTTACCTGCTAATTTACTTTCTTTTAGCTTCTCCAGACCAGTAGAGGTCCCCACCCTGTCTGTTGTTGTTGTTGTTGGGGCTGTTGCGCGGGCAGTTTTTGGTTTTTGCTGCGGGTTCTAGTATTTTTCTAGGGCCGGGGAGTATTGAAGAACAGCGGCTGTGGCTCGGCTGGCTTAGCTGGCGAGCTGTGGGGACCTTCTTCCTTCGGGAATTTCTCCTCTGCATTTTCCAACAGCATTTTTGGGTATGTTATTTGTTACTCCTTTCGGAGTATTGTTTTTTCTCTCTGTTGTTTTCCAGTTCTTGGTTCTGCTTGGCTATTCGGCAGACTGAGGGAAATAGAGAGGAGGGGCTAGGATATACTGTCCCAAAGTTTTGTTTTCAGTCTCCACCTGCTGGTCATGATTAGATATATACCCAATCGTAAAGTTAACCTCTACTGGTCTGGAGAAGCTAAAAGAAAGTAAATTAGCAGGTAAGAACCTAATTTCTCCTTTTCCGGGTATGACGCCTAAACGGAACAGATTACTTACAGTCATATATCCATTAGTACAGTGCTTAGAATGAAGATTAGCGTGTGAGAAAAATGGAGCTCCATCTCACATGTATTCAACCACACTTGGGAATATGGGTTTGGGGCTCAGTGAAAGCAGCGCTTTTAACCATTGAGCTACCACTCTTTTGTCTCAGCCTACTATGAAATTATAGCTAAACTCCTTTTCCCTTAGCACTTCACTAAGATATGATATGACAAGGGAGCCAGAGACATTGGAGCAAAAGGTGCTGTAGCTCAGTGAGTAAAGGCACTCTACCAATCTTCCGGGCTTTGAGGGTTCAAATCCCAGCCTGTATTTTTTTTTTTTTTTTTTTTTTTGAAATAATGTTTATTAACAGAGGCAACACAGAAAGTACAGAAATCCAACGATACAAGGACACAAGGTCCAAAAAGAGGAAATATAACTCAAACTGTACAAAACAAGCAGGCAATCACAAAAAAGAAAAAATTTCGCCGGACAGGCTCTGCACCCTCCAGTCGCCATCTGCAATTTCTTTTTATTAAGAGAGAAAACAAAAGCAACCCCCCCAAGCATACCACAAATGCACTAACACCAAACATACCATACGATCCACAACAATCACTCCACAGACACCCCCAACCCACTCACAACAGCCCACACCATTCAAGGCTAGCTGCACCAAAGCCCTTAAACAAGAAGAAAGAGAAAAAAAAAGAGAGAGGAGAGAAAAGAGAGAGAAAAACAAGGGAGAAAAGAGAGAGGAGAGACAAAAGGAACTGAGGCCTCAAGAAGGGGTATCCAGCTGTGCCATTGATTCCCCAGGACAGAGCAGCAAAGCCGCCCTCCAGAACCCCACATAGCAGCGAAGATCAATCCCCCCCCCCTTGGGAGAACGATGAAGTTCAAAGTGGGCTACCTGAGCAAGCCGGTGTAGCCAATGAGTAAAGGAAGCCACCTGGTCAGACACCCAATACTGCAAGAGGAGTTTTTTCACCAAGAGGATGGCTAGATAGAGGAATTTCCGCTGAGGGAACGAAAAACCAGCCTCCTCCAACACTCTCTGATCTCCCAATAAGAGCATGCCATAGTCACGCGGAATAGGGCGGTGCACAATTTGCTCCAAAAAAGGAAGAGCCTTCAACCACAAATCAGTGGAGGGGCATTCCAAAAAATGATGAACCAAAGTCCCAGCCGAACGGCTACACCTGGTACATTCCGCCCCCTCCCAAAGGCCCATAAGAGCCCCGCGTTGCCTAGAGATATACGCCCTATGCAATATCTTGAACTGCATTTCCTGGAGATCGGAGGAGCCCCCCAACCGTCTTAGATGGCCAAACAGTGCAAGAAACTCACTCCGATCCCCCCCCAGTCTGTATTTTACTTGTGGCATATCTACCTTCCAGGTGCATCTTGATGATGCTTTCCACTTCTTATAGGAGTTGAATATAACATTACTGTACAACTTTGCTGTGTAGCAGAAAAATAAACTTTTCCCCCTTCCATGCTAAGAATTTGAGTTCAACTCATCTTATATTTCTCCTTTTAAACATGGCATACTTTGTTAGTTTTTATCATGGTAAAGTATACATTTCTGAAATCGTGAAGAAACAATAATATACAACTGCAGTGTTTTGTCTCCTAGCAGAATTAACTGCCTATAAGAAGCAGTATAAGCAAATCAAAACTGCTATAAGCACAAGAAAGCATTTCTAGCTCAACACGGTAATGCTTCTGTTCCGACCTCTGACCTCTGAAACTCCCCGGTTCGACTCCCACCTTTGCTCATTTTAATAAGGTCCTAGTTTTTTCCTATTAGCTCTTATAACAGGGTCTACATGGTGGACTTTGCCATTTGTAAGGTGCACATTTCCCTTTCCAGGCAAACCTATTTTCAACTTACCATGGCTCGGACATCCTAAGCAGTGATGAGAGGAAACCTTTCCTCTGACAGCAAGATGACATTTGTGGATCGCCTGGTTAATGTGCTCTATTACGCCTTGTCCATCTTCTCAAGCACCCTGGTTCAAATCCCATCCTCACCTTCACTTTTGTTTCCTTGCATCCTAACAGTTCTCAGAAGTGGTGGAATTTGCTGTTTCTCCTCAGCATTCTGCAGCCACAGGTGCATGAGATACTTTCATTTGCTCCTAACTACAAGCCATTCTAGTAGGAATGTGTTTCTTTTGATGCAATATAGGCATTGGCTAACAGCTATGAGTTAAATCAAACTTCAGAGGGCTTGGACAGGTGTTGAAGAATGATCCAGTTAGGGGGGATGTTTTTGGTGGGGGGAGGGTGTTCAGCATGAGAGAGAACAGGTTGCATTAAATATTAGACAATGGCTGCACATAATAAAAGCTGAAGCAAAATATTGATATGTAAAGGCAAGGCTAAAGAATTACCAGGTGTCCTGGCTGAGAAATGAATATAAACTATTTGCTAACCTTACTCAAGACTTGAACCCTCTGAAGTATGGAAGATGAAAAGCAATGCCTTAAGGCATAGAGCTATAGAGGTAACTTTGTTTAGAACATAGAGCTTCGTATCAAAGCTTAGAACGTCACTACAGCTGTATATGGCAAAACGACATCCAAAGCACTTCCAATTAGATTTGAATCCTAATGGTTCCTATGACGTCAGCCGCTAATTAGGCGTGCTTAGTATATAGAAAGCTTTAACACAGCCATTTTTCCTATGTGAGTTGGTGTTTGTGGTGTTCCGTTTCCTCAATGATGAAACTTTGTACTATGACTTGCCTGTTCTCCTTTATACTCCCTTCTGCCTTTGACACTCCTCCCCACCCCCATTATCTGTATTTCTTTAGTTTATGGATTTTTCTGGGTGTTGATGTGAGGGATTGTTGAGGACTTAGGTTTTGTGTTAAGTGTGGAGGGGAATCAATTGTTAGGGAAAAGAAGGGGCCAGGCCAGGTTACACACAGATGCCCACACCCACCACTCTCTCTGCTTTCATAATGTCATGGTCTGCCCCACCTCCATATCTGCAACTCTTCATGCAAGAAATTCGATTTCCGTTTTGGAGTCATGTTGCAAGGTGCAGTCATCTTTTCAGGCTACTTGTAGAACACGTTCAAACACACCCCCATAGGACACCCAATGAGGTGTGATGGGCGTGGTTAGGAAGCGGGACAAGCAACCGCACCTGTACGGCGCCCAATAGGCATAGAGACCGTTTTCACGCCATACTGACGTCAGATGCATGGGTATAAGAAGGTCCAGGTGAGCAGTGTTTCCTTTCTATTCTGTCCTATTGCTTATGCAGATGTTTGAGACTTTACTCTGTCTTAATCTTTTACATTTTTTTTCCTCTCTCTGCCTCCCATTTCTCTCTATTCCACAGAGCCATTAACAAGCTACATGTCATTCTAATATGTTGTTTTATCTTTTCTAGAAGAAGCTCAGATAGTAAGTCCAGGTGAGAATGATATTTTGTAAGCTACTTAGGTGTCCTTATGATAGAACTAAAGAAACCAACCAGCAATAACTAACTTCTCTTTATGGGCTTTCATTGTGTGCTATTGTTTATAATAGTTATTGTATTTCTGATATCTCCTACTCTCCATTCCACAGGGCTGACAAAAATAACTGAGAAGACTGATAAAGACCATGCTGGTAGAAATTTTGCTGGTAGAAAAATGGATATGTAAGTAAAATGGATGTGTTCACACATCTGAGAGGGTTTACTCATAGAGCTAAAGTTAATTCTTTGTAGAATCAAATTAAAGGCAAGTTAAAATCAGGTGAGGAATGGTTCTGTGTATTAACTCATTGATAAAAATAGGTCGGGTGTGTTGGTGGGGGGGGGGAAACACTGCCATTCAGTGGACATCCAATCAGTGTACATGGTTCAGGTGGAAAACTCCTAATGAGTACCTAATGGCTGCCATTTTTAATAAGGAGTCTAAAGGTATGTTAGCACCTCTGTTACTTCTAGGTGTGTGTTCTGCCACAACTTCAGTGTTTAATTTTGGAGACATAGGTCTTTGTTAACAGTTTCTCTCTATTCTTCATTTCAGGTTAACTATGCTCATCACCTATGTGTTTGCCAGAGAGAGACCAGATGAGCAGCTCAGCACACCAGCTTGCACCTAGCCAAACAGTTGTAGGTGAGAATGATATATGGTAACCTTTATTTGCTTACTCTACTATTCTTCACTTGAGTCACTCTTCTGATGAGTGAAATAAATGTTCACAAAGCTAACATGTTTCACACTTCTATTGTTCTCTTCACACAGGTATCCTTGATGACTTTCAGGAACAATAGTAAATTGATAATGTTGGCCTCATAGAACACCATGGCACGCATTCCTGCTGTTATATGCACACAAACTTTTTGTTTTCAGTTAGTCTATTCCCTCACATGAGTTCTAAACAGTAGCAATGGAGGATTACAGGTGATATTAACCCACACCATCAGCGAGTTAAGGTTATTGCTTTAACAACTATACCACGGTGACATCTAAGCAGCTCAACATAAATGAGGTTAACACATTGCTTCAGGGAAGGGAGGACAGATATGGACCTTGGGGGTTGAACCCCCTGTTTGTGAACCTTGTGTAAACCAGCTTCTTCTCTTTTCTGTTTTCAGGCAACTGTAGTTTTTCCTGCAGTATTGTCAGATGGAGTTTTGTATTACTGAGAGCAGTGCAGCTGTGAGCATCTTTGTGGTTTCCACACCTGCTTAACCAAAATAGTGCAGCTCAAGAACCAGGAGGATAGATTGAGGTATCTGGCCTTTACTTCCATCACCTTCAGTGAAAGGAAGAAAAACCCACATGTCTCATTTGGATTCTCCTGGTGTGGAGCCACCTCTTACTAGCAGTAACCCTATTCCTCAACAACAAATCTACCACAGTGACTTATATTCTCTTCCTTATGTAGCCATTTACTTTGGAACAGGGACTGGCTTACTTTGCACATCATAGCTGAGATGTCATCATCTACCTACAGTTGCATATACCCTTGCATTCACTTGCTTCTTTCCTAGATTCTGCAATGATTTGACATAAGAGTGGCTAGCAGGTAATAGAATGAATGACAGACCCCAATAAAGATTGTCAAACTTTCTATATGTCACCTTGTTGTTATATGACACCGCCTAGCCCGCCTACTCCACAGGGCTTTAAACTAGGTAAGTCGGGGGAGGGTACAGGCACAAACAACATACCAGGCGAACTAAAATGCCAATACATTTATGAGGCTGAGGAAAGTAGACACCGAAATTCTGGGTCAGGGGTGAGTGCACACACTTTTGAGTCGGGAGTAGGGTCACATCATATTTATGGGTCACATTGTAATTCCGGGTCTAGGGGGAGTACACACTGTAGTTCTGGGTATATGGGGAGTACACATTGTGATTCTGAGCCTCAGGAAAGCACAAATAACACAAACAATGCTAAAGGTGTTCAAATAGCTCAAACAGGAATATCCCCACTGAGACATAACAAAAATATAACATGGAGGGCTATGTAGGTCAACGCACACAGTTTAGGAAACAAGATCCTGGAATTGGAAAAAGAAATAAGGAATGCCGACCTGGATGTGGTGGCGATATCCGAAACCTGGCTCACAGACTCCCACGGGTGGGACATGGTCATACCGGGTTACAACTTGCTTTGCCGGGACAGAGAGGGTAGGAAGGGAGGGGGTGTAGCATTATATACTAAAGATGACATTAAGGTCACGAGAATCTCAGATGTCCAGTATACTGGGGAATCCCTTTGGGTTAATTTGGCCAGAGGGAAGGACAAATGCTTGTATCTTGGCGTAATTTACAGACCCCCAAGACAACAGGATGACCTGGATATGGAAATAATCGAAGATATAGAAAATATCACCTTGCGTGGGGACACAGTATTGCTAGATGACTTCAACATGCCTGATGTGGATTGGGTTACACTTACCTCTGCTTCCGGCAGCAGCAGGAGGCTATTAAACTCTATGAAAGGAGCAAGCCTCAGGCAACTGGTGTTGGAACCGACAAGGGATCAGGCAATACTGGACCTGATACTTACCAATGGAGAAAGTGTCACAGAGGTCTCGGTGGGCGACACATTGGCCTCCAGTGACCACAACATGGTATGGTTCAATATCAGGAAAGGTTTCACTAAATCTACTACACTAACCAATGTCCTCAAATTCAAGGACACAAATTTCAAAGAAATGGGAGACTTCGTTCACCAGGCGCTACAAAGCCAAGAAGAAACCGATAACGTGGAAGACATGTGGTCAACTTTGAAAGCAACCATACAAGAAGCAACAAACCGCTATGTAAAATCAGTAAGTAAACGGCGAAGGAACAATAAGCCACAGTGGTTTACTGCGGAGATCTCAGACCTGATCAAGGAGAAGAAAAAAGCATTCATCTCTTACAAACAATCAGGGAAGCAGGACTCTAGAGCAGACTACCTGGCCAAATCAAAAGCCGTCAAAACAGCAGTCAGGGAGGCTAAATTCCTCATGGAGGAGTCTCTAGCAAAGAACATCCAGAAGGGAGATAAATCCTTCTTCAGGTATATCAGTGATAGAAGAAAAAACTCAGGCGGGATTGTACGTCTTAGGAAACCAGACGGAGACTATGTGGAAAAGGATTCGGAAAAAGCCCAGCTATTAAATGAATACTTCTGCTCAGTCTTCACCCGAGAAGCGCCAGGGCTCAACCCTCAGCTACAGACAAGGGTTGGCTCAGTTGACCCGTTTAGTAACTTTGAGTTTACGCCCAGCAGTGTCTACGGTGAGCTGTCAAAGCTCAAGGTTAACAAAGCAATGGGGCCGGACAACCTGCACCCCAGGGTGCTTAGGGAGCTGAGTGATGTCTTGGGCGGAGCCACTGTCCGCGCTCTTCAACCTCTCCCTTAGTACAGGCAGCGTCTCGTTGGACTGGAGGACGGCTAACGTCATTCCACTCCACAAGAAAGGCTCAAAGATGGAGACAGCAAACTACAGACCAGTGAGTCTAACATCGATAGTGAGCAAACTAATGGAAACTCTAATCAAACACCAATTAGATAAGATCCTGGATGAGGAGAATCTACGGGATCCCCGACAACATGGATTTACTAAGGAGAGATCCTGCCAATCCAACCTGATCAGTTTCTTTGACTGGGTAACGGGGAAGCTGGATATTGGGGAGTCCCTGGACATCGTGTACCTGGACTTTAGCAAAGCATTCGATAGCGTACCACACCGCAGGTTACTGAGCAAGATGAGTTCTATAGGATTAGGTAACACATTGACGAAATGGGTTGGGAGCTGGTTTGGAGGTAGGCTCCAAAGGGTGGTGGTGAACGGCACCCCCTCCGAAATGACGGAGGTGATTAGTGGAGTACCACAGGGCTCAGTCTTGGGCCCAATCCTATTCAACATCTTTATAAGAGACTTGGCAGAAGGGCTTCGAGGTAAAATAACATTATTCGCCGATGACGCCAAACTGAGTAATGTAGTGGGCAAATGCACAACAGACGTAGATTCAGTGCCAGACAACATGATGCACGACCTACTCCTACTGGAGCGATGGTCTAGGACATGGCAACTCAACTTCAATGCCAAAAAATGCAAAGTTATGCACCTGGGCAGCCAGAATCCATGCAAGTCTTATACCCTTAATGGCGAGATCCTAGCAAAAACGGTAGCAGAACGAGACTTGGGGGTAATCGTCAGTGAGGACATGAAGTCTGCCAATCAAGTGGAGCAGGCTTCGTCCAAGGCAAGACAAATCATGGGCTGCATACGAAGGGGTTTCGTCAGTCGTAAGGCGGAAGTCATTATGCCATTGTATAGATCCATGGTGAGGCCCCACCTGGAATACTGTGTGCAATTCTGGAGGCCGCATTATCGCAAGGATGTGCTGAGACTGGAGTCGGTGCAAAGAATGGCCACCCGGATGGTCTCGGGACTCAAAGATCTACCATACGAAAAACGGCTTGACAAATTACAGCTATACTCGCTCGAGCGCAGAGAGAGGGGGGACATGATCGAGACGTTCAAGTATCTTAAGGGCCGCATCGAGGCAGAGGAAGATATCTTCTTTTTCAAGGGTCCCACGACAACAAGAGGGCATCCGTTGAAAATCAGGGGCGGGAAACTATGAGGTGACACCAGGAAATTCTTTTTCACTGAAAGAGTGGTTGATCGCTGGAATAGTCTTCCACTACAGGTGATTGAGGCCAGCAGCGTGCCTGATTTTAAGGCCAAATGGGATCGGCACATGGGATCTATTCACAGGGCAAAGGTAGGGGAGGGACATTAAGGTGGGCAGACTAGATGGGCCGTGGGCCCTTATCTGCCGTCTATTTCTATGTTTCTATGTTTCTATATTGAAAAGGGCCCATTCAGCAGTCCCTCCTGAACCCCTATCTACCTTGGACTCTGTCCACTAAGCTGATGATGCTACAAGGCTAAAACCACACAGGAAAGTTTAAAGTAAATATAAACCAATATTTTTATTAAATTATTAAAACTTTTAAAAATGTAAACTTTTTAAAAAAACTATTTACATATATAACAACATATAACGCAGGGAAAGAGGGTGGGTGCCCCCCAAGAACAGCTTGAGCTACCTCAGGCGAGGGGGGCGGAAGAGGTGCAGTCATTGAGAGGGTGTATGGCTGCTGGCACCATGCCCTCTTTCGGCTACCAGCCGCAAGAGGGCATGTTCCATCCTCTCCACACACCCTCTCAATACCTGCACCTCTTCCAAGAGGGCAGAGTAGGGCTCTATCTCCCTGACCGCTGAGGCTGGTCGGGCTGTTCCTGGGGGGGAACAGCAAGGAAAGGGGGTGGGATGGGAACAGGAAGGGCAAGAGAGTGAGGGGAAGGGCTATGGGTGGGGGAAGGGGAAGGTCCAACAGGGGATGGTGGTGGGGGTCCTGGAGGTAGTGGTGGGGCAGGCGGTGCGGGTCCAGGGGGCAGTGGTGGGGCAGGCGGTCCAGGGGGCAGTGGTGGGGCAGACGGTGTGGGTGGCTCAGCGAGCTGCCATGGGGAATCTTCCTCTTCTTCCCCCTCCTCTTCTTCCCCCTCCTCCGCTGATGACAATGACGGAGCCCCCTCCCTCACTTCCGGGGCCCAGGGTGGGGTCATGGGTGCCACCTCCTGAGGGGGTGCCTGCGCTGCTGCTTGACAAGAGGGAAATAGGATACAGTCAGTTATGTCCACAACACTTTTGAACATGACATTCTTTACTATGTTATTTTCTTCAAATGCTAATAACAGGATGCAAAGCACCTACTCCACTGTAAACATCAAAATGTAGCGTAAGTAAGTGAGGCAAGTAGAACACCATAAAGCCATTGTGACATGATATCACAATAGCAGGTTTACTGCAGATTTTATGATTACGAATGGTTTACAGCTACTCAAGCATTTTCATCTATTTATTCTGGTAGGCTGATCACAAAGAAACACACGCTGGAGTCATTACTCACCGGCTTCAGCGCGCAATTCCTCCCTCACCCCCTCAAGGAAGGCCCGCTCCTGGCGCCTCAGCAGCCGACCCCTTTTCTTGAGATCCTCAACCTGGATAATAGAGAGAGAGAAAGAACAGAGAGGGAGGGATATGATGAGTGCCATCTAGCACTGTGGCATAACATGTTTACTTAAGTATTGACCTCTATAAGCACATAAAAATGGAGTAAGCTGCCCTCCAAGAGCCCCTATCCGCTTTGCTGCCTGCCTCCACCCCCTTCTGCCACATGTTTTACATGAATGTATTCACGTACTCCAGCATTTTCCCCTTTCTGTGCTGGAGGCATCGCTATCTCTCTACTGTACCTGGGACAGTGGGGGGGGGGGGGGGGGGGGTTGAGGTGACATGGCCAGCATCACAAGGAGGAGTGTGGGATTGAACTCACAACCCCAGGGTGCTGAGGCTGTAGCCTATCAGCACTGCCCCACATTACAGCATGTCCTGGTGAGCTTACAATCAAGCAGCAGGGGCAATAAAATAGTTTGATCAGAAGGAGCAGCGTGGCTTGAAACCCCTGACGTCAGGGTACTGACGCTGTCACTTTAAACGTCATGCCACTATCTCCCTAGACTAGCAGATTGATACAGGAAAGTTGTAGGTACTTGAAATGACATAGCAGCACTTTAATATATTTGTTTTCCTTTGGCAAAGTTGATTTCAAGATGTTTCTATTACAAATGCGATGCTCGTGACCCAAAAATTAATTGTGTGCATGTTGTGAATGGAATAAGAACATAAGCAGTGCCTCCGCCGGGTCAGACCATAGGTCCATCCTGCCCAGCAGTCCGCTCCCGTGGCGGCCCAAACAGTTCACGACCTGTCTAAATCACCAGAAGGGGCCCCCATGCCTCCTTGGTTTCCTAATTGAGTCCTATCTTCCTATCAAAGTCCTAGCCCTCCGGTCTTGCACCTGCACGACCTGGTTGGGTTTCTACATTTATTTTCTGGTTAGCTTTCTCAGTATCCCACGATCCCTTTATCCCTCAGGAATCCATCCAGTCTCTGTTTGAATCCCTGTACCGTACTCTGCCTGATCACTTCCTCCGGTAGCGCATTCCAAATGTCCACGACCCTCTGGGTGAAAAAAAACTTCCTTGCATTCGTTTTGAACCTATCTCCCTTCAGTTTCTCCGAATGCCCCCTCGTACCTGTTGTCCCCTTCAGCCTGAAGAATCTGTCCCTATCCACCCTCTCTATGCCCCTCATGATTTTGAAGGTCTCTATCATATCACCCCTGAGCCTCCTTTTTTCCAGAGAGAAGAGCCCCAGCCTATCCAACCTCTCAGCATATGGGTAGTGTTCCAGCCCTCTTACCAGTTTTGTTGCTCTCCTTTGGACTCTCTCAAGTACCTCCATGTCTCTCTTGAGATACGGCGACCAATATTGAATGCAGTATTCCAGATGCGGACGCACCATCGCTCGATACAGTGGCATGATGACTTCTCGCGTCTTGGTAGTTATGCCCCTCTTTATGATGCCCAGCATCCTGTTGGCTTTTTTTTGAGGCCGCTGCGCACTGTGCAGATGGCTTCAGTGATGCATCCACCAGCACACCCAAGTCTCTCTCAAGATGCCTTATAGGAGCTGAATTTGTCATTTGAATATAATAATAATAATAATAATAACTTTATTTTTCTATACCGCCATAGTCAGGCGACTTCTAGGCGGTTTACATTGCAAGAAGGCTGGACATTCAGCGAATAACAAGAGGTCTCAATACAATACAATAGGTCAACATATAATACAGTACAATGAGTCTATGTACAATACAGTACAATGTAATGCAACATGTCTAGATACAATACAATATAATAGATCTAAATACAATACAATACTTAAGTCTTGATAAGTCTTAATACAATACCATACAATGGGTCTAAATATAATACAATAGTGTAGAAGGAAAGTCCTGTACAGATTGGTGTTCAGAGGGTAAAGAATATCTGAGTATTTTTTTTTTTTTTTTTTTTTTAATTTCCATTTGAATTGGAGTTCTAGGAACAGCGAATATATGAGTACATGAGGAGCTTCTTGCGGGAGAGAAAGAAAGGCATTTTCAGGGAGGGGAGTCCTAAAGAGGGAGGGGATAATATTAGTCAGTTAATTTTGCGAATAGGGCGGTTTTGATTGATTTGCGGAATGCACTGTAAGACAGATTGGGTTTGTTTATGTAGTTTTTCAGCCAGACTTGCTGTCTGTTTGCTTGGAACTTAAAGGTTCTATCCAGGAATGATTTGTATCCTACTACTGCTCCTTTGGGATGTGCTTTAATTTCAGTATTCAATGTAAAAGATTTATTATGCACAATTGTAGTTTTTAAAAGGAATCAAGATTTACCCACAAAAACATGACCAATTTGATTGAGACAGGTTTCCATCATCATTACTTTTTACATGATTATTTGTGAGGGCCTGACTTGGAATACTTACTTCCCTGGGACATGAGGCTCTTCTGTTATACCGCCGGGTCAGGCGGGTCCAGGACTCTCTATACTGCAGGTATGACCTGCGGTGGCCAGGAACCACGAAGTAGTGATGCTCCCAGGGGAGAAACAGCCTGGCCAAGAGTCTGGTGTCAGCTGTGGAAAAGTTTGGCTGTCTCCTGGCAGCCATTTTAGGAGAAATAACTGCGTATGAAGAACGGGTGATTCTATGATGTCACAACGCAAAAAAAACGCAATGATGTTTTTGTGCCGCTTGGGCGTGCTTGCAGCGGCTGATCCGCGCTACATCAACACTGTTGATTACATCCTAAACCACGCCGATATCGCTGTTATACAAAAAAGTATAGCAGAACGCTTAGAAGCTTACCATATAAACTTAATGAAACTTCACCTCCCCCAAACACAATGACAAGTTATAAATGAAATAAATGAAGAATGGGAAGTAATAGGCATAATCTCAGGAGGTTCACATATTTTAGCTATGCATGTTTGGGTGGGTGGAAAAAAAAAATAATATTATGTCTTTGGTAACCTTAGTCAGGACTTGAACCCCTGACCTTTGGAAGATACATGCAGTGCTTTTAAGCACTGAACTATGTTGGGGATTTGGGAATGGGAGTCTCCAGAAATGACTTTAGGTACAAGCTTAGAAGCTTACCATGTAAACCTAATGAAATTTCACCTCCCCCCATGTATTTAGGTTCACACTATCTACATTTGAACAAACACAATGACAAGTTATAAATGAAATAAATGAAGATTGGGAAGTAATAGGCATAATCTCAGGAGGTTCACATATTTTAGCTTAGCTATGCATGTTTGGGTGGGTGGAAAAAAAAAATAATATTATGTCTTTAGTAACCTTAGTCAGGACTTGAACCCCTGACCTTTGGAAGATACATGCAGTGCTTTTAAGCACTGAGCTATTTTGGAGATTTGGGAATGGGAGTCTCCAGAAATCGCTTTAGGTACAAGCTTTGACAAGGGGCAATTATTGCAAGTATCTACAGGTGTATTTGATCTGAGAACACCCAATGAACGTCCAAAACGATTTCAAAATTCTAACGGCTTCTATGACGTCAGACGCTACTTTATGGTTAGGGTTAGGGCTAGAGTTAAGTAGCTCAGTGAGTAAACGCGCTGTACCAATCATCCATAGGTTGTGAGTTCAACTCCTGGCTTGTCTTTTACTTGATTATAATATGAGGGGTTTATGCTGCAGGAGTGTGTTGTTGGGGTGTTGCAGGGGTGTCTAGGATGACAGCGAACAGTCACTTGCGTTTTCAACAACGCATTTGAATTTCTTAAGACGGAACCTTAGTGAGCCGGGGGAGGAAGGTCACTGCAGCCTCGCTCCTCAGATAAAAAGGTTCATTTTTTAGGGACCGTGTAAGCTGATCTGGGACAGTCTTCAGTGACTCGGAGCCCTCCTCCCGGCTGGGCAGAAGGAGGAGGCTTTGGCGGTGGTGGTTTTGGTGGTGAGTGAGGGCGGGAGGGGGGAGTCACCTGGCTGCTGCATCTGCACTCCTGCTGGCCACAGACCTACTGATCACAGAGCAGAGATCAGAGAAGCACACAGGTATGTGCGCATGCGCGGCTAGGGTTTTATTATATAGGATATACACCTATCGCATCTCATTTTCATCACAAACACATTAGCGAGACTATACACAATACATTACAAAGTTGAGCTTGGGTTTGATAAAATAAACAGCATAATTTTAACTCTATTATATTTATTGAACCATACTTAAGAATATGGGTGTTGCATCCGTGACAACGGTGCTTTACACCATTGAGCTACCAGTCTTTTGCCTCACCTGACTGTGATATGATAGCTAAGTAGAGTATACTTTAGCACATCACTAAGGTATGCTATGACAGGGGAACCAGAGACACAGGTGTAAAAGGTGGTGTAGGTCAGTGAGTAAAAGCACTATATCGCTCATCTATAGGTTGTGAGTTCAATTCCCGGCTTGTCTTTTACTTGTGGCATATCTACCTTCCAGGTGCACCTTTATTTATTTGGATTTTTATCCCGTCCTCCCAGTAGCTCAGAACGGTCTACAATTGAACATACACAGTGGAGAGTAACTAGACATATAAGTAATACAACAGGTTTAAGTGATTGGACTTATAGATTGTGGAGAGAATTAACAGGGAGAATACAGCAGAATGAGAGAAGGGGGAAATACAGTAGTTTAGTTTAAGGAAAGTTATATGTGTTTAGGTACAATTTGTCAGTGGAGGGAGTAAGAGAGGATTATACTGGAGTTTGGGGAGGTGATAGGAGAGAGGAGGGGTGGGCGTAAGGGGGGGAGAAGACAGAGGAGATCTTTAGTTGAAGAGGAGGGTCTTTACCGATTTACGGAATGTTAATAATGAGTTCTGTTGTCTGAGTTGGGGGGGGAGTTGGTTCCAGAGGTGTGGAATGAAGTGGCTGTAGGATCGTTTGTGGGCAGTTTCTGTGAGCAGGGATCTTCCGGGGGGGGGGGGGGGGTGCATAGGCGTATCTCTGACTTTGAGTGGAGGGTGCGAGTGGGGTTGTAGATGGGAAGCTTGGATTTTATGTAGGAGGGGGTGGTGGAGTAGATTCTCTTGTGGGCAATTGCCAGGGCTTTGAAAGTACAGCGTTGGCTAATTGGGAGCCAGTGTTCAGCATGGAGTGCCGGGGAGATGGGATCGTGGTAGTTGAGGTTGTGTAGGAGGCGGATGGCTGCATTTTGGACCCGTTGGAGGCGTTTGATATTATTTTTGGTTAGTCCATTAAATAGGGAGTTACAATAATCCATTCTGGAGAGGACATATGCGTATAGGAGTTGGGCGAGGTCTGGTGTGGAGATGTAGGGTTTGATCCTTTTCAGTTGGCGAAAGTAGTAGAAGGAGGTGGAGATTACTTGGGATATGTGGGCAGATAGGGATAGGTGTCCGTCTAGGGTTACTCCCAGGCTGCGAACTTGATCTGCTGCCGTTAGTAGAGTGGAATCCCATGTTAGTATAGGTCGTAGGTATTTGGTGTTTTTGTTTCTGATCCATAGGAGTTCGGTTTTGGAGGCGTTAAGTTGAAGTTTGTTGTTTGACATCCAAGTTTTCATGTCAGTGAGGCAGAGTTCAAGGTTAGCAATTTGGGATGGCCGGTTTTCGCCTAAGGGGAGAAGCAGCTGGATGTCATCTGCATAAGAGTGGATTTTGATGTTATATTTTTGCGCTATGTCGATGACAGGTTTGATGTAGAGGTTGAATAGGAGGGGGGATAGAAGGGCGCCTTGAGGAACACCATATTTGATAGGCTTAGGGTTAGATTTATGTGTCCCTAGTAGGACAGTTTGGGTCCTTTGGTGGAGGAAGGAGGTGATCCATTGGAGGGCTGTGTCTTTGATTCCGAGGTCGTGGAGTCTAGATGTGAGGAGGTGGTGGTCAACTATGTCAAAGGCAGCGCTAAGGTCAAGTAGGACTAGTAGGGCGTCGCTGCCTTTGTCGAGTATTGACCAGCTGTCGTCGATGATATCAAGGAGTACTGATTCTGTGCTGTGGCCTTTACGGAAGCCGGATTGGGCTGGGGATAGGGCAGCTTGTTCTTCAATGAAAGGGTGTAGACGGTGGAGCACAATTCGTTCAAGGAGTTTGGAGACAATTGGGAGGTTGGAGACTGGGCGATAGTTGCCAGGTTCATTAGGATCAAGGGAGGGTTTTTTGAGAGTGGGCTTGATAATAGCTGATTTCCAGTCCAGGGGGACAGTTCCTTGATGATGTCACAATGAGGTCAGCATTGTGCTGCTGGCTACTTCCTCTTCCTGTGAACTAGAAGCCACATTCAGGTCTGATCTGTGTTTTGATTCTATTTCTAAGTTGGGCCAGTTTAAGTTATGGGATTTACCTTTGTTCTGAAGAATGAGCTGATTGTAGGAATGTTTTAAGACCAGGAGAGTGTTCTTTCGAGCAAGATATCACTTCTAAACTATCCTCTCTGAAATAATGTCTCTGGGAAATCCAGAGAAAGCTTATTGGATGACTTAGGGTGCCTTTCCTGCCAGTCTTTGTGGAACTTAAACAAAGTTTATAAGAAGTCTATATGGTGTTCAAAGTCCTATCCTTTCAACTTCTAATAGGAGGTGAGTATGACATTCCTGTACAGCTTTCTGTGTAGCATATATCTACCGGTTCCCACCTTCCATACTGATAATGTAAGTTCAACACCCACTCGGTATGTTTCATCTTCTAGTTCTCCTTTGAAACATAACATATTTTTTTTCCTTGTATTAATGGTAAACTGTACAATTCTGATATCCTAGAGGAAAAAGATACAACACAGCAGTGTTCTCTGTCTGCCATTCCCTACCTCACTGATATTGACAGATCAACTAATATATAGTTTACAAAATGGTATACTGTGTTTTGGTTATCCTTTTCATCATCCTATACTTACAATGCTGAATGACTGATAATAAATCAGTAAAGAGTATAAAAAAGTATAATCTAAAAAAAAAAACAAAAAAACATCGTACCGACGTCTATCTGGCGTCTAGGAAAGGTCCATTGGAGACGTCTCAATGACGTTTCAGAAAACTGCGTCTATCTTGCGCCAAGCGATTGTAGAGACGTCTACCGTACGCCTAAGTAACGTTTGATTGACAGTTGCGTTTGCCGGACGTCTAAAGCACGCCGAAGTTAGACGTAATAATAGAGAATTTGCCCCTAAGTCTGTTGGTCTTAACTATTGTTTCAAAATTTTTAAATGTTATTTTAAAATAAATGTTGTTTTTTTTTCAGTGTTGTAACTCGCTTAGTAAAAATTAAATTAAGCGACTCATCAAATTAAAATAAACTTAACCCTTGGGGAATGAGGATCTAAAATTTCCTTTTCCTTCACAGCACCTCCATGTTCTGTTTGACCCAGTTACAGGGCTTATCAGCAAGATCGAGAACTTGGACAGTGGTATCACCCTCCCCATCACCCAGAACTTGTACTGGTGAGAGGCCCTGAATTAGGGGATGCATTTCATCATCTCCCGCGGGAGGGCAGGGTGTTTGGATTTAGCTCAGGCCTTGCTGGTAGCAGCCAAGGTCAGTAGGTATTTCTTTGTCCCTGGAAGCCTTAGTCTGTTTGAAGCTGATGCAGCAGAGGGTTAAGTGACTTTACCTAAGGCTGCCAGGAGCTGCAGTGGGATTTGTATTCTGGCTTTTCCGATTCTCAGCCCCTGCTCTAACCATTACACCGCTCTCTTGTTTGGTAAGGGGATGGGAGAGGGCATGAGGGCAATTTGGGGTGCTTGTTGTTTTTGGAGGGCATAGTATTGATGTTTTTATGGATACGTATTTTCCTGCTTCTTGCAGGTACAAAGCTAGTTCAGGAAATGCCGACAATCCCCAGGCCTCAGGAGCTTACATTTTTCGACCCAACCACTCGGAGCCAATCCCCATTGCTAAAGCAGTTCAAACACACCTGGTGCAGGTAGGTGGAGTTTGCCAGCTTCCCCCCTCCTCCCTGCTGCAGATGGGTGGGGGAGGCTCTAGCTAAACAAGTGTGTTCCTGGTAGGGGTCTATGGGCTCCTCCTGGTGCAGTTGTTTTCTCTTCAGGCCTGGGCAGGATCTGTGTTCTTCTCTTTCCATCTTATCCTTGTGGGTGTAGGTCTTATACATTGTGCATTGTGGACAGGGGAAAGAGGGGAAGTTAATACAGGACACTAGCCTCCACCCCAGCTGTAATGGGGGCAACTGCTGCCTTGCGTTTGTTAAAATGTAGAATCTGACATACCTGCCTTGTCTATTCTTTGTCCCATACGTAGAACACACTGGTGCAGGAGGTTTACCAGAATGTCTCCTCCTGGTGCTCCCAGGTAGTTCGTCTCTACGCGGGGCAGAAGTTCTTGGAGCTGGAGTGGACAGTGGGGCCCGTACCCTTAGAGTGAGTAACCAACTTGCATTCTCTTTCCAGATAAGGTGTGTGAGGATTTCTGCAAGATGCTATGTTAACACTAATTCCTGGGATGGAGGATGGCTGTATGCTTTGAGGGGTAGAACATTGGCTGGCCAGAGGGGTTCATTCACGCAGAAACTGACGCAGAAATGATGGAGGAAATCAAACAAGAATGCAAGACAGGCAATGTAATTATATTGGGAGACTTCAATTTCCCAGGGATAGACTGGAAACTAGCAACCTCCAACTGCGGCAAGGAAGCCAAGTTCCTGGAGGTGCTAGGGGATTGCTTCCTGGAACAAATGGTAAAAGAGCCGACAAGAGGCAACGCCACCTTGGACTTGGTCCTAAATGGCCTCACGGGACCGATAACAGAAGTGGAAGTCATAGTTCCACTGGGAACGAGTGATCATAATGTAATCAACTTTAAACTACACATCAGGAAAGGGAAACATGCCAAAACCTTAACCACCACCTTGAACTTTAAAAAGGGTAAATACGATAGCATGAGAGCCATGGTAGAAAAACGACTCGAGAAGATGATGGACAAACTTGAAACGGTTGATCAGGCATGGACACTACTGAAAAATACTATCACAGAAGCACAAGATCTCTACATTCCGAAGATTTCCAAAGATCGGAGAACAAAGAGCAAAAGAGAACCGGCATGGCTTACCATACAGGTGAAGGAAGCCATAAAAGAAAAGAAGGACTCTTTCAAAAAATGGAAATGCATAAAGACAACCGAAGCCTGGAACAAACATAAAGATGATCAGAAGAAATGTCACAAGGCGGTGAGGAATGCAAAACAGGAATATGAGGAAAAAATAGCCCAGGAGGCCAAAAACTTCAAGCCCTTCTTTAGATACGTGAAAGGGAAAAAACCTGCAAAAGAGGCAGTGGGACCCCTGGACGACCAGGGAAGAAAAGGGTACGTCAAGGAAGATAAACAAATCGCAGACAAACTAAATTCCTTCTTTGCGTCCGTCTTTACGAAGGAGGACACCTCAACAATACCTGAAGCGGAGAAAGTGTTTGCAGGAGAAATAGAAGACAGCCTCACCACAGTTGAAGTGGACTTAGACCAGATATACTATCAGATCGACAAACTTAAAAGCGACAAATCCCCTGGACCGGATGGGATTCATCCGAGAGTCTTAAAGGAATTGAAGGTTGAAATCGGAGAGTTATTGCAAAAACTTGCAAACCTGACAATCAGAACTGGACAGATACCGGACGACTGGAGGATAGCGAACGTCACCCCAATTTTCAAAAAAGGATCGAGAGGGGAACCGGGCAACTATAGACCTGTGAGTCTTACGTCTGTCCCTGGCAAGATGGTTGAAGCACTGATCAAGGATAGCATAGTCCGGCACTTGGACGCATATGACTTAATGAAACCCAGTCAACATGGATTCAGGAAAGGGAAATCATGTTTGACTAATTTACTCCAATTTTTTGAGACCGTGAACGAGCAAATCGATAGTGGGAAGCCGGTGGACATAATATATTTGGACTTCCAGAAAGCGTTTGACAAAGTTCCACACGAAAGACTTCTCAGGAAACTACATAGCCATGGCATAGAGGGGGATATACAAAGATGGATAGGCAAATGGCTGGAAAACCGAAAGCAGAGAGTGGGCATAAATGGGAAGTTCTCCGACTGGGAGAAAGTGACTAGTGGTGTGCCCCAGGGCTCGGTACTTGGGCCGATCCTTTTTAATATTTATATCAATGACCTAGAGGAAGGAACATCCAGTGAGATCATCAAGTTTGCAGACGATACAAAACTATGCCGGGCAATCAGATCGCAGGATGATAGCGAGAAACTCCAGAGCGACTTGTGTCAGTTAGAAACATGGGCGGAGAAATGGCAGATGAAATTCAATGTGGAGAAATGCAAGGTAATGCATTTAGGCAATAAAAATAAGGAATACGAGTATACAATGTCAGGTGCAACTCTGGGGAAGAGTGAACAAGAAAAGGACCTGGGTGTGCTGATAGACAGAACCCTGAAGCCGTCGGCACAATGCGCGGCAGCGGCAAAGAAGGCAAATAGAATGTTGGGCATGATAAAGAAAGGAATCTCGAGTAGATCGGAGAAAGTTATAATGCCGCTTTATAGGGCAATGGTCAGACCACACTTGGAATACTGCGTCCAACATTGGTCTCCCTACCTAAAGAAGGATATAAAACTGCTGGAGAGGGTGCAGAGACGAGCAACAAAACTGGTGAAGGGTATGGAGAAACTGGAATACGAGGACAGACTTATAACACTAGGATTGTTCTCCCTTGAGAAAAGGAGACTGCGTGGGGATATGATCGAGACCTTCAAAATACTGAAAGGAATCGACAAAATAGAGCAGAGAAGATTATTTACATTGTCCAATTTGACACGGACTAGAGGACATGTAATGAAGCTAAGGGGGGACAGGTTCAGGACTAATGTCAGGAAGTTCTGCTTCACTCAGAGAGTGGTTGACACCTGGAATGCTCTCCCAGAGGAGATTATTGCGGAATCTACCGTCCTAGGCTTCAAGAGCAAACTAGATGCATATCTCCTTAAGAGAGGCATATAAGGATATGGTGGAATATAAATTACGCCAGGTGTACACCTGGCAGGGCCTCCGCGTGTGCGGATCGCCGGACTTGATGGACCGAAGGTCTGATCCGGAGAAGGCAGTTCTTATGTTCTTATGTTCTTATGTTCTTATGTTTCCTTGCTGGCAGTGACGATTACGGGAAGGAAATAATCAGCCGCTTCGAGACTCCCTTGGCGACCGAGGGGATCTTCTACACCGATTCAAATGGACGGGAGATATTGGAGAGGAGGTAAAGCCAGGAATTGCTTTCACTTAATCTCAAAATGGCTGGGAGGAAAAGGCCCTCTGCTGTCTTGGTTGTGCCCTCTCATTTCTGGGGGTGGGGAGCACCAGGACTTGTTATTGATCAAATCTTGTGGTATTTCAGGAAGGACAGCCGTGAGACTTGGAAACTGAGCCAAACTGAGCCAGTAGCTGGAAATTACTATCCTGTCAACAGTCGTATTTACATTAAGGTACGAACTAGCACATTTTCTCCAGTGGTATACTTTGCACTCTCTGGATTATTCCGGCTGCCTAGAGCTGAGAAACCACTACCAGTATCTCAAGTTGACATTTAAAAAAAAAATTAAAAAGAATTCCCTTTCAGGATGAAAAGATTCAACTAACTGTGCTGACGGACCGGTCCCAGGGAGGCTCCAGCCTCCTGAGTGGCTCTCTGGAACTGATGGTAAGAGCCCCCATTTCCACAAGTCTGTGTTTCACCCCTCCATACTCAGAATAGAGACCCTGGTTTTGGAAGCATATCCTCAAATCCGCCTTCCATGTGGTTAGGACCAATGAAATGTCCAAGATCAGTTTCACTGCCTTCCTTCTCTCCCCTCCCCTTCTTTTTATATTGCATCCACATTTAGGTTCATCGACGCCTGCTATTTGATGACCATCGTGGGGTGGGTGAGCCGCTGCTGGAGGATGGAGCGTATGGCAAGGGCCTGATCGTCCGGGGCAGTCATCGCCTCTTTGTGGACAGCGTGGAGGCATCAGCAGATCTGCATCGGCTGCAGGCTCAAGTGGAGTTCATGGCAGTCCAGACAGTCTTTGCTCCTGGAGTGGAGTCCCCCAATCATCAGAAGGCCGATTATAAGAAGGTATGGAGGCTTGGCTTTCATGGGTACATTTTTACTCTGACAGCCATCTGCTGTACTGTACCCAAGCAGTTGTTGCAGTAGCGACTGACAGAGCTGCTCCTTGACAGGAAATGGCTGGGTTGGGAGGTTATGGTTAGAATGAAAGGCCTTCTCTCTAATAGTTGTCCCTCTCATTGACAGTTTTCAGCTCTGCGGGAGGCCTTGCCCCCCAACATCCATTTGTTAACACTGGCACAGAGAGACCCGAACTCCATCCTCCTCCGACTCGAGCACCAGTTTGAGAAAAGAGAAAGTGCTAACTTCTCACGGCCAGTCACTGTTAACTTGCTGGTACAGTTGCCTCCCATCTCTTACTCTGTGTGCACCGTCCAGTGATTTCATATCATTCAGGGAGAAAGTATGGAGTCTGGGTAAAATCTGGGGTTGCTAACTTGCATGAGTCATAGTAGCATAGTAGATGACGGCAGCTAAAGACCCATGTGGGTCCATCATTCATTATCAAGGCAATGTTGAATTAACAATAGTCCCGTATACGATGTCATCCCCTGAGAAGGCGACACGTGTACTCAGATGATCTGAATGAAGATACGCATACTTGTGAACTGACATCAATGCTGGACACAGTCCATATAAGTTTGTCCAGCATCAGCTTCGCTTCGAACACCATAAATGAAGTTAGTGTTTTTGATCAGTTCAGTTTTGTGTCGATACTATCCTCTTTCTATCCCACACCTTCACCGTTTTTGCCTCTACAGGGAGAGTATTCCAGGCATTCTCCATGAAAAAATATTTCCTGACATTACGTTACAAACTCATTATGTCCTCTAGCTTTTCTACTTCTCTGGGCTAAAGCCATCTATCCTTTATCAGATCAGAGAGGAAAGATCTAGACCCTGTTCTTGGCCAGGTCCATGTGTGATTCATTAATTCTGCTCCTTTTAGGATCTCTTTTCCCATTTCAAAATCACTTCTGTCCAAGAAATGTCCTTGGCTGCAAATCAAAAACAAGAAAGCACATCACGCCTGCGCTGGACTGCAGCAGCTGGTGAGTGACTGATTTTGTGTTTGCTAAAGTTTCTTTATTATACATTGCAAAAAAGTTAAACTCCCTTAAAAAAAAAAACCCACACCTATGAAAAGGACATTCAACTAACCAGATTCTATCATCTATTCCTGTATGACTCTAGAAGACATTAAAGGCTTCAAACATTTTGTAGGCCTTTCTTAAAATGTTAAAGGTTCTAAATTTAGGGGGGGGGGGGGAGAGCCTATTCCAGAGACAAGTTCTCAACCCTGGCCTTGAAGAGCCCCACTACCTATGCATGAGGGAGATTTGTACATCTTACCTCCATGTTGGGTAAGTTTCTCTGCTGTAAAGTCATTGTGGGTATCCTGAAAACCTGACTGACTGCGATGAGAACCCCTTATCTAAAGGGATGAAAACAGAAGGGAACTTAAAAATGAAGGGGTATAAGGAGACAACAGATCATTTGGCACCAACAGAGGCATGGGGGCTTTAAGCTCCGCAGAAACACATGTATCCTTTTTAATAGGGGGGAAGAAGAGAGAAATCTTTTACTAGAGTATTGTTCTGCTGTGTTCCCCCCCCCCCTTTTTTTTCCCATTTTGCAGATAACACTCCTCCTCCACCCAATACTCCAAGTCTTAATGCCATGGCTATCACCCTGGAGCCCATGCAGATACGTACCTTCATATTGACCGTGTACTAGCAGAATTCCGTATGAAAGCAGTGGCCAGAGGCATCTAATGTTCTACTTCAACCCAAAATACAGCATCAAAGCTCCATCATCACAGCTGATGTGACAGTTTTTAATGCTGAGCCACCATGGGAGGGAGAGAATGTAGCTTTTGGAGAGGGAATAGGACAGCACTGCCTCCTGTTCCCTTCAATGCTGTTCAGTTACTTGTATCACAAGAGGTGGTGAGTGAGAATGGAGTTCCAGACGCCACGACAATTAGTGATTAGAACAAGCCATCTATGTCAACATCCCCCTGAAGCACCCAGGCCCTAGCCTTTATGCTGTACAGGGACTCTCCCAATAACACCAGATGCCTTCTTGAATAGCAGCATTAAGGGGTTCAAGTGACTTCAGCTGTGCCTTACTTTAATAAAGATGCTGACTTGAGTAAAACATAGCGGTGTTTATTGAAAGCTCTTTCATCCACACATGCTTGAAGAGCCACAGCAGCCTCCAAATGGCCTGAGGTTGGGCCTGTGCCAGTTGGTCAGTCCCTGAAAAGCTGTTTCTTAGAGCAGGAGTCCTCTTTAGGAAACAAAGAGGGCCTGGGGCGGCTCCTCTGCTGTCACAGACACCACAGAGTCATGGGAATAGCAGCAGGCCTCAGGCCTTGTACAGCAGCCCTGGAGAATTGTGAAGAACCACAGTTAGCACAGACTTAATCACCCACCCACCCCCCTTCTTCAGAACCCGGCCTACACTACCTGGGGGAACTTTTTGTAGGGGAAGTTTATAGTTCACTCTGATCCTCTTCCTGCTCTTTCCGCTTATTCTGGTGTCGCTTGCTTTTTTTCTGTCGGAGATGTTGAAATCCCTCCCCTGAAAGACAGTACAAGATCAGGGGTGGAGCTGTACTAAGCATGTTACCTTCACTCCTGTGTTTGGGGGGGGGTACAAGATGCACCTACAAACTCACCAGAATATATCAGCATTGGGGAGCGACAACACTTCCAGACCCCAGACATATAAAGGAGAAAGAGGGCAGGAGCCAATTTCCCCTCCAACCCAAGATCCAGCAGTAGCTACCCCATCTGTGCCCCCCTCTACAAACTTACCCCACTTTAGCCTGGGTCTTGGGTCCCCAGTAGGCTTCAGGGTTCTTCTGGAAGCGTTTCAGACCCTGTTACCGAGATTTGGGGTTGGCATCCTCTCTCACATCGAAGCAAGCCTGGAAGCTTAGCAGGAGAAAACAAGAAGATTGCAAGGGAGGGGGAAAAAAAAAAAAGAGGCACTTGGCTACATTTTCAGGGCCTGGGTACCACAAGCAGAGCCCTCTGCATGCTCCATCACAGCTGGGCTGGCACAAGAGAACTAGGACTGCAGGGAAAAAAATGTACAAGCTTACACATTTGTAAAGAGCCCATCCCCACACTCATAGCTAGAGGAACCTCTGGTGTGTTATCCCAGATCTTTTGACAGGCTTTTTGCCACCCTTCAGCTCCTGCTTGGGTAGAGGCCTCTTCCCTTTGCACAAAGATTCAGTACTTGCAAAAGCCCGACATGACAAAGGTAATCCCTCTCCCTCCCTCCCTTTCAGCAGCTCTTAATGAATGAAAGCTTAGGTGCCCCACCCGATCTACAGTTCTCAACTCCCATCTTCAACAGAAGCATGACCCTCTAATACAGAGAAAGACATACTATAATGTTCAATGCTAAGTTTGTTTATAAAATCCCTTAATCTGATTAGGGCTTTGGTTCTCTTCAATAAGGTCCATAGTAGCCCTTTCAGGACCAAGGGACATATTTGTCCCATAACTTTAAAATCCTATAAATTTTGATGGGGATAGTCTACAGTTCTAAATTTGATATGTACGGATTCCATATGATACTGCCTTTATGTAAACAAACTGGTTCCGACATTCATTCATTAGCGTCGTTGCCAGATTGACGAGAAGATTCACTTGCCACACTGTCCATAAGCCAGAAGTGTGATTTTTTTTAAAAAAAAATAATGATATTTCACAAAAAAAAAATCAATTTTTTGGCATCTGCAAGCCCTTTTTACCATAAAAATGTCGTCAAAACCACAAAAATTGGCCTACGATCCTTATGGTCCTGAAAGGGTTAAAAAGTGCAATAAAATCCTGGTTCTGGGCTTTGCCCTAGAGTCCTAACAATTTCTCGATATATTTGAGTTCTCTGTGTGTCCTGTTTAAAAAGAATAAATCAAAAACATTAGACGAACAAGTGAAATTAGGTCTTACCTGCTTTGTTTCAAGTCCTTCCAGACTAATAGCTATTTTAAAAAAACCCAGCCCAACCTCTCCTACCAGCAAGTGATGCCCAAGAAGAGCTGATAATAATAAGTGGTATTGTTTCCACAACAAGAACTTCCCCATCGGAACCAGCACTGAGAAACTGAAATGAAGAAGGAGAATCTCCCTTATGGCTTCTGCTTGAGCTGTCCTTCAATTCCTGCAACAGCCTGGGTGGGTTCTAGCCTGGTCTGCAAGGACTCGAGGAATGAAAGTTAACAAGTTCTAAAAATCTCTCATCCTTTCATCAACCCACCACATCAATCTACCAGACTGAACCACAGTGTGCAGGATAACTCACATATCACCTACTGGAACCTAAGAAATACCATCTGGCTAAAGCCTTAGAGGAGAGTTATTGGTACTTGCTGATACCCCCTCACACTCCTCTCTACCTTGGCTTCTCCTTAGCTACACTGTTTCAGCGAATGCTGTTAATATGCGATTTATTAGAGAACCTCAGGCCCTCTCCTGCTTTTGTCCCTGCTCACACAGCCTCCGGTAAAGCTGCCCCCTGCCTCGTATCTAGGCTATGCTGAGGATATGGAAAGCTGGGCTGCTGCCAGACAGTCGCTCCCTCTTGACAGGATTCTTCTTTTCCTGGAATGGGAAGTACAATACTCATGAGACAGAGGCCACATGTACATAGTGGGGGGGTTAGAGGAGGGTGCTGTAACTGTCTTTCCTAACCCCCTCCCCCTCCAGTGGCAGCCAGCCCTCTCTCCTCACCCAGCTACTCATGATTTCCCAGATGAGAGAGGAAGGTGCATCGTGGCCAGCACGGAGTTTAGCAGATCTGGAGATGGGAAAAGAAAGGCAGACATCTGGTTACAGCACTGAGTCCCTGTTCCCAAGGCTGGACTCCACCCCCTCTCAGCAGCTGCTGTACTCACCTCATCTGTAGGAGGGGAGGGATGTGACAGTGAATGACACTGCTGAGTTTACGCAGGTTGTAATATAAGGGAACATCCTGCCAGGTGAGAAACTGCATGTTACAAGAATTCAGAGAGCGCAGTTCAATTTAGTCTGGAATTCTTATGCTTTCAGGTAGATTTCATGGGACATCAGGCCGCAGTGGTATAAATTAATATCTGGATTTGGTAATAAAAAACCAAAAACTGGTCTTTGGGACATTTGGAGCATTGAGATTAGGCATCAAATTAATGCGTCTCAATGGTCACGAATTTGGTCTTGGAGGATGAGATGTACAGTGTCTGCATCTATGAGACAAACTTGGTTTTTTCTTCTTCATAGAGCTTTCTGGATCCCTGTTCGTTTGCAAAAATTAGATAGCTCTAAGTCTAATAGATGCTGGCACTGTCATCTTGAGCCTGGGACATTAGATCATCTTTTATTCTATTGTCCATTTATATTATTACTAGTGTTTAAGCCCGTTACATTAACGGGTGCTAGAATATATGCCTGTCTATCTTTCTTTATTTATGTCTCTCTCCCTGCTCCTGTCTCTTTCTTCCTTTCTTTCTGTCTCTCTCCCTCCTGCTGTTTTTCTCTCTCTCCCTGGCACCCTTTGTCTGTCTGTCTTTCTTTATGTCTGTCTCTCTGGTCCCCTGTATGTCTTTATTTCTGTCTGTCTCTCTCCCTGGCCTCCTTTGTCTGTCTGTATTTCTTTCTTTCTCTCCCCCCCCACACTTTCCTTTGCAGAAGCAGCAGCAGTATTTCCCTTCCCCTCCAGGTCCCTGTGAAGTAGTAGCATCATTTTCCCCCACCCCCCCCATTCCCTTCTCTCCCTCCCCCCCCACTTTCCTTTGCAGAAGCAGCAGTGATATTTCCCTTCCCCTCCAGATCTCTGTGAAGTAGTAGCAGCATTTTTCCCCCACCCCCCACCCCCCATTCCCTTCTCTCCCCTCCCCCCACTTTCCTTTGCAGAAGTAGCAGCGGTATTTCCCTTCCCCTCCAGGTCCCTGCTGAAACAGTAGCAGCATTTTCCCCCACCCCCATTCCCTTCTCTTACTGTGAGTTGTCCTGCTCCGTTCGGCCCCTCCCTTCTCTTAACGCGATCTGGCCTGCTCCATTCGGCCCCTCCCTCTTCCCTTCCTGCGGGCTGGCCTGCTGCGGCTGAAGGTTTTTTTTTCAAGTTTCAAATTACCGGCGGCTCCTCTCATGATCCCCGTGGTGGCTGATCCTCCTGTAAAGAGCAGCCTGCGATGGTGGCCGGCTTTAGCGAACCTTGCAGGCCGCTCTCCAACTCGGTAGCACGTTCCCTCTGATGCAATCCCGTGCGTCAGAGGGAACGTGCTACCGAGGTTGGAGAACGGCCTGCGAGGTTCACTAAAGTCGGCCACCATCGCAGGCTGCTCTTTAGAGGAGTATCAGCAGCAGTGGTGGTGGTAGCGGCGAGTTAGAGCGGGAGGTGTGTTCCCTGCTGAGGACGCGGGCAGGGAGAGAGCTTGCCTGGCTTCCATGGTGAGTGAGGGTGGGAGGAGGGGAGTGGCCAGAATGTTCCCTGCTGCCGGATTGGCGGCCACGGATCACACACCACAGCGGCAGGGAACACGAAATCCTAAGTGCGCATGTGCGCTTAGTCTTTTATTATATAGGATTTTGGAAATCAATTTGGCCTCAAATAAATAGGATGTTAGAAAATCCAGTGGCCTTGACATATGATACTATTTTATTTGGCACGTTAATGGAGCAAAGAGTCAGATTTCTTCAAAAAAACAATAAGCTTTTATTTATTTTGACTGGAGTTGTCATTCAACAGATTACATTCAATTGGAAAGATAATAGCAGATTAAATTACAGCTTCTGGTGGAATTCCGTTTGTCATATCTATAAAATGGAAACAATATTAGCAACACAGAGAGGATATTTTGGTAAATTTCAGGAGGTGTGGGGACCATTAACAGATTTCTGTAATGAGTAATGAACATTTTCCCAAAGATAAAATAATTGTAATGATGGGATGGGTGTGGGTGGATAATATTTTAGAAAATCGTATAATGTATAAATAATATATGAATATGTTTGGAGTATTTTTTTTTTTTTTTTTTTGTTCAAAAAAGTTTTATTGGTTTTAAGAAAAGCATACCAATATATGGAACAATGCTAACAGAAAAGATCTTACTGTGTACACAAATACAAGCAGATGTAAAATGGCACAAGTACATTGGTATAAAGGATTAACAATTTAGTATAAAATAATATCTTAGACTAGTAAAAGCAATGGCATTGAGATATGAAAGCTAAAGGATTGGGTTACTTGGAGGCTTCACAATATCGGGTAAGAGGTGACCAGACACGTTCGTATACATGCAAACTGTTGTTTTTTTCGGCTAATACCCTTTCATATTTTCCTGTCAAGCAGATGGAGTTCCACCAGGTATGGTAATTAGATTTCGACAAATCTTTCCAATTGTAAAGAACATTTTGAATGGCTAATGCCATAAGTATTGTGAACAATTTAGCAGAATGCTAAATTGACCCTGGGCCATACATATTATTATGGAAAGAGAAAGTGGTTCATCTATGTCCAGTATTTCTGATATCGTGGACCAAACTTTGGACCAGTAGTCTGTAAGTAGTGTACAGAAGAAGATAAGGTGTGACAAAGTACCAGTTTGTGTTTGACACGACCAGCAGTAAGGTGATGTAGAGGAGTCAATTTTGTGTGATAAAAGAGGAGTCCATGTAGCTCTGTGGAGTAAGAAAAATATCGATTGGAGTAATGATGCAGATCTAATCGATTTGAAAAATTGGAGCCATACATTGTACCAATCAATTGCATCTGAAGGAAGATTTAGGTCATGGGTCCACTTGGTCACAGTGGGGCTAGGGGCGTCAGTTGAAGACAAGGTTTGAAGCAGTTTGTACCATAAAGAAGCTGTGCCACCCATCACCGATATTGAGATGTTGTGTGAGATGAGGCTAGGAACCGTCTGTACAGAAAGGATGGAAGGAAAGGAGCTCAAAATACAATGTCGTAGTTGTAGCCAGGAAAAGTATTGACTAGAGGGCAATTGGAATTTGTCAGACAAATCCAAAAACGATATCCAGTTTCCTTGGTTCAGGATGTCTTGAATGTACTGTATTCCACATCTTTGCCATAAAGGCCAGGAAATAGGTTTGTCTTGGATTCTTAGCTGCGAGTTATTCCATAGAGGTATCAAACTGGTGGCAGACCATGGAATGGGAAGGGATTTGTCAATTGAAGATATAACCTCTTTCAATGAAGTCAGAATCGGGCTCATCCGTTCGGTTTTGGATAAAGAGAGGCATGCGATACATTGAATTTTGATTCTACCATAAACGGCTTCCTCCAGTTTAATCCAGGCGGGTATGCTGGCTTGAGGAGAGGCAGAAGAGGAACAAGACCATTGTTGAATTAGGAAAGCCTGATGATATTGTAGAAAGTGAGGAAAGTTTACGCCACCTCTAGCCCTTACTGTCTTCAACTTTGATAAGGCAATCCGGGGGTGTTTCTTGTTCCATAAGTATTGGGAAAGTAAGGAATCCATTTGTTTATATATTTGTTTGGAGAGAAGGAAAGGTAGCATACTTAGGATGTAGATTATTTTAGGTGCTATAACCATACGTATTGCTTCAAGTCTGCCCCACCAGGAGAGTGAAAGAGGAGACCATTTTTGAGTCAGATGTTTAACAGTGGCTATCAGGAAATCAGCATTGAGTTGACTGGTTTCCTCTAGAGTTGGTCCAAAAAGGATCCCCAAATATTTCATTTGAGAGTCTGACCATTCGAAACCGAGTTGACTCACGTCATATTTAACGTCTGGGCAGTTGAGGGGCATGATTATGGATTTATTTTTATTAAGTTTATACCCAGACTCTATGGAATATTTCCCAATCGTATTCAGTAAGTAGGGAAGAGATGAAGGTGAGATATATAACAATATGTCATCAGCATATGCCGAGATCTTTATTTCTTGGTTAAGATGGCGGAAACCTTGTATATCTGAGTTGTGTCGTATGGCAATAAGGAGAGGTTCAAGAGCCAGATCAAACAAGAGTGGGGACAAAGGGCAGCCCTGTCTAGTTCCTCTGCTAGGATTAAATGAGGAGGATAATTTACCATTTATGTATGTCTTGATCGAGGGAGACGTATACAACAATCTAACTCTTTGAATGAATGTAGGTGGGAATCCGTACCATTGTAATACTTTAAAGAGGAAGGGCCACTCAACCCTGTCAAATGCTTTTTCAGCGTCTAGACCTATAGCTAATAATGGATGGTCGGAAAGAGAGGTTGTATCATGTAATAAAGAAATGATGGTTGAAAAGGTATGAATATTGTCTGAGGATCGGCGTCCAGTGATAAAACCACATTGATCAGGGTCAATAAGTTTGGTACTAATCTGTTGAATTCTGGAAGCCAAAAGTTTGGCGTAGATCTTGGCGTCGACATTTATTAAGGAGAGTGGACGATAGTTGGTGATCTTTTGTGCATCTTTGCCAGATTTTGGTAAAACAATTATGGTAGCTTCAGTAAACGAGCCATATGGGTTGCCAGATTCGAGTAGATGTTCAAGATAGCTGAGGAATTGAGGTAATATTAAATCCTGGAACTCCTTGTAGAATTCCACAGTTAGCCCATCTGGACCAGGAGTTTTACCAAGAGCCATCATATGAAGTGTTTTGGAAAGTTCTTCAAGGGTGATGGGTGAGTCCAGTGCTTCAGCCTCCCCTGATTCTAGCCTGGGCCTGGGCAGGTCATCTAAAAAGGAGAAAGCAGAGCAATTTTTTCCCAGTTCTGAGGTGTATAGAGTGCGGTAGTAATTCATAAAGGCCTGAGATATGTCCATTGAGTCGGTGAGAATAGTTGAGTCATCCAGAGTAATACTAGCTATATCCGATTTCCCTTGTTTATTTTTCAGAGAAGCAGCTAGAAGATGGCCACATTTATTACTTTCAGCAAAGTATGAAGTCGATTTCTGGAAAATAGTATGTGCTGCGGATTTACTCAGTGTAGTGTTATACTGATATTTCAATTTGCCAAGTTGTTGCAAAAGAGACAAGTCAGAGGGGGTTTGCTGATGTAGAGTTTCCAGACGTTTGATTTCCAAATCCATTTGATTCATTTCAGATCTCTGTTTTTTGTGTTTGTGGGCAACATATGATATGATATGGCCTCGAATACATACCTTAAAGGCATCCCACCAGGTGTTCCACGAAGTGTGCTCCGGTAGATTGAGGAGAAAGTAGTCGTTAATGGCTGTTCTGACGTGTTCAGTAAATCCAGGATCTTGTAAAAGGGTCGAGTTAAACCTCCATTGCTTTTGTGTTGGTGCAGGTAGCGAGATGTTGAAAGTCATAGTGATTGCAGCGTGGTCTGAGATAGTAATAGAGTGTATGGTGGATTCCGTCACCTCAGTTATTAAAGAATTACTAATCAAGAAGTAATCTATTCGTGAGTAGGAGAGGTGGGGGTGGGAGAAAAAGGTATAAGCAGAGTGATTAGGGTGCTGAAGTCGCCAGACATCAGACACGTTCAATGCAGTGTAAAGTTGTTGTAATGCAAGCCAAGCTCTTGATTTTTTATATCTCACCTGAGATTTGCGATCTTTTCCAGGGTCAGGAACTAAGTTAAAGTCGCCACCAAGGATGGTTTGTATATTGGAGTGGGAAAGGGCAGAGGCTGTGATTTCGTGAAAAAATTCAGGGTTATCTGTGTTTGGGGCATAGATATTATATATGGCATAGTTGTTTGTACCACAGGTAATAGTGACCCTAACCCATCTGCCATGTAAGTCTGAGGACGAGGAATGCACAATTAACCCCTGACGCTTCCTTATAAAAGTTAAAACACCTCCTTTCTTATCCAACGCAGGGGAAAAATAAGGGGGGAAAGCCCAGGATAAAAATAATTTCTTAGAGGCATTTTCATCTAGATGGGTTTCTTGTAGCAGGACTATATCCGGATTGAATTTTTCTATATATGATAAAAGTTTCTTTGCTTTGATTTGATTGTTTAAACCTTTAGCATTCAAGGATAGAATTTTAAGTGCCATGAGCAGTCATGAGTTGAAGGAATGCAGACCTAGATACATATACTATCTCATGGGCAGAACGACCATATACATATGCTGAAACATTATACCAACTTATTATGTGAACCGTGTGTTTGAAGGGGGAAAACATCTTGTAGTATAATACACAGTGACACTGTGATGGAGACATCACAAAACTAAAAATACCTGTGGGGAAAAACAGCTTAAAGACATCAAGGAACAGCAGGGGGAGAAAGCACCTAGAATAATGAATTTTAAGGATGAAATATTCCACACTGAGAGAAATAAAACAGTAAGGCATCCAGTAATGAAGCTGATACCACTTAAATCAGTTATTAAGGTAGTAATATATAGTAATATATACGATCATAAAGCATGCCACAGAAAAGGAAGAGTGATATGTGCACCATAAACGAGGGAAAGAGAAAAAAACATGCCAGTAAACACCCATATATAATACAGTCATGCAGAGTGTTATAACATGCTAAAAGTTAACCCAATTAGCAGAAACCTGGCAGACAAAGAGTCAGTGCATGGAGATCAAGAATTGCAACACACACAGCATGCATTAACCAGTGAACTAGCATGCTATGAAAAGTGTCATTTTAAAGTTAATGGTGCCATAAAATCAGTGGTGGCATAAAACATGCATAGTGATTCACAGCACACATCAAACCTGATGAATGGGAGTTGGAGAGTGTTGCTCAATAAAAGCAGCCAGATCCTCAGGGTTGAGAAAATCTTTTGTAGTGTTGTTGAGAGTCACCCTCATTCTAGCAGGGTAGAGGAGCCCATATCTTGCAGCGAGCTGCTTCAGCTGAGGGCGATATGAGAGAAGTTGTTTTCGCTTGTAGGCCGTCGTCTTACTGAGGTCAGGGACGAAAAGTATGGCGGCTCCCTCGTGTTTCAGAGGAGCACGTATCTTGGCACGTTGCATGATGTCAACTACTTGCTGGTACCGGAGCAGTTTCACCACTACAGGGCGAGGGAAGCGGTCCGAGGAGGAGCGATGCGAAGGAATGCGGTGCGCTCTTTCTATTTCAAAATCTTGCGTGAAGGTGAGGTCAAGGAACTTCGGGATCCATGTGGTCAAGTGTTTGATTAGGTCGCGGTCAGGTATTTCCTCAGATAGCCCCAGAATTCTAAAGTTGCTCCTACGAGAGCGATTATTGCTGTCTTCCAGCTCCCTTTCCAGTGCTGTGATACGCTGAGCCTGTTTCCTGAGATCAGTTATATTATTAGTGTTCACCTCCATCTTGGTTTCCAGAGAGGTGACACGTGTTTGGATAGCCAGGAATTCAGCAGTGAGAGAGCTAAGTTTTTCATTAATTTCTTCTGTGTCCGATTTTGTGTCAGACACCAGGCATTTTAAATCTTTAATTTCGTCAAGCAACTCCCTGTTGCTGACCGTCGGCGTTTCCGGGAGCGGCGTCTTTGAGGGAGAAGACGGCTCAGGCTTGTGCCTCTTGTTGATCTTCTTGTCCGACATTGCCGTTTCGGACGCTGAGTTGAAAACGCGGTGCTGAAACGAAGCAGGAAGGGTGCAGAATCACAGTGCTGATTTTAGCGTGCAGGAACGATTTTCGATGCGGGTGGAATAAAGATTCTTGAAGTTGGTGCAGGAGCTATTCTCTCACGCTGCCATTCCTCGCGGGCTCAGCAGCGCCCCCATGTTTGGAGTATTAGGGTTGGAATTATGTAAGGGGAAGGTTGGGAGGGGAGGGATCTCAGATCTGGTATTAAGGGATGTAATTAGGAATATTTTTAGTATATACTAAAAATATTCCTAATTACATCCCTTAATACCAGAATTATATATACTGAATTATATATAATTTAGGTATTAAAAGGGTTGGGAGGGGTTTTTTATTCATTATATTTATGTGGTACCTGAAAGTTACTACTGCACAAATAATGGTAACAAGTTCAAACTAGATACAATAAAAAATGCAACGAATTTGTGTTATACTTGACTGGAAACTATCCAGATCGAGTAATACTGGTTTTTATATGAAACCCTCAAGAGTCCTGCACTGCTCAGTGTACTCACTGAAACAGCTGATGGCAGGTAAGCAGTTATCTTTCATTGGGTTTTCATATTTTTGACTTTTTTTTTTTTTACTTTTTTACGTTTTTTTACGTTTTTTAGCAAGTAATCTCTTAAGCGTTCTGAATGCACTGAATTACATGCGACTTAGCACAAATAACTGGCGACACTTATCTTTAGTGAATCGCTGAATGTGTAACAGGAACGCTCAGCCGGTACACAGAAAGCCCGACGGGACCCGTTTCGCCGGTTGTGGCTTTATCAAGGGTCAAGCTATTCAGGAAGAGATAACAAACATTAATTATCTGTACTCGAAATCAAATTTGAACAGTCAAGTTAAAGTATATGCACTAACTGAAGATACTCACTGTGCACAGCTAGACCCGCGCTTCACAGGTCAAAAATGGCGCAGGCAAACTGCCGGAAGTACACTACTGTATTTGATATCAAGAGTTTGATGATGTCACTAATTACTTCCGTGTTCAATTTAATGTTTATTCTGTTACAAACCCTTGCTTGTTGGTGATTAGAAGAAAGCATACCAATCTATAGCACTATTCAGACCAACTGGTTTTACTATATTTAGAGCAAAAATCCACCGGCATTCTTTTTGATGTAATTGCCTCTGTTTATCCCCCTCCTCTGACGTGGGCCTCAATTTTGTCTATGCAGAAGCATTTGAGGCCAGTGAACTTATGTTTAAAGTGAACACAATGTTCAACAAGGGGAGCTGTCATTTTACTGTTTTTAAAATTGGATTTATGCTCTATTAATCTGATTCTAAAAGGTCGGGTTGACATTCCGACATACCATTTGGAACAAGGGCAAACTATCACATAAATAATGTGATCTGTATTGCATGTCAAAAAGTGTTTAATGGTATAACTTTTTCCGTTGGCAGGGTTGGATTGGATCATTACACAACACATTGATCATTTTGAGTTTGATACGCACATTAAAACCACTGACAAAAATACTTTTTTAGATTTCAAAAGTTGTCATCCTTTGGGTCTCAGAAGAAATTTACCTTTTTCCCAGTTCCTCCGTTTAAGACGTAATCGCTCATCTTTATCTATTTTTGAGAAACAAGCTAAAAGATTGAAGAACAAACTAAAGGAAAGAGGATACCCTGATCATATCCTACGGAAGATAACCAATGTTATGCCCATCTTTAAAAAGGGATCGAGAGGTGACCCGGGGAACTACAGACCGGTAAGTCTGACCTCGGTTCCGAGGAAAATGGCTGAAGCGCTGATAAAAGATAGAATCGAGGAGTATCTAGAGAGGCATAAACTTATGAAAACAAGCCAACATGGCTTCTGCATGGGAAGATCGTGCCTGATGAACTTATTGCACTTCTTCGAAGGAATTAACAAACGGATGGACAAAGGGGACCCCATAGACATTGTATACTTAGACTTCTAAAAAGCCTTTGACAAGGTACCCCATGAACGCCTGCTTTGGAAACTAAAGAACCATGAGATGGAAGGATACGTACACAGATGAATCAGGAATTGGTTGGCGGGCAGAAAGCAGAGGGTAGGAGTAAAGGGCCAGTACTCGGACTGGAGGAAGGTCACGAGTGGTGTTCCGCAGGGGTTGGTGCTTGGACTGCTGCTATTCAATGTATTTAGAAATGATCTAGAAACGGGGACAAAGAGCGAAGAAATAAAATTTGCAGATGACACCAAGCTATTCAATGGGGCTAGGACTAAAGAGAACTGCGAAGATTTACAAAGGGACCTAAACAAACTAGGGGAGTGGGCGACGAGATGGCAGATGAAGTTCAATGTAGAGAAATGCAAAGTCTTACACGTAGGAAACAGAAACCCGAGGTACAGCTACACAATGGGAAGGCTGTTATTGATGAGAGTTCCCAAGAAAGGGACTTGGGGGTAATAGTGGACATGACAATGAAGCCATCGGCACAATGCGCAGCGGCTGCTAAGAAAGCAAATAGAATGCTAGGAATAATTAAGAAGGGTGTTACAAGCAGAACGAAAGAAGTTATCCTGCCGTATCGGGCGATGGTGCACCCACATCTGGAGTACTTAGTCCAATATTGGTCGCCGTACCTGAAGAAGGATATAGCGATACTCGAGAGGGTTCAGAAGAGAGCGATGCTTTTGATAAAAGGTATGGAAAACCTTTCATACACTGAAAGATTCGAGAGACTGGGGCTTTTTTCGCTGGAGAAGCGGAGACTTAGAGGGGATAAGATAGAGACTTATAAGATCATGAAGGGCATAGAGAAAGTGGAGAGGGACAGATTCTTCAAACTTTCAACAACTACAAGAACAAGAGGGCATTCCGAAAAATTAAAAGGGGACAGATTCAGAACCAATGCTAGAAAGTTCTTTTTCACCCAACGGGTGGTGGACACCTGGAACACGCTTCCAGAGGGAGTGATAGGACAGGGTACGGTATTGGAATTCAAGAAGGGATTGGACAATTTTCTGAAGGAAAAGGGGATAGAAGGGTATAGATAGAGGGCTGGACCTGATGGGCCGCCGTGTGAGCGGACTGCTGGGCATGATGGGCCTCAGGTCTGACCCAGCAGAGGCATGGCTTATGTTCTTATGTTAAGTCTATTCCCTTCATTATCTTGAATGTTTCGATCATGTTCCCTCTGTCTCCTCTTTTCAAGGGAGAAGCGGCCCAGTTTCTCTAATTTCTCACTGTACGGCAGCTCCTCCAGCCCCTTAACCATTTCCCGTGGCATAGACTCCTACAATTCTCCTGTAGCAGATTAAGGAATGATGCATGGCCATATTAACAATGTGAGGTTGCAAATGCTGTACCTTGGAGGGAACACTGGTAGGGACAGTTGGCCCTTTTGGGAGCAGAGGTAAGCAGCAAGAATCTTAAAATCTACAAGTTCTGAGTTACATAAAAATACAAGAACAATTTTAAAAACATAACTCATTCTTAACTCGGGGACTGCCTGTATACATATATAATATCGTATCGTGTACTATGTTCATACTAAATCCTACTTATTTGCACATAGGATATTCTGAAAAACCTGACTGGCAAGGGAGTACTCCAGGTCCGAGTTGAACATCTACCCTAGTGCTGGATGTATCTCAATGGTTCCCAAACCTGGTCCTGGAGGCACCCCAGCCAGTCAGCTTTTCAGGATATCCGAAGGGGGAACTTCCCCAGGACCTGCAAAATTGCTCCATTGCGGTCCAAAGTTGGCTGCTGCATTGCAGGGGTAGAGGCCAAGGCAGCTTTGGGGTCTTCCCCCTCTCCTTTCCTATCTTGAAATAAGTCTTAACACAAACTACACCAATGTTTCACAGAGCACGAGGTGCAATGTAAGTGTATCTTTCCTTTAAGTGCCATCTTGGATTCCCCCCCCCCGATTGTCCCTCCACTTCAACATATTCGTAAGTCCTCTTGCTGTCCTGATTCAGTTGTATTCTCTTATGCCCTATTTTTATGCAGACAATATAATGTTAATTTCTCACTAGAACCCATTTTTTCCTGATCTGAGTGCTCCTCAGTCTTGCCTCAATCTGTTTGTGACTGGCAACAGACTCCAGGCTCACTGCTTGGTCCTTAATCCTTCAAAGACAATAACATCTCGGTCACTGACCAGTCACTGTGCCCCCTCCATTATGCCGATCTCTCTGGTGAATTATTTTTGATATTTTGGCATCCACATTGATTACTGTCTTTTCTCAGCTCTCAAGATTCTTTGTGTGAAATTGTTTTTTTTTTTGTACCTGCCTACTGCTAAATAGGCAGAAGAACCATCAGCAATCTGAGATACACAGATGATACTACCCTGCTGGCAGAGAGTGAGGAGGACCTCAAGAAGTTGATCTTGAAGCTGAAAGAAGAAAGTGAGATGGGACTTAACCCGAACATAAAGAAGACTAAAATCATGACTACCGCCAACAAGAAAGTACATATTAAGATCAACAGTGAAGAAATAGAAGTGGTTGACTGCTTAATTTTCCTTGGATCCCTCATTGATCACAGTGGTGGTTCAACAGTAGAGATCAAGTGACGATTAGCAGCCATGGTGAGCATGGACCAAATATGGAAGTGCAAGGGCGTCTCAGTCACCATCAAAGAGTGATCACTGCCATTGTATTCCCAATTGCAGCATATGGCTGTGAGACATGGACACTAAAGAAAGCAGATAGAAGAAAAATTGACACCTTTGAGCTGTGGTGCTGGAGACTTCTACGAAGCCCATGGACAGCTAGGATCACCAACAAAGATGTTCTTGATCATATAAACCCAGCGTTATCCCCGGAAGGCAAGATTACCAGACAGAAACTGACCTATTTTGGACATGTGATGAGGGCAAATTCACTAGAAAAGGAGGTGCTACTTGAAATGGTCAGTGGTAAAATGAAGCAGGGGAGACCAAAGCCTCATTGGCTGGACATCAAGAATGACACATGAATGAACATCAAGCAATTGAAAGAAGGCATGGAAAACAGGAAAGCATAGCGAGGACTGGCCTGCAGAGTATCCAAAGGTTGGACATGGCTGAATACATAGTAGTAGTAGTAGCTTACTGTTAAAAAGGGACATACTCAGTTTCTTGGATGTCAGATCAGAATGTTCGCTGCCCTAAGGAAATTCAGAAAATGAGAAAATTTTCCTTTTGCTTAAACCTGCAGTACTTCAGATGGGAGCTCCTTTTTTTATTTATTTTTAAAAAAAACCTTTTCAGCTTTCTGCCTTTTTGAATAAGACAATGGACTCTAGTTTTCCAATTAGAAATGTAACTGTTGATACACATGATACATGATACACATGGTGTTAGTCTTTAGAGTGCAATCAATTCACAAGTATTATTTTCAAACTTCTTTATGGAATATTTGATCCTCTGATTCCCTTACATTGGAATGCCTGTAGAACAGGGGTGAGCAACTCCGGTCCTCGAGGGCTGGAATCCAGTCGGGTTTTCAGGATTTCCCCAAAGACTATGCATGAGATCTATTTGCATGCACTGCTTTCAATGCATAATCCATGGGTCTGCAAAGTCCCTCCTTGAGGGCAGAATCCAGTCGGGTTTTCAGGATTTCCCCAATGAATATGCATTGAAAGCAATGCATGCACATGGATCTCATGCATATTCATTGGGGAAAATCTGACTGGATTCGACCCTCAAGGAAGGACTTTGGAGACTCCTGGCATAGTCAGTGGGGAAATCCTGACTGGAATCCATCCCTCAAGGACCGGAGTTGCCCATCTCTGCTATAGAATCTGCTAGTTGAGGAACATACAGAAGTACAAATTATCATTTCCCTCTTTCAAGGGAATGAAATCAGCTGGGAAACTTTGTCAGTCCTATGTTTCCAAGTTGGTAGAGATTTGGAATGGACTTCCTGGTGTTATTAGAATGATAGACCAATTGCAATTATTTTGGAAAATCTTAAAAACCCTGTTATTCTCACAATATCTAATTAGCTTACTTCCAGAACCTACTAATTGTTAACATTTCAAGATTTCCTTCTATAATAAATTTAACTAATTTTTATTATCTTTTATTTCTCCTTATTTTATGTATATTCTAGTCTCTTGACTTCTTGTAAACCGAGTCGAGCTCTGAAGAGAGATGACCCGGTATATAAACTGAAGACTAGATTAGAATATATTATGCAATTTAATGTAGATATATAGTCATGATATTTCCTTTGATTTTCTACCCTGCATTGCTGCGGACTTTATAAAAAATTATTTGTCCTTCTTGTGTAATGGCTGGTATTGCCGTTTCCTCTTGGGTTGATTTCTATATTTCTTTTCAAGTGAATTGTTCTTGGAATAATATTTGAAATTTCTAATAAAAAATTATGTTTTTATGTACACTGTCAAGATCTGTGCCGTGTGTAGTTATGTAGAAAAGTCTTCTGTGCAATGCTTTTGGTGGTGAGTTAACTAAACTATTACAATTATCACGTGCTTGATTTAGTAATGCCCACTTAAAAAAAAACAACCCAACCAACCTGCAACCTGTTCAAAATACAGCTATTTGTATCTTGATTTGTGTATGGTGATTTGAGCACATCACACCATTTTTAATGTGTTACTAGTGACTCCCAGTGCAACACAGGATTAAACACAAAATCATAATTCACCTAGCACTTCCTATACAAAATCCATCATGCATCTGGCCTTGCTAATAATTCCTTATACAGTGGTGCCTCGCATAACGGACGCCTCGCACAGCGAACGCTGCGCACAACGAACTTCAGGTCTTGCTTCCCACAACGAACTTCGTTTCACACAACGAAGTCGCCCGAGCTGCATCCTTCCGCGCAGGCACCGCGCTTAACTGCCCTCTCTCCGCCTGGCTCCCTGTGCAGTGGCGACTGTCGGCTCGCAGGGGCCCGGCGCCTACTGCTGATGCGTTGGGGGGGGCGGAGCTACTCTCGCCGCGCTCAGAAGAAGAAATGTTTTATGTAAAAGCAGCACAAACTCGGGGGAAAACGGCAAATGCTGGGACTGTGAGCTGCCCCGCCAGTAGAGCAGAGATCTGCCTTGCAGAAACAACTGCCTTCTGACCGGCCTTTATCGCTGAAACAAGCACTGGCGCTACAGCCGACACCCCGCCGAGAAGAGAAAGTGATGTCGGCAGGGAAAGAAGCACGGTATCAAGCAGCTACTACATCTTCCCCCGAAGCGTCCACATACCCTGCAGCGCATAACCCCGATGGTGTTTGCCGCTTCCCACACTGGAAACAACTTTTAACCACCTCTGCTGCCATGTTACTGCACCGAAAAAGAGAAAAAACTAACACCACAGAACATGAAAACCACCGGGCCAACCAAAAATAAGCCAAGAAAAAAAAAATGAACAGGTAAGTCCCAGTTTTTGCCGCTGAGACTCTGCCCTCTCTCACTGTAAAATTAGACTCTACTTAGTCTGTCTTTAAATTTAAAAAATGTGTGTTGTTTTAAAAAACAATTATGTTTTTAGATGTATCTAAATAAACATAACAAAAAATTTATCTTTTTTTATGTCATCTTAGCATATTTTATGCTGCAGAACGAATTATTTTTTTTAACATGTATTGTTATGGGAAAACGCGTTTCACATAACGAACTTTTCGCATAACAAACTTGCTCCTGGAACCAATTAAGTTCGTTGTGTGAGGCACCACTGTATTCCTACTCCTTGGGTTTTGGCCAGGTACTAGTGAGCTGGATTGGCCACCATGAGAATGGGCTACTTTGATGGACCATTGGTCTGACCCAGTAAGGCTATTCTTATGTTCTTTCTAGTGCACAGAGGGTGATGAGATGGTGCTAGCTTTTTGGAACTCTTTACCAAGAGCTCTAGTTGCAGATGTATAACCATTTTACAGGAAGTTCAAGGTGGAATGTAAGGCCTATGACTAAAGATGCAGATATTTTTTTTTATAGTGGCAAGCCTTAATTGATGGAAAAACAAATAGAGCATGTGTGCTTGGAGAACATATATAGGTAATTTGCAAAAGTGAATGAGTGTACAAGATAATTGGGCATTTGACCTGATACCATCTATGCATCCAAACAAATTTCACTCTAGCCTCTACAGCCAGCCAATGGAGTTCACGAAAAAAAGGAGTAACATGATCGAACTTTTCAGATTAAAAATCAGTTGAAAATGCATTATAATAACTTTATTTTTTATTTGTTTTTATTTATTAACCTTTACAAATAGGCTACCACATTACATTTAATTGTAAATTAAAGCCGTTTAATCTTTCTAGTAGTGCTGCCCTCCACTGGGGTAATTCTGCGCAACTGCGCTGCAGAGGCTGGGATTTGTGCAAGATGACCCGAGTCCCGACGAGACGCCGGCGCGAGCTGATTGCTTCGAGGACGTGCCTCTCGCGCTGGCGTCTCCTCAGGAAACGGGTTGAGCTCGCGGGCAGATGGTGCCAACGCGCATGCGCACATGATGTCACAATGCGCCGACGTCACGTGCCGTCGTCTGTACGCTTCCGGCCGGGGGACTGGGCATCTTTCTCTTCCCCCGCAGCGTTGCCTTATTTCTCGCTCTCCCCACTGCTCCTATTTTGCCCCACGGCTGGCCGCGTGCGCTGGATTGTGGAACGAGTTTGGGCTGGAGCGAAGCGAGTTGTCCGTGGCAAAGGCTCCCCGCCGCCACCGCTTGGAAAAGAAGGGCCTTCCTGGAAGTGACGTCATATCTACGGGCGACGTAAGACGCTAGCGGAAGTTGCTGGGCGCGAGGCGGCTCGTGCCGGAAGCGCCGGGGAGAGAGGACGGACGGACGGACCTGGGCCCAGACGACCTCAGCGAGTCCCCTCTCCCCGCACGGCCATCCCTGGCCCAACGCCTCCCAGCAGGACTCTCGCGCGCGCCTTCTGCAGAACATGCAGCGGAAAGAGACTCGCAAGGCAGCTTAAAGGCCACCAGGGAAGAGCCGCATCTTAGAAGAAAAACTGTAAGTTGCTACTTGTTTGCTCACGCTTTTCCTCCAATCTCTAGGCTTAACAGGACGGCTGAAAGGGAGCCTTCAAGCCATTCCCCGGACATCTTGATTCCAAAACACAGAACTGCATGTTACAACTTGAAAATAGTGCAAAAACGCTACCACACACATTTACACCTACTTGAAGTTTCTGTCCTTTACTGCTTTTTTTTTAGCATTCAGTTTTAGCTGTGCTTCGGACTTCATTTAGATCAGTGGTCTCAAACTCAAACCCTCTGCAGGGTTACATTTTGGATTTGTAGGTACTTGAAGGGCAATTTTGCATGAGGTAATAAATTATAAAGAGTTTTACCTCATACAGAATTGTCATTTCTTTAATAAGGCATTAACTATTTTTTTCTGTGGCCCTCACAATTAAAGTTTAACATCTTTCCTTTCTCAAAGGTGACATTTTAATTACTATATTGAAAATAAAATCATTTTCCCTATCTTTATTGTCTGGTGACTTTATTTTTCTGTGCTTTTAACTATGTTTCCAGGTCCTTCTTGTCCATTGACAGTTTTTCTCTCCGTCTTCACTTTCTGCCTTGCATCCATTTTTAAATAAATAATATATGAACTGACTTCGCATTCAACACAAACCTGTCTATGAAGTGTAATCAATATGTTTTAAGTTGCTCAGAAATGTGAAACTCAACAAGGGGGGAACGCACCCCCCTAGAGTGGGAACAGAGTTTACCTCCCAGTCATTGCAACTGTTTCTGTAGAGATCACACTTCAAGCCAGGATGTTGGTTAATAAAAATTATTACAGTCCTTGAAATGATATAAAGTATAGGATTTTCTCCTTTCTTCTTATACTTGTTTTATACTTGTCAGAACATCACTTATGCATGATTAATAGAATCATAACTTAGCTCAATGAGGGGTTTGGGGACCCCAAACCCCTCATTGAGCTAAGTTATGATTCTATTAATCATGCATAAGTGATGTTCTGACAAGTATAAAACAAGTATAAGAAGAAAGGAGAAAATCCTATACTTTATATCATTTCAAGGACTGTAATAATTTTTATTAACCAACATCCTGACTTGAAGTGTGATCTCTACAGAAACAGTTGCAATGACTGGGAGGTAAACTCTGTTCCCACTCTAGGGGGGTGCGTTCCCCCCTTGTTGAGTTTCACATTTCTGAGCAACTTAAAACATATTGATTACACTTCATAGACAGGTTTGTGTTGAATGCGAAGTCAGAAGCAATAGGGATTAAGTGACTTGCCCAGGGTCACAAGGAGTGTAGCTCTAACCACTGGATTTAGAAGTTGGCTTCTTTTGGGATCTTTAACTCATCGTCTGCTAGGACTCGAATCTGAGTCCGTGGCACCTAACACAGAATGGAATTAGTATGGCAAAGTAATGAAGAATGGTCCAGCAGCCCCCACCCTTCCTCCACCTCACCTTATATTCCTTCCGAGTTTGCCGGCTTCCTTTTTCCCGAGCCGCACGCGTTCAAAAAAGCCCTGCACGCGCGGCTGCGCGAGTCAATCAATCTTCTCCTCTGATGCAACCGGAAACAGGAAGTTGCAGGAGAGGAGAAGTTTGATTGACTCGCGCAGCCGCAAGTGCAAGGCTTTTTTGAATGCGTGCGGCTCGGGAAAAAGGAAGCCGGCAAACTCGGAAGGAATATAAGGTGAGGTGGAGGAAGGGTGGGGGCTGCTGGACCATTCTTCATTACTTTGCCATACTAATTCCATTCTGTGTTAGGTGCCACGGACTCAGATTCGAGTCCTAGCAGACGATGAGTTAAAGATCCCAAAAGAAGCCAACTTCTAAATCCAGTGGTTAGAGCTACACTCCTTGTGACCCTGGGCAAGTCACTTAATCCCTATTGCTTCTGACACAATGGGCAGTTCCAAAGACCAAGACTGGCCAATGTCAAAGACAGGATGCTGGGCTTGATAGACCCTTAGTCTCCTCTGTTTTTAGTGATCAACAAAGTTCTATGTTTCTATAATCACCCTAATTCTGTTAGCATTGGACTAGATATTCAAAATGATTTAAATGGCCAGGACAGGCTCCTGGCTGTTCAAATCATCTGTCCAGGGCTAACCAGGCATTTTCAATCTTCATGTTCAGCCCAAATGGTGTCACACAATTCAGCAAAAATACCCAATGTTGTTCCTCATAATTTAAATATTGCTCATAGAAGGAACAACATTGGATATTTTTGCTGTCTGTTGTTCTGCTGAGCACTGGCATTGAAACAGCAAAATGCATTTATTGCATACTTGTCCTCTGTCGGAAACATTATGGTGGTATATTAGTTGTGTTGATAAAAATTTATAAACAAAGCCCTGCCAGCTGAACATCTCTTTCTCTAGTTCAGCAGCAGGAACTTTGATTTATAAGAACGGAATAAGCTAAATATTAGAGTACTAAGGCTTATATGGATGTTGCGGGGACGATGACGGTGAAGGGAACGGCGGTGATGGGGCGGTGCAGAGGATGGTGGGACGGGGCGGTGACGGGGTCAGATTTTTTCCCTGTGTCATTCTCTAGACTGAAGCAAGCAAGAGCAGCAAGTTGTAGGTCTCTCTCTCGCTCTTCTGTGCCTCCCTCCAGCGAGTATTTAGTTTCTGGCTGGCTCCCATGCTGCAGGTGTTTTTCTGTTTAAAACTGCGGGTGATGGCTCCTCGCGCGATCTGTGCCTGTGTCAGAAGCCTTTTCGGGAGCACTTCTGAACGGCTTCTGACGCAGGCGCGGATTATGCGAGGAGCCACCGCTGCATTGAACGGAAAAATGACTGCAGCAAGAGAGCCAGCCAGAAACTAAACACTCAATCATTGTGTACAGACCACGGGCCGCAAAATAGTACCTGGTGGGCCGCGAGTTTGAGACTGCTGATTTAGATCCTCCTCGTGTTGTTCACACATTCAAGTGTCTACCCATTTGCAGATGTTATTATCTACAACAGTGCTTCTCAACTTCTTTAAGCCAAATACCCCCTAAGCCTCACAAAGATGAACAGAGTACCCATGCCCAAGCTCCACCTCAGACCCACCGAAGCTCCTCCCCTGACTCCACCCCATAATAATACTAATTGTGATGCAATTTCTTCTGTCCATTTTTCATATACACACCATATAATCTTATGAATACATAATGGTGTCGATCTGGGGGCAAATCAATAATATTCTTCAAGCTGATATCCCTTTGACATATGAAGCAATAATATTTGGAACTATTCTTCATGTTAAACCCACTTTGGATAAAAATAGTAGTCGCCTTTTTATGATTTTAACAGGAATAGGAGTTCAACTGATCACATCTAATTGGAAACATCATGATAGGATTAATTTTAGTTTTTGGTGGGCAACTGTATGTGCAACATATAAATATGAAAAAATTATGGCAGAACGTTTAGGGATTAGTAAATCCTTTAATGGGATATGGGGTCCATTAACTAACTTTGTTACATTATAATTATAGTAGATTCCTTTGCACATCCAGGGTGGGTGGTGGATTATTTGTTTTAATATTATTCATAGTATAATATATAAGACTAGTGTTTAAGCCCGTTAGATTAATGGGTGCTAGATGTCTCCTGCTTTTGAACCTGGGCAGGGGCAGAGCCGGGGCGGGAGGGAGTGACGGTGGGAGAGCAATTTCAAAGCTTCAGCAGCGGCGGCTCCTTGACCAATCCGCGCTTACAACGTCCCCACACTTGTGGCTGGCTCCCCCACCAAAGCCCTTCGCAGCGGCAGCCCCTCCCGCATCCGTCCCCACGTCCCAAGCCTCTCCGAAGGCCGGCTCCCACGAAAATGGTACCCCTCTGTCCAAAGCCGCGGCGGAAGCCTCCCTCAAGACACATTTCAAATCTGACATATTGTAATCACAAAACAGAAAATAAAAGTATTTTTCTTACCTTTTGTTGTCTGGTCATTATTCATATCATGTAGGGGTCCCAGGCTATGGTTGGCTTTTGATAACTCGCTTGCCAGGGCCCCTTCTTTCTTCTTCCCTCCCTCCATCCCTGCAGCTGAAGACAGGCACCTCCCCCCAGTGGTCTGAGACAGGAGGGAGCAGTTAGGACAGGGTCTGAGGGCAAAGAGGGGCTCAACAGCACACAACCACCTTTCCTTCCCTCCCTCCATCAGGTGCTCCAGTGGTCTGAGACAGGAGGGAGCAGTTAGGAGAGGGTCTAAGGCTAAAGAGGGGCTCAACAGCGCCCAACCACCTTTCCTTCCCTCCCTCCATCAGGTGCAGTGAATCCACCAATGTTAAAAGGAGCCGCGTCGAAATCGGAGGCCTGCCACTGCTGTAGCACGTTCCCCTCTGCCTTGGTCCCGCCCCTTCTCTGACATATGGGACCGCGGCAGAGGGAATGTGTTACGGTGGCGGCAGGGCTCCAATTTCAAAGCAGCTCCTTTTAACAAAGGCGGAGGTGAACTGTACCTGATGGAGGAAGGGAAGGAACGGTGGGCCAAATTTCGGCAACGGCAGGAATTGTTTTGCGGGCCAAGCACCGTGAAACTTTGTTTCTTTAGGCAGCCCCGGTTGTTTACTTGGATTCAATGTGAGCCGGGTAAGGAAGGCCGCCGCAGCCTCGCGGCTAGGTAGGGGGACAACAATGGCGCTTATACTCAAGCCCCCGCCGCAGCTCCTCTCTCGATCCTGGTGCGGTTCGAGAGGGGAGTCGTGGCGGTGGCTTGAACATAAGCGCGATTGTTGTCCCCCTACCTAGCTGCGAGGCTGCGGCGGGGTTTCCATGGCAACCCGATCGCGGATCTCAATGTAGGGCCGGGTCTGGCGGCGCCATGTAGTGCGGAAGCGGGAGGCGGGACCTCAGCACAGCGCCGCCGGCCCCCAGGAGCTCGAGGCCGGCTGCGGACATTTACTGGCGTGGCATGGTGCAGGAGGAACAGTGATCGGTGGAGAGCAGATGATGACAGTGATAGGTGGCGCGAGGTGGAGAGTAGGTGATGACGTAAAACGTGCGCATGCGCACTCGTGTTTTCGCGACGGATCAGGGAACACGTTTTTTTTAGTGCGCATGCGCAGCCTAGCATTTTATTATATTAGATTACTGATTATAATTAGGATAAGAAGGGGATTAAAATTTGATGAATGTAATAATTTTTTTTTTTATCAATAAATGTTTATTGAAAGTTTTTTTTTTTAATGTAAAAATATACAAACCAGAAATGAAATATCAGGGACAACAGATTTGCAAGCAAGCATACAGAGACCACAACAAAAGATCTACAAGTCTCATAAAGCTCCCCCAACAATACCAACAAGCCTCCAATATTCATCAGTTACCAGAACTCCACTTCCCCCCCCCACCCCCCAGCTCCACCTCTAAAAAAGAGGGACACCCTGTTGATTCTGCAGGAGAGTCCCCCATCCACAATCCCCCCCCAAGAAAGAAGCTTAAAATAAAGATTCGATTTTTTTCAAGTATTCGAGTCCAAGTCCGTGTGTAAGTATAATAGTAACCATGACGCTTTGCAATAGACAGTTCCATTTGATAAATAAACTGAAGCTTTAAAGTCCAATCCAATTGAGTAGGTGCCAGTCCCTGTTTCCAATGAGCAGCAATCAAGCATTTGGCTACCGCCAAACCCCAGCGTCGAAGCTTAGTTTGCCAGGAATATAAACATACATTACAAAGACCTAGCAAACATCCTTGTGGAGAAAAGGGCAATAAAATTTGTAACAATTGTGATAAACATCCCACTACCTTCCTCCAGTAAGGCTGTAGAACAGGACAGTCCCACCAGATATGCAAAAAGGTCCCCAAGGCCAACCCACATCTCCAACACAATGCCGAAGCACCAGGAAACATTCGGTGGAGACGTTCCGGTGTATAATACCACCGGATGACCACTTTATATGCATTTTCCTTAATAAGTGCACAAGAGGAGGCCTTGCCTACTTCCGTAGTAATCATTGCCCACTCCTCAACAGAAAAGGTACAGTTCAAATCCACCTCCCAAGCCCGCTGGTAGAGAGCCGGAAAAGAAAAAGAGCCCCGAATATATTGGTAAAGAACAGAGATAGGTTTAGGAAGGTTCCGAAGAGTGACCCACAGGTGAGCCAAGGGATCGAGAGATTGAATGGACCCCCGATCCCACTTCTGAGAGTGAAGAAAATGACGTATTTGAGAATAGGCCAGAAAATCTCCTCTGGGCAAGGCAGCACTAATCCGGAAGGTTTCAAAAGACACCAGGACCCCCTTCTGAAGCACATCTCGAAAGGTATATAACCCTAATTGTGCCCACCGCACAAAAACAGAACTCTCCCTACCGGCCGGGAACAGGGGCTCCTCCCGCATCGCACCAAGAACTGATGGGACTACCCCAGCCCCCCAACGCCGTCGAGTAACACACCACACTTTCAAAAGATGTTCCAAAAACGGATTCCCCGGAACCGCCAATTTCCGGACACCAATGGAAGAGGACCAAAGCCAATGTTTCAAACATGGGCGTCCAACAAAATGCTGTTCCATCCGCACCGCCAATTTAAAGTCGTTGATCTCCCAATCCAATAAGAGCCGTAGTTGAGCGGCCCGGTAATACCAAAACAGATTCGGCACCGCACGCCTCCTTCTGTCCCTGACCGCCCACAACGCAGCTCTGGAAATACGAGGAGATCTCCCCTGCCAAATAAAACGAAAAAACAAAGAATGTAACTGTTTCAACACCAAATAGGGGACAGAAATCGGTAACGTTTGAAAAAGAAAGAGCAAGCAGGGTAAAACATTCATTTTTAAAACTGCAATGCGACCCCACCACGACAACCAAAACCCATTCCAGCGTTGAAGATCTGTCCGGATTTGGTGAATAATCCGAGCATAGTTAGCTGTATACAATTGGGATAAGTCAGCAGGTAAACGAATCCCCAAATAGCGGATATCCCCAGGAGCCCAGCGAAAAGGAAACCAGACAGCCAAACGACGTTGATCCTCCGCCCCCAAATTAACACTCAGCAATTCAGATTTATCCATATTCACCGTAAACCCCGATACCTGCCCATACTCCAAAAAAAGATCAACCAAAATTGGCAACGAGTCCTCCGGGTCTCAGACATACAATAACACATCATCGGCAAACAGTGCTAAACGATGTTCAATATCCCCCACCGTCACACCTAATAAATCTCCATGTTCCCTTATACGAATGGCCAGAGGTTCCATAGAGAGAGCAAACAACAGAGGAGACAAAGGGCAACCCTGTCGAGTGCCTCTCGCTATGGAAAAAAACTCGCTATAAACCCCATTAGTACGCACAGTGGCTCTAGGGGCCTCATAAAAGGCTTGCACCCAGGTCAAATAAAAAGCCCCCTACCCCATCCGAGTCATCACCCGCCATAAGAACTCCCATTCAACCTGATCGAAAGCCTTCTCTGCATCAATCACCAAAAAGGCAATCTTAGCAGAAGTACGCTGTGCAGCCCACATGAGATGTAACGTTCGTCTAATATTATCACAAACCTGCTGCTTTTGAACAAAACCCGATTGATCCAAATGCACCAAAGAGGGCAGTACCCGTCCTAAGTGAAGTGCTAAAACTTTCGCTAAAATTTTTGCATCAGTATTCAATAACGAAATCGGCAGATATGACCCACACCCAGTAGGATCCCTGCCCGGTTTAAGCAGGACCGAGATCCCGGCCTCCCCCATAGTGGAGGGCAATGGGGAACCGCCCCGTACCCCATTCGCAACCCTAACCAACAGCGGAGCAAGAACCTCACAAAAAAGTTTATAAAACTGATTAGTATACCCATCCAGGCCAGGCAATTTACCCAACTTCAAATTCGCAATGACTCCCAAGACTTCTCCCAATTCAATAGGCTCATTAATCAAATCTCTATCCACGTCCGAAAGTCGAGGAAGCTGCAACTCCGAGAGATATCCCTCAATAGCAGTGGGATCTTGCCCCCTCGAAGTCCGATACAAATCAGAATAATATTTATGGAAGAGCGAGCTAATAGCTGAATCTGTACGATGCACTGTACCCCTCGAATCCCTTATCGTTGTAATAGCCGCTCTCGCCTGCTTCAGCTTAATAAGCCTAGCCAAGCGAGATCCAGGTGTATTATTATACTCATAAACCGTTTGATGCAAGCGCTCCCTCAAAAACTCATATTCCTCCATCTGCAGTAAAGAAAGTTCTGCACGTACCTTAAGAAGATGCTCATATACTAAGGGGTCCTGATGTCTCTGATGTAGCCTCCCCAACCGCTCTAACTGTTCATGTAGTGCCAATGAACGCTGCGCCCGTAGACACTTACGACGAGCACCCCACTTAATAAAAATACCCCGTATCACCACCTTCAGGGCATCCCACAAAGTCGCATCGCTGACCGTGTTATTATCATTAATCTGAAGGTACTGGTCTACTGTCACACTCACCTTCCGAACCACAGCTGGATCTTTCAATAAAGACTCATTTAGTCGCCAAAAACGACGTCCCTCCCCTGCCCAATAACCCGTACAAGCTACCCATACTGGCGCATGATCAGAAATTTGAATAGCTCCAATTTCAGCCTGTCGAATCCCACCCCACGAATTACGATGGGCCCATAACCCATCTATACGTGCATACGATCTATGTGCATGTAAATAATGAGTATAGGAGCGCTGTGTGGGATGAGACAACCTCCAGCAGTCCACCAAGCCCAGAGAAGAAAACAAAGACAGTAAAGCCCGTCTAGCAGCCTTAGACGGAGATCGAGTCCCACCCACAGAATGATCCAGAGTAACATCTGGTGTAACATTAAAGTTCCCACCAAGGTAAACAGATCCCCTCACCAAACCGACCAGATCAGCTTTAAGAGACCCAAGATAGCTGGCCTGGCCTGTATTGGGGCCATACAAGTTGATAAGGGTGATGGTACAACCCTGCAAAGTAGCCACAAGGGCTAAACATCTCCCTGCACCATCACGGTAAACTTGAGTGACCACAAGCCCCAATCCCTTTCGTACTAATATGGCCAGACCCCCCACCTTCTTCCCTGGTGTCGACCCCTGGTGGGTCCAGATCTGATCATAAGATGGGGAACGTAAAACTGCCACATCTCGAGGCCTCAAGTGTGTTTCCTGAAGTAAACAAACATCCCATTGCATGCGAGCCAATTCTTTACACACAATACTATGCTTATCCGGACTATTAAGCCCATTAACATTCCACGAACCTACAGTGAAAAGCTTCTCATCCACCCTCCCCTTCCCACCCCCCACCCTAACCCCCCCAGACCCCACGCCCCTCCCCCTCCCCTGCGCTGCATCGAACCCTTAGCTCCAATATTCGCCAGCGTGTAGAAAGTGCAATCCTCCCCCAAAGGCAATCATCACCCAACCATAAAGTCAAAGAAACTCCCAAAGAATGCATCCACCAACAGTCACAATGTGCCACCCAACACCTCTACCCTGTATTCAACTCCCAAGCACTCCCCCCACTCACCAATCCCCCAACAGGCAAACAATGAATCTCATCACAACCCAAACCCAAACAACCAGATAACCATACAACCCAATACACGCACTTTGGTAATATTACGTGCTAAACAGAAAGAAAAGCACCAGTCCAAGAGAACATTGATTTAATCAAAGTCTCCAACTCCACCAGGCAGGTCCATAAGGTCCACTCGTAACCGGCCAAGTCAAAGCCCGGTATCAAGGCAGACCAAAAAAGAGTTATCAGTGTTCAAACACCTTCAGGTCTGGGACCTCGCAGATTTCTTGCCCGAGCGCAGCGCGGTACTCCAAGGCTCACTCTGTGCAGATGTAGATGCCACAGCCGGAGGTCGCTCTCCGTCCAGTAGAGACCCACAGCCCAGGGCTCGCATCTCCGCCCAGGCTTCCGACACCGTGCTCACACGCCGAGATGAACCATTGATGGTCAGCCACATGCCGAAGGGAAAGAGCCAACAATATTTATGGCCCCCAGAGTGCAACGCTCGCGTGACCTCTTGAAACGCTCTACGCTTCTGCAATGTAGACCATGCCAGATCCTGAAAAACTCCCACAGTCAAATCTTTCCACCGGAGAGCAGATTGTTGACGGCCTGCCAGCAAAATCCGTTCCTTTAAGGTAAACTCCCCAAAGCAAGCAATGATATCATGAGTGCCCTGGGCTCGGGCAGCACCCAGACTGCAATGGGCACGCACCAGCACAATGGTATCAGGTATATCAGCCCCATCAGCGCGCAGCAAATGCTCATAAAAAGCTCTAACCACCGCCTTACAATCTCTGTAAGCCTCAGTTTCAGGGATGCCTTTAAAGCGCAGATTGCAGCGCCGAGAGCGGTTTTCAAGGTCCTCAACTTGATTCTGTAGATCCCAGAGCTCATTGGATAGGCGTCCCGTAACATCAGTGGTAGTGGACACCGCCGTAGTTAGTGTGGCCACGTGGTCTTCAGAAGCCGAGACACGGGCTCCCAATGCACTGACCTCAGCTCTGCAATCGCCGCTCTTACATCCCCCCGCACTCCGATGATTTCAGCCTTCAGGTCTTTGAACCAGTCTGTCATGGATTTCGGAGGTGCATCTTCAGCCTCCCCCATCTGATCCGGAATGCCCTCATCCTCCGACTCAGAGGGAATCGCCGATCCGGCCGCCATCTTTTTTTTCTCCCCCATGCTGCCCGATTTTTCCGGCGGGTCACCAAAAAATTTAAATTTTTCAAGGCGTTTGCGAGTCGCCATAGAAGGGAGACCCCGGATCGCGCAAAAAAGTGGCAAAAAACCGCACTTTGGAAGCGCCCAGCACACAGTTAAGCAAAAGCCCAACGGAGCTCCTGCTTTAAGCTGCCATTCAACGAGATGACGTCACTTCCTCTCTCTGAATGTAATAATTTTGATGATAATAATGTATTTTCATATAGTTTTTTCTGATGTTTAAATTGTATACATTATAAAGTTTGAAATATCAATAAAGATTTATAAAAAAAAAACAAAAACAAACAAACCCCACAAAGCACACTGTACACAGAGAAAAGTTAATTATCATTTATATTTGTTTCTTTTTTTCCAAAGAAGTCAAGGCAGATGACTTTAAAATATGCAATGTCGCCTCAGTAACAACTATAGAAAAATAGACAAATATAGTGCAAAATATACATTTTACATTTACATTAGTGATTTATATTCCGCCATTACCTTGCGGTTCAAGGCGGATTACATCCAAACTAAAACAAAACTTACATTAAAAATTTGAAGGAATAGAATAAGCGATGACATATAATTTTTAAGGTAATATATGTTGGGTAAAGAGTTACCAGAGGGAAGTGGAGGTCTTTAGGAGATAAGAATAGGGTGAAATTATGAGTTTTAGATAACGTTTGGTAGATAGAAGAGTATTAGACAGCAGATATTCTCAAAACTGACACATTTTGATCACTAAACTGAAAATAAAATCATTTTTCCTACCTTTTGTTGTCTGGTGATTTCATGAGTCTCTGGTTGTACTTCCTTCTGACTGTGCATCCAATATTTCTTTCTTTCTGCCTCCTGCACGCTTCCTCTCCTCCGGACCTCATTCCCTTCCCCAACCATCTCTGGCCTTCCCTGCATCCAACTTTTCTTCCTCTCTCCTCAAGTTCCTCTATTGGGAACATGTCTCCCTCTCTCTCTCATTGTCCATCTGTCTTGAGAGATCCAGGCAACTCTCCCACCCCCTCTACTGCCACATCCAACATTTCTCGCTCTCTCATCCCCCAGATCATGTGCAGCATTTTTCACCCCTGCCCACCAGCCCCATGCCCATTTCTCTTCTTATCACCCCTCTCCAATACCATGCCACATCTTTCCCATCACTATGTTCAGCATTCCTCCCCCTTGTATCCCCTTCAATCTGTTCTTCTGGTCCCTTTCCACCATCATATCCAACATTTCTCCCTCTCATCCTTCTATTCCCCATGCAATCTCTTCCTCCTCTCTCCCTCCCTATGCCCAATTTCCTTTCTTCCTTTTCCCATGTGCACCACCTCACACACTTGTGCCCAACAATTCTCCCTTTCTATTCTCTCCCTCCTATGTCCCAATTAGTGTTCCCTTCCTCCTTCCCTTCTGTGTAGAGTTTATGCCCCTCTCCTGCCTTTCAGCCAAAATTAAGCTGTACGCCGGGGATCCCTGCCTGCCCTGAAGCTGCTGCCAGGGATCCCGCCTGCCCCCCCCTCCCAAAGCTGACCAAGTTACTTGTTGGAGCTGTGCTTGCTCCCTCCACCCCAGCGAACTTTGTGCAGGGACAGCATGAGCAGCGATTTACACACTGCATGTGGCTGGCCCACAAGCCTTCCCTCTGATGTCAACTCTGATGTTGGAGAGGAGGTTTCTGGGTCAGCTACTTAACGTACAGTGTGAGTGTGGGGACGTTAGTATGATTATGCATATGTGATTATGATCTGTCTTGCTGGTTTTGGAACACAGACCATAGAAGTCTGCCCAGTATTAACCTTTCTTCCCCACTGCTGGAGTTGTCTTCTAAGCACTACCATGAATAGCCATTATGTAATTTACACTTTTTAAATACCATCTGTTTTCTATTTAGGGATCCTCTGTTTTATCCCATACATTTTTATCTCCATCACCTCCATCAGAAGGGTTTTCCAGGCATCATCTACCCTCTCTCTGGAAAAGTATTTCCCGATGTTACTCCCCATACCCTTTTTGTCATCTTCCTATGAGCTGCTTGGCCTCAAGCTCAACACAGTACTCAAGTTTATTAGAAATTTCTGACCTGCCTAATTGGCCTAATTGCCTTCTAGGCAGCTTAAAATTAAAATAGAGGAAGAAGTGATGAGAAAAAGATTGTGTGTGGTGGGGTTTTGGAGATAGAGAGAGGCTATATGTGCCCTGAGCTTAGCTTAAAGAGTATCTTTAAAGAGAAAAGTTTTCAGATCTGATGTAAATTTTTCAAGAGAGGTAGGAATGCGTAAAATGACGGGGAGTTTGTTCCAGAGGTTAGGATTGTGTGCAGAAAAAAATGATTCACGGATGTGATAGCTGACAGGTTAAATGAGTTCTTCACGTCAGTCTTCACGATGGAGAATATAACCAACAATCCGGAACCCGAGGAGATCGTAATAGGAGACCAAGACGATAAGCTGGTAGATTTAGAGGTGAGCCAAGAGGATGTACTCAAGCAGATTGACAGACTAAAGAGCGACAAATCGCCAGGTCCGGACGGCATTCACCCAAGGGTACTCAAGAAACTAAAAGACGAAATAGCGGAGCCACTTCGACAGATATGCAACCTATCCTTAAAAACCGGAGAGATCCCGGAGGATTGGAAAATAGCAAATGTCGCGCCCATCTTCAAGAAGGGCGCAAGGGGGGACCCGGGAAACTACAGGCCGGTGAGCCTTACCTCAGTCCCGGGAAAGATGATGGAGGCACTTATTAAAGACAGCATCTGTGAGCACATCGAAAAAAATGGGCAACTAAAACCGAGTCAACATGGCTTCTGTAAGGGTAGGTCATGCTTCACAAACTTATTGTACTTCTTTGAGGGAGTAAACAGCCAGGTGGATAAAGGGGAATCTATAGACATCATTTACCTTGACTTCCAAAAAGCCTTCGACAAGGTGCCACATGAGAGACTGCTTAAAAAGATATGGAACCACGGGGTACAAGGGGAGGTCCATCGATGGATCAAAAACTGGCTGGCAAACAGGAAGCAGAGGGTTGGCGTGAAGGGCCACTACTCAGACTGGAAAGGGGTCACGAGCGGAGTTCCGCAGGGGTCGGTGCTGGGACCGCTCCTGTTCAATATCTACATAAACGACCTAGAGGCGGGAACCAAGTGCGAAGTCATTAAATTTGCAGATGACACCAAACTATACAGCAGGGCCCAAACCAGGGAAGACTGCGAAGATCTCCAAAAGGATCTAACGCAGCTGGAAAAGTGGGCCGAAAAATGGCAGATGAGCTTCAACGTGGAGAAATGCAAGGTCATGCACGTGGGGAAAAAGAACCCGATGTTCACATACAAAATGGGGGGAACACCACTAGGGGTCAGTAACCTGGAGAGAGACCTGGGAGTGATGGTAGACGCATCACTAAAGGCATCGGCGCAATGCGCCACAGCCTCTAGGAAAGCAAACAGAATGTTGGGTATCATTAAGAAGGGTATTACGACCAGGACGAAGGAAGTCATCATGCCGTTGTATTGTGCAATGGTACGGCCGCATCTGGAGTACTGTGTCCAGTACTGGTCACCGTACCTCAAGAAAGACATGGCGGTACTTGAGGGAGTACAAAGAAGAGCAACTAAACTGATAAAGGGAATGGAAAATCTCCCATATACCGACAGATTGAAGCAGTTGGGACTTTTCTCCCTGGAGAAGCGAAGACTTAGAGGAGACATGATAGAAACCTTCAAGATCCTGAAGGGCTTAGAAAAAGTAGACAGGGACAGATTTTTCAAATTAAGGGGCACCACGAGCACAAGGGGGCACTCGGAGAAATTGAAAGGGGACAGGTTTAGAACAAATGCTAGGAAGTTCTTTTTCACTCAGAGGGTGGTGGATACATGGAACGCGCTTCCAGAGGCTGTTGTAGACAAGAAAACCTTAAATGGTTTCAAAGAAGGTTTGGATAGATTCCTAGAAGAAAAAGGGATTGAGGGGTATAGATAGGTATAGACCATTGCTCAGGCAATGGGCCTGATGGGCCGCCGCGGGAGCGGACCGCTGGGCAGGATGGACCTATGGTCTGCCTCAGCGGAGGCAACTTCTTATGTTCTTATGTGTTTATGGATGACTTTACAATAGGATGGGATGACTAATTGGTTTTGATCAGCAGATCTTAACATCTTATGAAGTATGTAAGGAGTAAATAGACAAGAGAGATTTAAGAGGTTCATCTGATTGAAGAGTCTTGTAAATGAGTGATAGTGTTTTGAATGTTATTCAGAGGTTATAGGGAACCAGTGAGATTCCTTTAGTAATGAGATGATATGATCATATTTCCCGGCATTGTATATCAGTCAGATGGGGTATTTTGGATGATTTGAAGTCTGGTGCCTATGAACAGAGAATTACTGAGTGAATTAAGATATTGAGAGCTGGGGAATAGAGATCAGTGAGCGGATTGATCTTATTTGCCAGATATGAAAAAAACATATTTTAAGTATCTGAAAGATATGTGCAGTAAATGAGAGTTGCAAGTCTTAAGATGTGTGTTGAGTTTACAAAATGTCGATGTGTTGTATAGTAAAATTAGAGCAGAAAGGTTGACTTGGTCTTTAGGATCAAATAAGATGGCTTTAGACATCTGTGTTTAGTTTTAACCTATGCTGGAATAATCAGTTTGAGATGATAAGTTTGTGTTGATGTCATTGATCTCAGCCATGGTATTATTATTGGCTTCATAAACATAGAATGTGAGGCCCAGTGATTGACCTAAGGTTAGTAAAGGGACAGGAAAAGATTAAATAGCAGCGATGATGAGATTAATCCTTGGAGTACCCCAGTTTTTGATTTAAAAATTGTTGACATTGAATTTTGAAAGTTTACCTTGTATGTATGATTGGATAAGTAAGAGGAGAACCATTCCAGGACTATATCACATACACCAATTTCTTCTAATCTTTGAAGGAAGAGTGTATGATCTATTAAGTCAAAGGCTCCAGATAGATTCATAGATCATAATAACTGGTTTGGATTGATCAAAGGCCCTATAAATTAATGTAATGCCTAAAAGGGCTGTTTCGGTACTGTGTTTTCCTGAATTATGTTTGGTGTGGGTGAAGTGTGTTTGAAATCATAGAAAGGATGAATGGTAGTAATGAGGATAGTGATTTCTTAAAGAATGTGGTTGGAATGGGATGTTTGATTGTTATTGTGGTACGCATTGATGTAATTGTATGTTGAAGTTCTTGAGAGGACGGTATATTGAAGTTAAAGAACATACTACAATAGAGAATGAGATTTTGTGTTGACTGTTGTTTTTACATAAGGCTCTGTTGCGGCAGAGTAGATCTTAAAATTGCCATTGAGTATCACATTCATTATAAATTGTTGCTACTTGTTTTTACAACATTGATTGGCAGGAAATCTCCAATTTTGTTAGACTTCCTTGAACCTCAAATCCCCCCTCCCTCATGACCTCAAGCCCTGAAGCTGAGACATGAACCCCCTTCCCCAAAGCACCAGTGTAGCAGTGGTCCTGAACTGCAAAGTGCCCCTCCTTCAAGCCCCGAAACGGCAGAAGCAGACAGCGGACCAGAGCCATGAACCCTCTCGCTCCTTACCTGAAGCTCAGCCGGTCAACAGGAGGCAGCCTCAAAACAGGCTCCATTTTGTCTTCCCCTTGTAGTACACTCCTCCTATCCTCTCTTGTTTCGTCTGGCTCCCTTGGTTTTTCAGCTCCATTTGTGTCTTCCCAGCACTTTCTCCACTCAGTATCTTCTCGGGATACTGGCTTCCGAATCATCGACACCTGGTTGACTGTCGGCTTTCCCCTTCTTCCTAGTTTAAAGCTTGTTCTTTTCCTCTCCTGACGTTGTTTGCTAGTAGTCTCGTTCCCGCCGTGCTCAGGTGTAGTCCATCTCTCCTGAAGAGCTTGTTCTTGCCCCAGAACGTTGTCCAGTTCCTCACGAAGTGAAATCCCTCTTCCTCACACCATCTCTTTATCCACGCATTTATTGATAGTAGCTCCGTCTGTCTCTTCACATCCGCCCCCGGTACTGGCAGGATCTCCGAGAACGCTATCCTCCAAGTCCTCATCTTCAGCTTTCTTCCTAAGATCTTGAACTGTTCAGTAAGTGCATTCCTGCTTTAGTCTCTCCTGGTGACATCATTTGTCCCGACGTGGACTATCACTGCCGTCTCTTCTGTCTCTGCTCCTTCAAGGATCCTTTCAATTTTGTCGATGATGTCCTTAATTCTTGCTCCTGGGAGACAGGTCACCAGCCGATCCTCTCTCCCGCCTGCTATGTGACTGTCTACCTGTCTTAGGATTGAGTCTCCCACCAGGATTGCAGATTTCCCTTTCTTCAGCTTCCTCTGTGGTCACAAGTCCGTGTTCTTGGTGCTCTTCATTTCTTCTCCCTCTAGGCACTGGTAAGATCTTGCCGCCTCTTCCTGCAAGTTTCCTCCATGGGTTCCCTCTGCCTTGGTGTCAGATGGTTCTTGTCCTCTGCTTAGTGCATCTTCCTTGTTTCTGCGCTGCTCGTGTTCTTGTTCTTCCACTCTCCTGTAGGCCTCCTCGATGAACTTCTCGAGTTCCCTGACTTGTTCCTCGATGTGCTTCTCTCTCATAGGGTCTTCAGCTGTCTGGAATGGGTCTTCCGAGTCCCTCCAGTTCCCGGATCCTATGCTTCAGACGACTGACTTCGCTTTTCAAGCTTTTCAGTTCCTGACATCGTCCGCACATATACGACTACCTCCCTGAGGGGAGGTAGTCGTACATGTGGCAGTCCATGCAGTACACTGGGAAGCTCATCTCTGGGCTCCTTCAGCTTCCATTCTTGTCCGCCTTCTAGAAGTCCCTGTACTCTGTGCTTGTGCACTCACTCCTGTTCCTGGCTTTTCCTTACCTTCTTCGTCTTCTGCTTCCCTTCGCTTGTGCGTGCGTGTTTACTGCCTCTTCCTAGCCCTCTGTGCCTGCCAGTTCCTTTTGCTTGTGTATGTGTGTGTGTTCTCTCTAGAGTCTGCCTTTTTCTGCCTTCTACTGCTGCCTTGTTTGTGTGCGCTTATGTGTGTGTGTTCTCTCTAGAGTCTGCCATTTCCTGTCCTTCTGCTGCTTCCATTGTGTATGTGTGTGTGTTCTCTCTAGAGATCTGCTGCCCTTGTGTATGTGTGTGTGTGTGTTCTCTCTAGAGTCTGCCTTCTCCTGTCCTTCTGCTGCTGCCCTTGTGCTGAAGTGCGCGTATGCTACCTCTCGGACCTGCCTCTTGAGCCTACCCTTTTCTTTTCTTCTGTTCCTGCTGCTCTTCTTCTGTGCCCTCTGTGCCTGTCTCTTCCCTTAGTTCGTGTGTGGGTGTGGTCCTTCCTGGTCCTACCTGTTCCTTATCTTCTGTGCCTGCTGCCCCTTTGCCTTACTATGCTTGTATGTGTATACTTCGCTTGTATGTGTATGCTCTCCTTTGCGCCTGTTACTTCCTTACCTGCTATCCTTGTGTTCCTGGATGTAGTGGCCCGGCCCTTCTCAAGGCTCTTCGCAAAGGCGCCCTTCGCAAAGGCGCCCTTCGCAAAGGCGCCATCGCTCGATACCACAGCAGGATAACTTCTTTTGTTCTGGTTGTAATACTCTTCTTGATTATACCTAGCATTCTATTCGCGATGAATTGCTGCAGCGGATGCAGTGGGCAGCATTATCCATGTCAGAAAGTAGCCTGCTGAGAGCACCTGGACAAGGCGAGGCCGGGGTTGTCTCTCCTGGGCTGGAAACCACCCTAAGCCTTGACGTGAGAGCTCCACCGCCGTGACCCCGGTCTACCAGTTCTCCAGGGGCAGAGAAAACCCCAGGGATGGGGGAGGTACTTTCCCCTGAGGCAGCAAGAACAACACTAGAGACTGAGGAAGCAGTGCTCTCTGATCAGGGAGTAACTGCAGAAGAAACCGGGATAGATCAAGCAACCGGAGGTGAAGGACTCCAGCCAGAACCAAACCAGGAAAGCTTTTCTTCTTCTGATGGTGAGCATTTTTACACCCAGCAAAGGTTTCCAATATGGGAGAAACCAGCTCAAGTGACTTTAGATTCATTATGGGATTTGATTTCAAACTTTGCTAAGACTATTAGTCCCAATTTCCAATACATTGAGGGAAAATTGATTCAACATTCTAGAGAGCTGAAGGATCTAACTGCAGATCTGACTGTTTCAAAGGCTTCGATTCAAAAGCTCGATCAAGATATGCTCATGGCCAAACAAGTACAAGAGTCCCTAATTAAAGATATTAATTTTAGAAAGAAATTGGAAACACTTGAAAATAATTCTCAGAATAACAATTTGAGACTTATTAATTTTCCTAGACTAACTACGGTTACTCCTAGGGAAATGCTCAGGAGATACCTGATTGAAATATTGCAAGTTTCAGAAGAAACTTTACCACCATTTACTCAAGTGTATTACTTGCCAAATAAAGACAGGGCTCAATTGCAGTCTAAAATATTGAACAGGCACCACTGAATGTTTCTGAAATTTTAGAATGATGAAAAAACAAATCTCCCTAGCCCCAAGAAGGGAAAAACTGTGTTCAGGGGAAGAGACTGCCCGCACAAACGATTGGAGTAAAAGAGTTACTCACTTGAGATAGTCCTAAATAACTAAAGAATAATTTATAAAGAGAGCCCTCAGTCACACAACCAACCTCCGACCTCCGGAGGAAACGGCTGCCACTGGTTCGCACCTAGAAGGTGTCAACTGTGAAACATCCTAGGGCTCTCTGTGAATTTAGTGCTAAATAACTCAAAAGTGCTGTAGTGCAAACAAATCAAAACGTGCACTGCAAGCAGTCTCTTCCCCTGAACCAGGGGGGCAATAGAACCAAGTGTCCAGATTCAATCTATTGAAGCCAAAAGAAGATACTTAGCTTCTCTGATAAGCAGTCAGTAAGTCACCAACCGTCCTATTTTTTGGGTTGTTTTTGATTCAGTCTGAAATTTTAGAAACATCAGATAGGGAGATAGCTGTACCCTCTACAATGATTGTGACTGTAGCTCTCGCAATGGATAAAACATGGTTATTGAGACTTTTCTTTAAAAACAAACAGAAAGATTTCTTGGATGTAAAATACAAATGTTTCCTGACCTTTCTAGAGGAACTCAAAAGCGTCGTAGAGAATTTCTGTTATTGAAACCTGGAGTCACTTCACTGGGAGTGACGTTTTACTTAAGACATCCTTGCAAGTGTATTATTTGCTACCGTTCAGTTAAATATGTCTTTTTTGAACCTCAATAGTTAACTGCTTTTCTGGCTTTGTCTCGACTGGGTAAGGAGAAACCAACAGCTCTATAGTTTGTGTTTGACGAACTTGCTGCACTTCTTTGAGGGAATAAACAGACAGATAGACAAGGGCGATCCGGTCGACATGGTATATCTGGATTTTCAGAAGGCGTTCGACAAGGTTCCGCATGAATGACTACTTCGGAAAATTGCAAGCCATGGAATTGAGGGTGAAATACTCACTTGGATTAAAAACTGGCTGGAGCATAGGAAATAGAGAGTGGGGGGTAAATGGACAATGCTCGGACTGGAAGAGTGTCACCAGTGGGGTGCCGCAGGGCTCAGTGCTTGGACCCGTGCTCTTTAACATCTTTATAAATGATCTGGACATAGGTACGACGAGCGAGGTGATTAAATTTGCAGATGATATGAAGTTATTCAGAATAGTAAAGACGCAGGGGGATTGCGAAGATCTGCAACGTGACATAATCAAGCTCGAGGAATGGGCATCGACATGGCAGATGAGGTTCAACATGGATAAGTGTAAAGTGATGCATGTCGGTAACAAAAATCTCATGCACGAATACAGGATGTCCGGGGTGGTATTTGGAGAGACCTCCCAGGAAAGGGACTTGGGAGTTCTGTTCGACAAATCGATGAAGCTGTTCACAAAATGTGCGGCGGCAGCAAAAAGGGCAAACAGAATGCTAGGAATGATAAAGAAGGGGATCACAAACAGATCAGAGAAGGTTATCATGCCGCTGTACTGGGCCATGGTATGCCCTCACCTGGAGTACTGCGTCCAGAACTGGTCGCTGTACATGAAGAAGGACACAGTACTACTTGAAAGGGTCCAGAGAAGAGCGACTAAGATGGTTAAGGGGCTGGAGGAGCTGCCGTACAGCAAAAGATTAGAGAAACTGGGCCTCTTCTCCCTCGAACAGAGGAGATTGAGAGGGGACATGATCGAAACATTCAAGGTACTGAAGAGGATAGACTTAGTAGATAAGGACAGGTTGTTCACCCTCTCCAAGGTAGGGAGAATGAGAGGACACTCTCTAAAATTGAAAGGGGATAGATTCCGTACAAACGTAAGGAAATTCTTCTTCACCCAGAGAGTGGTAGAAAGCTGGAATGCTCTTCCAGAGGCTGTTATAGGGGAAAACACCCTCCAAGGATTCAAGACAAAGTTAGACAAGTTTCTGCTGAACAAGAACATGTGCTGGTAGGGCTAGTCTCAGTTAGGGTGCTGGTCTTGGACCAGAGGGCTGCCGCGTGAGCGGACTGCTGGGCATGATGGACCATTAGTCTGACTCAGCAGTGGCAGTTCTTATGTTCTTACATTAATATTCTTTAGCTCGCAATATTGTAATCTATATTTTGAGGACTTGAGTTGGGTTAGTTGAAAAGAATTTTCTTTATTAACTTTTATTTAAATAGGTTTGATTGTGATTTATATTGGTTATAAGTCATATCTTCACTAACTTACTTTCTGTACAAGTGATTACTTTGGTATGCTCTGCTAGGCATACTGTGATTTTGTGTTGAAAACGCAGCTTCCTATGAAAATGTTGCTACTTCTGTTCTTCCTGTAAGATACAGTGCCAACGAATATCTGGGTTTTAACTTTTTACAGTTTTATTGCTTAACGTTTAATTGGTAAAATGTTTGTTCATATCCATGCGACTAAAGTATATTATGTGTGTAACCAATATGTTAACCGCATAGTTTTATGCGGTATATAAATTTTTAAATAAATAACTTGTGCCTACCTAGCGCCCAACTCGTGCTCAAAAGTAGACCTGATTTTGCTACGCCTACATTTTAGGCATTAGGTAGACACATTAGGATGCTGAGCGGCATGTGATTCTCTAAATGAATGTCTATTTCAAAGCCACTCCCTATCCCATTAGGCACAGTTTGTTCCGATGGGCATCCATAAAATTGTGGATGCCAATTTTGTGAACCGTGTCCAGCCTTTGGAAGTCTGACTTTACTTGAACGCCTAAGTCAATGGACATCTACATTGTGGCATAAAGTAAGACGTCCTTTATAGAATCTGCCCTGTAATGTCTTTGCACCCGCCGATGTAGCTGCTTTACGGATTGGCTTTGCCTTCTTTTTTATGTACCTAATGGTAGATTCATTAATGCCATAATTCTGAGCATCAGTGGAGGCTTCTACAAACTATATCCAATAATTCAACCTTTTCTGGTAAGATCTTCATGTTTTTTTCTCTCGGGAGCACTTTCGGTAGCACTAGGAGCCTTACACTTTGTAGCCATACTGTGAATATGGAGGGAGACAGACCTGTTCCTGAAGGAGAGGCAATACTTCTCCGATGATGGTGTTTGCTGAAACTTTCTCTCTATACCCCTCCCCCCCAGCAACAACAGTAAGATTAATTAGGCAAACAAGCTTTCCTACCTCCTACAGTTTGGCTGAACCACACCGAAGCAAGTGCTGAACTTCTCTCTCTGCATGCTTTTCTCCGATGCTGCCGTTTGCCCGACCACGCTAACGCAAGTGCTGAACTTTTCTCTTTGCACACTTTTCACACGCACACAAACTACACTCCCTAGAGAAGAGGATACTTTTTTACAGTGTTCCCGCTAAGGTGCGCTGGCCTGCGCGCGCGCACAAAATATTACATCGCAGCGCAAAGTTTCTCTTCACAGCGCACACACGCGTCGCAAAGGTAAGGGGAGGTAAGGTAAGGGGACGCATTGGGGGGATTGCACTTCCCCACAATTGCCATGCTTCGGTTCCTCTTCTTCCTTCCTTCCTCCCCCCCCCCCCCCCCGCGGGACCCTGCGGCACCATCAGCTCTTACTCCCTCTAATGTCGGCCCTGCAGCTCCAGACTTCCTCGCACCTTCTCCCCTCCCCCTTTGGATCGCTATTATTTTAAATGTTATAGCCGCGGAGCTGTATCCATCAGTGGAGATGTCTAACCTCGGCCTGCCCCGGAACTCTTACTGCAACAGTGACTTCCTGTTCCTGCCTAGACGGGCGGCTGCTGCAGTAAGAGTTCCGGGGCAGGCCGAGGTTAGACATCTCCACTGATGGATACAGCTCCGCGGCTATAACATTTAAAATAATAGCGATCCAAAGGGGGAGGGGAGAAGGTGCGAGGAAGTCTGGAGCTGCAGGGCCGACATTAGAGGGAGTAAGAGTTGATGGTGCCGCAGGGTCCCGCGGGGGGGGGGGAGGAAGGAAGGAAGAAGAGGAACCGAAGCATGGCAATTGTGGGGAAGTGCAGAGCTGCAGGGAAGAGTGTTGCGGTACCCAGCTGGAGGGAGAAGGAAGATGAGGGAGGGAATTAAAGGAGATGCCAGGGCTTGGAGCATAGGAGGAAGGTATGCCAGTCTAAGGGAAAAGGAAGGGGGAGATGTGAGAGCATGGAGGGGGAACGAAAGATGGAAGAAAAGGAAAGGAGAGAGATGCCAGAGAATCAGGGAAGGGGAGATACCAGACTATGAGGAGAGGTGTGGGAGAGGGAAGGCGAGGAGAGAGATGCCAGACCAATGGGGTGAAAGGAGAGATGGAAGGGGGAGGCATACAGTTTCTGGAAGGGGCATAGAAGGAGAGAAGATGCCATATAGGGGAAGAGAGACGGCAGACAGTGAATGGAAGGAAGAGAGTTACAAGAAGATGAGGAAAGGAGAAACCACAGAAGACAAAGGTAGAAAAAAATTTCTATTTATTTATTGCTTTAGGAGACATGTGTCACTGTTTCTGTGAAGCATTGTATGCAGAGTCCAGCTTCTTGCTGGTTCAATTAACCTTTGTCTATGTATTTTTATTTTATCCCCCCTTTTACAAAACTGTGAAGCGTTTTTAGCACCAGCCTTGGTGGTAGCAGCTCTGATGCTCAGAATTTTATGAGCATCAGAGCTGTTACCTCCGTAGCTAAAATCCACACTACAGTTTTGTAAAAGAGGGAGGGGTTAGTTTGTGATTACATATTCCTTACTAGGCGAAGGTGTTTTCTGTGTTCTGTGTGTTCGAAAGACATGGTTTTCTGTTAGGATTGACGGTGTAGGATTGATCTGTGCTGGTCTGGCTTGTTTAGTTTTACAATGGGTGTATTGATGTACTGCTCACTGCAATATGTAAGATGCTGCCTTTTCCTAGGTACTCATGTGTGACGTGTGGTTTGTTACTAAAAATCATGTTTTTCTTACAGATGGGGGGGGGGTGCCAAAAAATGATGGGCCCCGGATGTTACATATGCTAGGTACGCCACTGTATGTAAAGATACCAGAAAGCTGGCGTAGCAAAAACTTCTAAGTTTTGAGTATTTAACCCTCCCACAATCTCACGGGCACTCGTTTCAAGTTTATTGAGATTTTGATTTAAACGCAATATCAAATATTTTCAATGCGTATAACAAAAATAAATTTGGGGAAATAAATAAAACCATTTGAACCAGTGTTCCCGCTAAGCTGCGCTGGCGTGCGCTGGCGCACAAAATATTACATCGCAGCGCACACGTTTCTCGTCACAGCGCACGATCGGAAGAGGCGTACGGCAGATGGCAGGGCGGCGAGAGGAGAATCGGGCGAGCTGGCTCATAACTTGCTGGCGCCCGATATTTTTGGCTCACGGTGAAAAAAGTTTGCTCACAACACCCGCCCGCTTAGAGGGAACAGAATAGATTCAATACTTAAGAGTTCCAGGTTATTCCTCAGAGTATTTATAAACTTATTTGGCTGAATCTCTTCATGAAAAAGGTTGTTAATAAATCCCAATAAATAAAATGTAATATTGGAAGTACAGTAATATCTCAGTTATCTGGCACCTACAGGGATTAGTGGATACTGGATAAGTGTTTTCTGTTTAATTAAGAGTGTGCTAGAAACTGTCTCTAACACACTTTCAATTTTCCCTTCCTTCCCACCCCAAGGCACCATTGCGGCAGCGGTCCTGAGCCATAAAGCTCTCCTCCCTTCCCAAGCCCCAAAGTGGCAAAAGCAGGCAGCAGTGCAGATCTGCAAACTCCCTCCCTCCTTCCTTCTCTCCTTTCCTTACCCAAGTGCAGCTGGTCAGCAGGAGGCAGCCTCAAAATGGGCTGCTCACGGCCAGCCACGTTTCAGGAAAGGCCCTGTTAAGGCTGGCCGCAAGCAGCCCATTTTGAGGCTGCCTCCTGCTGATCGGCTGCATTTGGGTAAGGAAAGAGGGAGAGAGTGAGGGAATTCACAGCTCTGCACCGCTGCCTACTTTTGCCACTTTGGAGCTTGAGGGAGGGAGGAGAAGTTTGCAAGCTCAGTACCACTGGTGCTTTGGGGCGAAAGGGAGGGAGGATTTACGGCTCGGGATGCTGCCCGCTGGTGCTTTGGGAGACACATTTTTTTGCCAATTGTGTGAGAGTCCTGGTTAACTGAGACTCTACTGTATTCCTTTTCAGAAAAATATATGGGTGCATGGAAGAGCCCTTTAGTGATGGGGTAAAATACTGCATGAATTTTTCTATGGTCTTCTTTGATCCTAATGGATGACTGTACATTTTAGGATTAAATTATAGCAGCCACACTCTTAATCTTTTTTCTAGTCCTTTTTATTTAATTCTCCATTTTTTTCAATTTCTCTGGATTATCAACGTTGTACATCATAGTTTCACCTTCAAAATGACACATTTTCCTTCTGGCCATGTTACTGATCCATTGGTCATATCACTTTCCTCAAGTAGTTCTTAAGGAAGTTTAGATTCTAATATTTCAGTTCTTCTCTGCAGGTTCCAGGATTCAGATTTCTCTTCAGTGTATGTGTGGTAACAACATGTCTGTGCCCCTTCTAGCGGATGCTGTGATTGTTTCTGGAGAAGAACGGGAAACAGCAGCGGTGAGGAAAAAATCTGTATGCATTTTTCACCCTTTCAGCTGGGAGGGCATCTTAGTGGTTTCATCACCTGCAGGCCTGTAATGTATTCCGCGAACTAGGCATTAATGGAATTTAAACTTGGAATGAATCTGGCTCTGCATCAGATGCACTGCTGCCCTGGTAAAGAAGTAGCTTTTTGTACTGGAGTTGTAGCTACTTTAGCTGTGATCATTCAGGGCCCTTGTCACCCAAGCTAAGGGATGAAATCAACTTTTTAAAATAGCAATTTTAATTTGAAAAGATAACTGTAGGAGTGTGATAGAACAAAGGCATATGTATTAAAACTGTGACCTAAAGGGTTCTTTTTTCAAAAGAGCACAGAATGTACAGTATATTGAAATGGTGGGACAGACTGTAAAACTTGCAGTTCTTAACTGTTGTGTTCTGTGGATAATTCTTTCTTTTTTAGGTCATTTTTTTACATGGACTTGGGGATACTGGGTGAGTATCTTGAAAAAATGTTTTTCCCTTTTGGTGAGATTGTTTCCATTAATATGTGTTGTTCAGTCAAGGTTTATCTCTGGTTGCTGGATGCTGCAGGAACATAGTTGGCTAACAGTGAGTGTGGAGAATGGAGACTGGACAGAAGAGTGAGTGCTGAGAGATGTGTGTTTCTTGGGGAAGCAGTGTTTGTGCTGAGTGAGAGACGGGGGTCTGTAACTAGGAGAGGGGCATGGCTGGTGCAAAGTGAAAGGGAGAGGGCTTTGGTGGGTTCAGAGTGAGAGAGGGGAGGGCTGTGTTGTGTAGAGAGTACTGAGTGAACCATCTGACGTGCCTTGTTTCATTTTCACATTACACTCAATACCAGTCTATCGATTTTCATGGGTTAAACCATTTTTCATAAACTATTCACGATCCTCAGAGGGTTAGAATGTCCCATTGATTCATGTGAAAATTATCACTGAACCCAATCGTCATAGGATCAGTAGTTTATGTATATATTTATACTTATAGATTTATTTTAATTCTTTTTTAGTAATTTTTACTTAGCTTTACATTAATAGCCACTCAAGGGGAGCGCCTCTACCGACATGCCCATGTTTCAAATGATTCCTTTTGTCAGGGTTGAGGCTCCCGTAGTTATTTAACATGCTGTTTCAAAAGCCGCTCCTCTCCATAGAATATCATGAAATTGTATGGAGAGGAGCGACTTTTGAAACAGCACGTTAAATAACCATGGGAGCTTCATCCCTGACGAAAGGAATCATTTGAAACATGGGCATGTCGGTAGAGGCGCTCCCCTTGAGTGGCTATTAATGTAAAGCTAAGTAAAAATTACTAAAAAAGAATTAAAATAAATCTATAAGTATAATTATCCCAGGACAAGCAGGCAGCATATTCTTAACGTATGGGTGACGTCACCGACGGAGCCCCGGTACGGACATTTCTCAAGTAGAAAGTTCTAGTTGGCCGCACCGCGCATGCGCGAGTGCCTTCCCGCCCGACGGAGGAGTGCGTGGTCTCCAGTTTCTTCGTTTCCGCGGAGCGAAGAAGACGCATGTGCTTTCAACGGCCGTTGAAAACTCTCTTTTTGCCTTCCCGCTCACGCTTTTTTGATCCCTTTTTGATCCTTTTTTTCTACTTTTCTTTCGACTTTAATTTTCTCTACAAAAAAAAAAAAAACAACCTCGTGTTTTTTCCTTTGTTTTTCCAACCGGCCCCGGCGGGGCCTGTTGTAATCATACAAGCCTCCGGGTTTGATTTCGCGGAGGCCGTGTTTCCCTTCATGCCCCCCCCAACCGGGCTTCAAGAAGTGCCAGCGGTGTGCACGCCCGATCTCTCTAACTGACCCACACAATTGGTGCCTTCAGTGTTTGGGTCCAGAGCATCGGGCTGACACCTGCACCCGCTGTGCTACTCTCAAGAAACGCACTCTTAAGAACCGGCAAATCCAGCAGAATATCCTCTTCGGCACCGGTTCTGCCATGGATCAGGCCCCGACGTCGACGGCACCGCCTAAATCGGCACCGACCACATCGACACCGCCTGATCCTTCTTCGGGGTCGATAGCGCCAGGTAAGCCGGCTAAGAAGCCTCCCACTTCCCTAGAGCGCCCTCCAGTTACAGCGGCGACTCCGGTCCTTCCGGCGTCCCGCCGATCCCGTAAACGCTCTGCTCCGATCTCGGTGAGTGCCTCGTCATCGGCCTCCTCATCGCCGGAGCGTCGAGCAGCACCTATGGTACCCAAGAAAACTAAAACGGTACCGGTGCCCCCATTGGAGGACCGCATCTCGGCCATCCTCCAGGACAAACTACAGGAGCAGCTACAGCAGCAACTCCAACAACTCCTTCCGACCCTATTGGCACCGCTCCTTCCGGTACCAGACCGGCCCGAGCCTCGCACCATCCCACCGGTGTCCACCCCCTCGGTACCGATGAACACCTCCATGCCAGTCTTATCTGCCCAGCCTGAACTTCAGACTTGCACTGCGGAGGACCCCTCCCGGTCCCGGGATCGACTCCGGTCTCCCCGGGACCGTGATCGACACCATTCCTCCCGGGACAGGGATCGACCGCCGGTCTTCATCTCCCGGTACCGTATCCATACGCTCTGGCAAGTCCCTTTCTAAAACCCGCCATACTGAGCCTGCCATCAGGGACCCAGATTTATGGGAACAATCCCCACTCGGTACCGAGGAGGATGCCTCTTCTACAGATGAGGAACCCTCCATGGCTGATACCACCTCTAAGCCTGAACAATCCTCCTTCACGAAATTCCTTCGGGAGATGTCATCGGCTCTCTCAATCCCACTAGAGTCCGACTCTAAAAAGTCCCAGGCTTTTTTAGATGCCTTGGACTTCGACCAACCTCCCAAGGAATTTCTCAAACTGCCCGTACATGATATCCTACGGGAAACGTTTTATAAAAATTTGGAAAACCCCCTTACTGTTCCGGGTGCCCCCAGAAAACTGGACAGTTTATACCGGGTCATCCCTATTCCGGGCTTTGATAAACCTCAATTGCCCCATGAGAGCCTCCTCGTAGAGTCCACTCTCAAAAAATCCCAGGGCTCCAGTGTTTATGCCTCCACCCCTCCTGGCAGAGAGGGGAAGACAATGGACAAATTTGGAAAGCGCCTGTACCAGAATGCCATGCTGGCTAACAGGGCCAACAACTACACCTTTCACTTTTCTTTTTATATGAAACACCTGGTCCAACAACTTTCTGCTATGCAAAAATATGTCCCTGAGCGTAAGGTCCCGCTCTTCCAACAACAGATTTCCAACCTCCTTCAGCTCAGAAAATTCATGGTGCGCTCGATTTATGATTCCTTCGAGCTCACTTCCCGAGCCTCCGCACTGGCTGTGGCCATGCGACGCCTAGCCTGGCTGAGAGTGTCTGATCTTGATGTGAACCACCAAGACCGCCTCGCCAACGCGCCCTGCCTTGGTGATGAACTTTTTGGAGAGTCTCTAGATTCCACAACACAAAAGCTTTCGGCTCATGAGACCAGATGGGACACCCTCATTAAGCCTAAAAAGAAGACTCCACCTGCACGACCATACAGGCCTCAGTCCTCTTATCAACGTCGATTCTCTGCCAGACCGCTTAATCCTCCTCAGCAGCAATCTCACCGTCCTCGCCAACAACAGCACGCTCAGGCTCGCTCTCAATCTCACCAGGCGACCAAGCCTCTCCCTCAGACTAAACCTCCTCAGCCCTTTTGACTCCTTCCTCCAGGGCATAGCCAGTCTCCAACCTTCGATGCCTCTTCCTCAACCTATCGGAGGCCGCCTCACCATCTTTCTCCAACGCTGGGAGGCCATCACATCAGACCTGTGGGTTCTCAACATCATCCGTCACGGATACTCACTAAGGTTCCAGACTCTTCCATTAGACCATCCTCCCGTAGATTCTGCTTCTCACTCCTCCCAAACTCCACTCCTCCTCAGGGAGGTCCAATCCCTTCTCCTCCTCAATGCCATCGAAGAAGTTCCACCAGACCAAAGAGGTCAGGGATTTTACTCCCGCTACTTCCTGGTACCCAAGAAAACAGGAGACCTTCGTCCCATCCTCGACCTCAGGAACCTCAACAAGTGTTTGGTCAAGGAAAAGTTCAGAATGCTCTCCCTTGCCACGCTTTATCCTCTTCTGTCTCAACACGACTGGCTATGTTCCCTGGACCTCAAGGAGGCCTACACTCACATTCCAATCCATCAGGCTTCACGTCGCTACCTCCGATTCCAGATAAAGAATCACCACTATCAGTACAAGGTACTGCCCTTTGGTCTCGCATCATCACCCAGGGTATTCACCAAGTGCCTGATTGTGGTAGCGGCCTTTCTCAGGTCCCACAACCTACAGGTGTTCCCCTACTTGGACGATTGGTTGGTGAAAGCAACTACATCTCCACTTGTGCTGCAAGCCACTCATCAAACCATCTCTTTCCTCCATCTCTTGGGGTTCGAGATCAATTACCCCAAGTCACATCTGCTTCCCACGCAGCGCCTTCAGTTCATCGGAGCAGTTCTCAATACCAATCTGATGAGGGCGTTCCTTCCTTCCGACCGGCACCAGACCCTGCTCCACCTCTGTCGGCAGGTGCTCCTTCATCCATCCATTCCTGCTCGACAGATGATGGTCCTTCTGGGCCACATGGCCTCGACAGTCCATGTGATTCCTCTGGCGCGACTCCACCTCAGGATACCTCAATGGACCCTTGCCAACCAATGGTCACAGACCACGGATCTTCTTTCTCATCCCATCTCTGTGACATCGTCTCTTCAGCAATCTCTTCAATGGTGGTTGAACTCCTCAAATCTTTCCAGGGGTCTCCTGTTTCATTTACCCCCTCATTCCATGATCATAACCACAGATGCCTCCCCCTATGCATGGGGAGCTCACATAGGGGATCTACGCACCCAGGGACTCTGGACCCCTCAGGAGCGTCAACATCACATCAATTTCCTGGAGCTCAGAGCCATGTTTTATGCTCTCAAGGCCTTCCAGCACCTTCTCTACCCTCAGGTTCTTCTCCTGTGCACGGACAACCAAGTCTCCATGTACTACATAAACAAGCAAGGCGGCACCGGATCTCGCCTCCTTTGTCAGGAGGCCCTCCGTATCTGGACCTGGGCCACGGCCCACAATCTTTACCTCAAGGCTGTCTATATCCAGGGCGAACAGAACTCCCTGGCCAACCATCTCAGCCGCATCCTTCAACCTCACGAGTGGACTCTGGACCCTCCCACACTCCACTCCATATTTGCTCGCTGGGGCACCCCGCAGGTGGACCTCTTTGCAGCTCCTCACAACCATCAGCTGCCCCAGTTCTGTTCCAGACTCTTCTCTCCGCATCGTCTGGCCCCGGATGCATTCCTGCTCGACTGGACGGATCGGTTCCTCTATGCCTTTCCTCCACTGCCTCTGATGTTGCGGACCTTGTTCAAACTCCGCAAGGACAGAGCCACCATGATTCTCATCGCTCCCCGGTGGCCCCGACAGCACTGGTTCTCCCTCCTGCTTCAGCTCAGCTCCAGGGAGCCCATTCCTCTTCCTGTGTTTCCTACTCTACTTACGCAGCGGCATCAGTCTCTACTGCATCCCAATCTGTCTTCACTCCACCTGACGGCTTGGTTTCTCTCGGGCTGACCTCTCCAGAGAATCTGTCCCAGCCTGTCCGTCGCATTTTGGATGCCTCCAGGAAACCCGCCACGCTCCAATGTTACCATCAGAAGTGGACCCGGTTCTCCTCTTGGTGTCTCCTGCATCATCACAATCCCACCTCTTTGGCGGTGGAAACCGTACTGGACTATTTGCTCTCTCTGTCCAATGCTGGCCTCAAATCTACCTCAATCAGAGTCCACCTCAGTGCCATCACTGCCTTTCATGAGCCTATCCTCGGAAAACCTCTCACGGCTCATCCTCTGGTTTCCCGGTTCATGAGAGGCCTCTTCAATATCAAACCACCTCTACAGCCTCCTCCTGTCGTCTGGGACCTAAATGTGGTTTTATCAGCCCTCATGAAACCTCCTTTTGAGCCTCTTGCTACTACTTCGCTCAAATTTCTCACTTGGAAGGTGCTTTTCCTCATTGCCATCACCTCTGCCAGGAGGGTCAGTGAGCTGCATGCACTGGTCGCCGATCCACCATTCACTGTTTTTCACCATGACAAGGTGGTTCTGCGTACCCATCCTAAATTCCTCCCCAAGGTGGTTTCAGCTTTTCACCTCAACCAGTCCATTGTGCTGCCTGTCTTCTTCCCAAAACCCCATTCTCATCCTGGGGAACAGGCGTTGCACACGCTGGATTGTAAGCGTGCCCTTGCATACTACCTTGACCGTACTAGGGCTTACCGCTCCTCTCCTCAGCTTTTTCTGACCTTCGATCCTAACCGTCTGGGTCGTCCTGTCTCTAAACGAACGCTGTCCAATTGGCTTGCTGCCTGTATTGCGTTCTGTTATGCTCGGGCCGGCCTCTCACTGGAAGGTGCTGTCACGGCCCACAGGGTCAGAACTATGGCTGCTTCTGTGGCTTTCCTCCGTTCCACGCCTATAGAGGAAATCTGCAAGGCGGCCACTTGGTCTTCAGTTCACACATTCACTACTCACTACTGTCTGGATACCTTCTCCAGACGGGATGGGCACTTCGGCCAATCTGTGTTACAAAATTTATTTTCCTAATGGCCAACCATCCCCCCTCCCTCTCTGTTAGCTTGGAGGTCACCCATACGTTAAGAATATGCTGCCTGCTTGTCCTGGGATAAAGCACAGTTACTTACCGTAACAGGTGTTATCCAGGGACAGCAGGCAGATATTCTTACGTCCCACCCTCCTCCCCGGGTTGGCTTCTTAGCTGGCTTATCTTAACTGGAGACCACGCACTCCTCCGTCGGGCGGGAAGGCACTCGCGCATGCGCGGTGCGGCCAACTAGAACTTTCTACTTGAGAAATGTCCGTACCGGGGCTCCGTCGGTGACGTCACCCATACGTTAAGAATATCTGCCTGCTGTCCCTGGATAACACCTGTTACGGTAAGTAACTGTGCTATATATACATAAACTACTGATCCTATGACGATTGGGTTCAGTGATAGTTTTCACATGAACCAATGGGACATTCTAACCATCTGAGGATCGTGAATAGTTTATGAAAAATGGTTTAAACCCATGAAAATCGATAGACTGGTATTGATTGTAATGTGAATACGGCTGGAGTCCAGTCTAGAAATAGCCTTTAATATTGTTATTGTTTCATTCTCAGGCATGGATGGGCTGATACTTTATCTACAATTCGACTGCCTCATGTGAAATATATCTGTCCTCATGCGTAAGTGGTTCCCTGGCATACAGGCCTGGAAGGTACTTGGTAGTTTCTCAGGCACCATGAAATGATCTTGGTTTGTTCTTTTTGCATTTTGGACTGGAAAACCCCCCCTGAGTTGCAATATTCTGAATATTTTTCTCAAAAAAGCTTTTAAAAGATAAGATATTGTCCTCCCAAGAGGGTGCTAGATTTCCTTTTCTCAACAAAGCTTGCAATTATCTTAGTTTCCTTAAGTTTTATTTTCAGTTAGGCATGATTACCCAGAATGGAGACAATGATGAGCTGGCACATTATACAGTAAGAATTTGGAAAATATTCCAATAGTTTTTCAATTAAAAAATGGATATTTATCACTGTTGCAGATTGCATATAAGGTATTTAAATTAAATAAGTGAATACACACATGCTTACCTACAAATTCAGTGCCAGAGTTTCTGAAATTTTGAAGCATGCTTTAGTTGTTTAGGAGATTCCAGCATAACTCTTGAGTTGGTGCACTGGTTTTCATACACAGTCTTTCTATCCCTTTTTTTATTGAAAGATGAGGCCGTCACTTTCTCAGCTCTGTCTAGGATTTTGCAGTATCTGTAGTGATGGAGACTTCACAGTTGATTTTTACTATTAGACCACATGAAGCCACATGTATTGCTTGACTGGAGGTGTAGCCTGATGGTTACTGCAGTGGGCTGAGAATCTGGGGAACCAAGTTCAATTTCCACTACAACTCCTTGTGACCTTGGGCAAGTCATTTAACCCTCCACTATCTCATGTACAGAATTTAGATTGTGAGCCTACTAGGGACAGAGAAAGGACCTGCCTAGACTAGATGTAGACTGCTTTGGTTGTACCCATAGAAAGGCAAAATATCGGGATCCATGACTGTAAAATTATTTTACCTTTTTCTTTTGCTTACTAGTTGTTGGGGGGAGGGGTTATTATCATCTATGTACTTTGTGATTTCAAACACATTTATAAAAAAATATAATAGTAGTTCTTAGGGAGGACAAGGTAATGGCAGAATAACAGTGAATTTTTTGCCTTGGTCTTTATTCATCCCAGATACCTCCTTTAGATGGTGGTAATTTGAAGCATCTAAAGTAAATAGCTGAAAATCCACAAGATGGAATAGAACAAGCCTGATAAACTCAAAGAGTGTAAAATCTCTAGTGCAATTTCTACAGCCCGGCAGGTGACAGGGTCTGAGGCAGTCTAGTTTAACTAGAGGGAGGTAGAGGAAGAGAACAGATGAGATGATTCCAAGAATGTTGTTACATCTACACAAAATACCAATATGATCCTGTTTTGATATATCTTAGTTAGGGATATATATGACTGTGACCCAGTCACCTAGACAAATAAATGAGATTTGTCTGAAGCCCCCCACCTGTAGTAAAACTATGCTGATTCCACAAACCTTACTATTTATTTATTTTTAATTTATTTTATTACTTACATACTACTTCTATCCAAAGTGGTTTACATTCAGGTACTTTATCATATTTCCCTATTTGTCCCAGTGGGCTCAAACTCTTTCTAGTGTACCTGGGGCAATGAGGGGATTAAGTGACTTGCCCAGGGTCACAAGGAGCAGCAAGGGATTTGAACCCACAGCCTCAGGGTGCTGAGGCTGTAGCTCTAACCCTGTGCCACACACTCCCACTATCCCCTGTTTTAACTGTTTCCATTAACTATAGCCCGCTTAGCCTGACCTCTGCAGTAAGTTATTAACCTCCTCCTTTTGTGGAGAGAGACCACATCCACTTGTCTTCAGTAATCTGTGACCACCCCTGATTCTAAAGAAGCATTGAAAAAGTTGTAGTGGAGCCATCGGAACGGCCCTGCGTTCCTTCAGTACCCAGGGATTTGTTTTTAGTTTTAATTTCGGTAGGACGAAAGTATAGTTTCTGTTCCTATCTGTGTTGGTTTTCTGAGATCATCTGTTTGTTAAGCAATTCCACTTTATCCACATCATCCTCTGTCCAAAATAAGAGACAAAATATTAAACTACTTCATTCTAACACTAGTTCCAATAAAATAGGCTCACTTCAATACCTATTATGTCATCTTAAGATGAGGTCACTGAATGCTTGCTGAAACAGAAGACTTCAAACACTTCTTAAGAACATTAATACTTTTATAGCTCTTGGCAGTACAGGGAGCCCATTTCAGCAATATGAATTATGTTTGAGTGTCACACTGCTACTTTATACTTTCTTCTGTTGCTAATGTACCGTCAAAAACATCCACTTTAATATATTGACTATTTTTCTCCCATTTGCATCTTTGGTATCCTAATTACTTTACCAGCTTTCCTTGGCTGCTTCAGGTATTTGTTTGCCTTCCCCTGTCTGTCCAGTATATGCCTTGGTTTCCAAAAAAGAAAAGGAAATTGAGAACAAAACTGAAAATAGTATGTCGCTGTATATGCCATAGTGTTGATTGCACGTTTAATACTATATGCAGTTCTTGCCATTCCTTCTCAAACAGATATGGCAGAACTAGGAAAGGTTCAAAGAAAGGCAATAAAATAGTCTTAATTTCCTTACTTTTATTCCTTTTACAGGCCAAGGATTCCAGTAACCCTCAATATGAAGATGATTATGCCTTCGTGGTTAGTATATTGCACTGCTCTGATTGATGGAATTAGTGAAGTTTTTATATTTTCTCTTTGCAGCAAGGCAGACGTCTACCCTACTACTACTACTTATCATTTCTATAGCCAAATGTAGTGCACTGAGTGCGAACAAGAGGTATTGTCCCTGCCTGCACTGAGCTGTGTTACAGTATTGCAGCTTGCTCCCTCTTAAGAGTATCAGGGACACTCAGTCTCCTGAAATTTCACAGCCACAAGAGAGGCCACAAAATATGTTTGAAACATTCTTATAAATTGCTTTCCTGTTCCACCTGATTGTCCAAAGCAGTTTACAATAGTAAAATCAATAAAAACGATTATATTGTAAAAATAAAATCCCCTGCAGAATACAAAGTAACATAGAAAATGATGGCAGAAAAATACCCAAATGGTCCATCCGGTCTGCCCAACAAGGTGGGAAGAGCTGTGCCTGCTGCCAGCCACCCATGTTTAAATGCTGGTTGTCAAGTCTCCACCATGCCAAACATAATGGGGATGAAATGTGGTCATATGAGAAGACTCCAAGTATTGCTAACAGCATTCAACTTACCAATCAAGATGTCTTCTCTTCCCCCTGAGCTGTACAGTACCCCTGCTCACAGTATATGACAATAGCATGAACTACAACACTGTAATCGCTGAAACTTTGGCTGTCTTTTGCTATTTGCAAGACAGACTAGAAATCCGTTTAGTATTGGCCTTAGTTCCACTACTCTTGCCCAAGAGCCATGTTGTGTTTCCATCCCTTGTGTCTATCCCACACATTTTTGAATCCGCTCACCATTTTTGCCACAGGAGGTTGAAGTAAAGGTTGTCCTTTGATGTTTTTCACTCAAGCTGACCTCTCCTGTAGCTGGATCAATAAGAATGTGGCAGGAGGGCAGAAACATTTCGGGCCACATCCTCCCCCCTCTATGTCGCCTTCCATCTTGTCCCATGTTCTTCAATTTGGCAGTCAGGCCCGGGGCAAATTTTTTAAAAACTTGAAATATAAGTCTTTATTAAAGTTATCCAAAGTGTAAATAACGAAGGCAGTATAATGAAAAAAAAATCCCCTACCGACTTTGGGGGGTGCCACACTCGAAAGGGTCGAGTCCTTCCCACCATTTCCCCCACCTCCCCCAATTTTTAATTCTTAGAGGAGCCTCAACTGTACCCCTGGCCACCCTTTGGCACAGACCCTTTGGCACAGTTTAGAGAGCCTGTGGGGGTCTTCTCTATTAATCTTTGCAGCTGTGGGCTGTGATATTGAAAAAAAAAAAAAAAGAAACAGACAAAAGCATACCACAGACAAGAGAAAATAAAAGAGCCTGAGGCAGCCATGTTTACCCAGCATTTTTGTGTGTAGGTCTCCCACACGTACGATATGAGTACTTTTTTAAAAAGCAGAAGTGTGTTTTATGTTCATGCCAAGTGGAGGATGTGGCTGCGTGTGCGCAATGTGTTCTGGCCGCTTCAAGGGGGAACAGGCATCAGTTTCAGGTGTCGGCATGCAGGGTTCTCCTTTGTGCATGCACCGCTCGTCTGCAGGGAGCGTGGTGAATCCTGGGCTTTCCCTGCTGCTCACGCCGGGGCCGCCTCAGCCACTGGCAGTCAGGGAAGTGCGACTTTGACTGCCGAGGGTGCTGGGGATTCCCTTGTTGCAGCAGCGGCTGTTGCTTGTGGATCTGTTTTCGCGGCGGGTCTAGTTTGGCCTTGTTGCTGCCTCTACATTTGGGAAACAGTATTTTGATTGGCGTTTCTTAGGTTTTGGCAGGAAGTGCTGCCATTTTGCCCATGGCTTCAGGTGACCTTCCAGTTTTAGAGAGACAGGAACAGATCCTATCTGTCTGTTCTGCACCAGCAGGGAATTCTGTGATGCAGCCAAGGGTTTTCTGCCCTAATTTTGTTTTGCACCATTGTGCTTTATCAAGGGTCTCCCTAAAATAAAGGAAACACAGTTGGGTCATTCTCTCCCAGGTCACATCAGCTATTAAGATAAGTAGCTTATAGCTTTAAAGTGGATAGAATACTATAAGATATATTAATCAAAAAGAAAAAAAAGTTTAAACTCTTTAATAAAATTATCTGTAGCCCAGTGATGATGGTCCATGTAATTCTCACGCTGTAAAGTTATAAATAGAAACATAGAAAAATGACGGCAGAAAAGGGCCAAAGCCCATCAAGTCTGCCCACTCTAGTGACCCTTCTCCCTGAGTTTAGAAACATAGAAGATGACGGCAGAAAAGGGCTACAGCCCATCAAGTCTGCCCACTCTGCTTACCCACCCCCTGTCTATGCCCTAATGACCCAATTTTCTTATCTTGACCCTCGTAGGGATCCCACATGGGTATCCCATTTATTCTTAAAGTCTAGCACGCTGTCTGCCTCAATCACCTGCACTGGAAGCTTGTTCCAATGATCAACCACTCTCTCTGTAAAGAAATACTTTCTGGTGTCGCCATGAAATTTTCCGCCCCTGAGTTTGAGCGGGTGCCCTCTTGTGGCTGAGGGTCCCTTGAAAAAGAAAATATCATCTTCCATTTCAACACGTCCCGTGAGGTACTTAAATGTTTCGATCATGTCTCCCCTCTCCCTACGTTCCTCAAGAGTGTAGAGCTGCAATTTGTTCAGTCTCTCTTCGTACGAGAGACCCTTGAGCCCCGAGATCATCCTGGTGGCCATCCGTTGAACCGATTCAATTCTGCGCACATCTTTACTGTAATGTGGCCTCCAGAATTGCACACAGTACTCCAGATGAGGTCTTACCATGGCCCTGTACAACGGCTTTATGACTTCAGGCTTTCGGCTGACAAAACTTCTATTGATACAACCCAATATCTGCCTTGCCTTAGATGAAGCCTTCTCCACTTGATTGGCAGTTTTCATGTCTGCACTGATGATTACTCCTAAATCTCGTTCTGCTGAAGTCCTAGTTAAAGTTTCTCCGTTCAAGAAGTACGTCCTGCATGGATTTCCGCTTCAGAGGTGCATGACCTTACATTTCTTAGCATTGAAGCCTAGCTGCCAGGTTGAGGACCAACTTTCCAATGTAAGCAGGTCCTGCGCCATATAATTCTGTAAACTGCATTCACTTACTATATTACATAGTTTGGCGTCATCGGCGAATAGTGTTATTTTACCTTGAAGCCCTTGAGTCAGATCCCCTATGAATATGTTGAAAAGGAGTGGACCCAGGACCGAGCCCTGCGGCACTCCACTGGTCACCTCCGATGTTTTAGAGAGGGTACCATTAACCACCACCCTCTGAAGTCTGCCACTCAGCCATTCATTGACCCATGCAGTTAGTGTCTCTCCTAACCCCATCGATTCCATCTTGCTTAGCAGCCTGCGGTGTGAGACACTGTCAAAAGCTTTACTGAAGTCCAGGTACACGACGTCCAAAGACTCTCCCAAGTCCAACTTTCTTGTTACCCAGTCAAAGAAGCTGATGAGATTGGATTGGCAGGACCTACCCTTGGTGAATCCATGCTGACTGGGATCCCGAAGATTCCCTTCATTCAAGATCGTGTCCAATTTGCTTTTAATTAGTGTTTCCATGAGTTTGCACACTATTGATGTGAGACTCACCGGTCTATAATTCGCAGCCTCTGCCCTGCAACCCTTTTTATGCTAATTTCCAGTCCAGGGGAACTTTCCCCTTACTTAGGGAGAGATTGAATAGCTCAGCCAACGGTTTCGCCAGGACATCGCTCAATTCTCTGAGCACTCTTGGGTGCAAATTGTCTGGTCCCATGGCTTTGTTCACCTTGAGTCTTGCCAGTTCACTGTAAACTTCACCTGGTGTGAATTCAAAATTCTGAAACGGGTCTTCTGTGCTTTGTGTTGCCTTCAACTGCGGACCGTGTCCCGGTGCTTCACAGGTGAAGACTGAGCAGAAGTATTCATTCAGTAGTTCGGCTTTATCGGAATCTGCTTCCACGTAACTTCCGTCCGATCTTCTAAGGCATACTATCCCGCCTGTGTTCCTTTTTCTGTCACTAATATACCTGAAGAAGGATTTGTCCCCCCTTTTAATGTTTATTGCCAGAATTTCTTCCACTCGAAGTTTTGCCTCCCTAACTGCCATTTTGACCGCTGTAGACCTGGTCCTATATTCTACTTTTGCCTCTCTTTTCTCCGTGCGCTTGTAGGAGAGAAACGCTTTTTTCTTCTCCTTAATGAGGTGCGAGATCTCCGCGGTGAACCATTGGGGTTTATTGTTTCTTTGTCATTTATTTACTGATTTTATGAAGCGGCTAGTTGCTTCATGTATGGTTGATTTCAGTGTTAACCACTTAGCTTCTACATCATCGGTCTCCGCTTGGTCCTGCAGCGTCTGATGGACGAAATCTCCCATGCGTGCGAAGTCTGTGCCCCGGAAATTGAGTACCTTTGTTTTCGTGTTTGATCTAGGGAAGCCTTTCCTAAGGTTGAACCATACTATGTTGTGGTCGCTGGAGGCTAGCGTATCTCCTACTGAGACCTCTGAGACGCTTTCCCCGTTGGTGAGTACCAGGTCGAGGATCGCCTGGGCCCTAGTGGGCTCCGTTACCATTTGTTTGAGACGTGCTCCCTTTATGGAGGTTAAGAGCCTCCTGCTACCGCTGGTTGTCGCTGAAAATGAGTTCCAGTCTGCATCAGTCATATTAAAGTCCCCTAGCAGTACAGCTTCTCCTCGTAGAGTGATATTCTCTATGTCTTCAATTAATTCTGCGTCCATGTCTTCCAGTTGTCTTGGGGGTCTGTATACCACACCTAGATACAGGCATTTTTCTCTGCCTCTTGCCAGGTTTACCCAGAGGGACTCCCCGGTGTACTTGACATCTGTGATCCTGGTGGTTTTGATGTCCTCTTTAATGTATAGAGCTACCCCCCCTCCTAACCTGCCCTCTCTGTCCTGACGAAGTAGATTGTAGCCCGGTATAGCCATATCCCACCCATATGAGTCCGTGAACCAAGTTTCAGATATTGCCACCACATCTAGGTCGGCATTTCTTATTTCAGCCTCCAATTCTAGAATTTTGTTACCTAAACTGTGTGCATTGACATACATGGCCCTCCATATCTTGTGTTTGCTAAGTCCCTGTGAGGCGTATCCTACCTGAGTCGGTGTGACTCCCAAAGAACTGTTTGCAATGTGGGTACTTACCTTGGACATGGAAGCGGAGTTTCGACTCACCTCATCAGGATAATTCCTTTCTGCACTAATATGTGAATGGGTACCCTCCCCCGACTTACCTAGTTTAAAGCCATGTGAAGCAGGCGGGCTAGTCGGTGTCCGAAGACGTTCTTACCCCTACTGGACAGATGGAGTCCGTCTGGTCCCTGAAGTCCTTGTAGCGCTTCCCCATGGTTTAGAAATCCGAAGTTCATATCCCGGCACCATCTCTGTAGCCACTCGTTCGTCCTCAGGATACGTTCATCTCTGGCTCTTCCCTTGCCTCTAACTGGGAGGATGGATGAGAAAACCACCTGCGCTCCTGTCTGCTTCAGCTTCTCACCCAGTGCTCCAAAGTCTCTGGTGATGGTCTCCGGTGTGTTCCTGGCAGTGTCGTTGGTTCCTATGTGGACAAGAAGCATAGGAAAGTGGTCTCGGGGCGTGAGTAGTCTATCCAGACTGGCGGTGACATCTCGTATCCTGGCTCCAGGCAGACAGCAGACCTCCCTAGATTGCATATCCGGTCTGCAAATTGGTCCCTCAGTGCCCCACAGCATGGAATCCCCGATGACTATTACTCTGCGCTTCTTTGGGGGGAGCCGGTCAGTTGTCCCTGGAGATGGAGCTGTGTGTTGGACCTGCTCCTGTTCCTCATCGGCAGTTCCTTCCTGAAGAATCTGGAATCTGTTCCGCAGGGCGAGTTGAGGGGTTGATGTATAGCTGCCCTGTTTGTAAGAAGAAGGAGAAGATGAAGAGATTGAAAAAGGGGGGGGGTCTCCTATGTTTGCCCGTGGAGTTTGCTCACCAACCCCCTGCCCTTACCTCATTAGAGATCCCACATGAATATCCCATTTATTTTTGAAATCTGCCACACTGTTGGCCTCAATCACCTGCCGTGGGAGTTCATTCCAATGATCGACCACCCTCATAGAAATAGTGGTGGAATGGTAGGGCTGAGACTAACAGCCCAAGATCTTGCTGACAACTTCTGCAAAAAAATTAGTGATATTCGGAAAACATTTGTTCCTGCTACAATTAAAGAATCTACTTGCACCCCAAACGACTACCATCTACCATTTGCTAAATGTTCTACATTTAATCTTCCCACTTTGGATGATGTGAAGCGTCTTTTCCAAAGAGTCAATTTAAAAGGCTCTCGAGCAGAGATTATTCCTCCACTAATTAAAAAAAAAATTTTCTCATGTTTTGGCACTTTTATCCACACTCTTATTCTTAATAGTTTAAAACTTGGTCTGTTACCTTCAGCATGGAAAAAGGCCTCAATCTTTCCAATAATAAAAGATTACAAAGCTAGTCCAGAAGACGCCTCAAATTATCGACCTATAGCTAATATTCCATTTCCAGCAAAACTAACAGAAAGATTAGTATTTGACCAACTATCAGACTTTGTCGAGACAACCAATATTATGCACCCAAAACAAACAGGATCCAAGAAAAAACATTCTACAGAGTACTCGCTAATTGGTCTGACCACAAACATACTTTATCATTTAGACCATCACAACTCTGTTATTCTTTTCTCTCTTGATTTATCAGCACCATTTGATACCATTGATCATGTGTTGCTTCTTGAAAGATTGAAATCCATAGGAGTCTGCGGCCAAATACTTGATTGGTTTAATTCCTTTCTTTCCAATCGCTCATCTATAGTTACTTTCAAGGATACAGTTTTGAAACCCTATACTCTTAACTATGGTATTCCTCAAGGTTCCTTCTATCCCCATTATTATTCAATATTTTCCTATCACCTTTACTAAGCTTATGTCAATCTATAGGCTTCACTACTTTTACATATGCCGATGATGTTCAACTTCTACATCCTCTAAATCCAGAAAACAAAGAAGAAATAATGGAGATGAATAGAAAATTGGTGGAAATTAAGCAATGGCTCAATTCTAATATGTTAGCCTTAAACATTCAGAAAACTAAAACTTTACTTTTCCCATGGAAAAAAAGACATAAATCTGATTACCCCATTCATCCTAGATAATACCCATCTAAAGTTAGTAAAATCTTTGAAAATACTGGTCGTCACTATTGACGAAAGGCTTTCCTACCATGAACATGTAAGCAACACTGTTAAATCTTGCTTTTATAGGCTACGAATGATTCGCTCAATTTCTAAGTTTCTTGAGCCAAAATCATTGAACATACTAATTAATTCTCCGGTCATCACTAAACTTGACTACTGTAACTCTTTACTATTAAACGTTACTCTAAAAGAAAAGAGGCGTCTCCAGATAGTCCAAAATACTGCCATTAAATTGATCTATAATGGAAAAAAATACGATCATGTTACTCCCAATCTCCAAAACTATAAAAATACTGGATATCACTCTAGATACTCACCTAACCATGGCTGACCAAACAAACCTACTGGTGAAGAAATGCTTTTACACGATGTGGAAGCTAAGAACTATCAAAAAATACTTTTGACACAACATCCTTTAGACTACTGGTGCAATCGCTGATCCTATCTACCCTAGATTACTGCAACATCGCCTCCCTGGGTATCCCCAAAAAAACAGTACAAAAATTAAGTTTAGTGCAAAACACTGCAGTTCGCTTGATCTTCGGACTGAGGAAAAAAGATCACATCAGCCCCTATTACAAAAAATTACACTGGCTACCAATGGAGGCGCGAATACTGTTCAAATTTGCATGTATCTGTTACAAACAAGTCTGGGGCCTAGCACCTTCCTACCTGCAAACACACTTCACTCTGCACAACCCCACATGTACAACCAGAAACAAAAACATCTTTGCATACCCAAAGATCACAGGCTGCAAATACAAATCCTTCCTAGACAGAACCTTCATGTTCCAAGCAAACAGACAGCAATTCTGGCTGGGAAACCACATAAATAAAGCCAGACAGACCTACAAAACATTCCGAAAATCAATTAAAACTGCTCTATTTGACAAAGCCAGACAGACCTACAAAACATTCCGAAAATCAATTAAAACTGCTCTATTTGACAAATTCCTTGCCTAATCAGATGACCTCTCAGGTATTCTTTCCCCTTATAACCCCAATGTATTATGTAACTTCTTTCTCTCATGTATTCCTTCCCTATGCTTCCCTAATCATCATGTAACTTCCTTCTTCTTGCATTGTGTAATTCGCTGATTGTCTAGCCTTCTTTCTATGTGAACCGCCTAGAAGTCAGTTTGACTATGGCGGTATAGAAAAATAAAGTTATTATTATTATTATTTCTGATCAAATCCCACTGGCGTCCAGTTAATCACTGAATTACTTTCAAAATCTCACTTCTAGTTTTTAAAACTCTCCTAATGAACCTCAATTTATTAACAAACTACTCATTCCTTATAATACATCACGCTCTCCTAGGTCCACCAATCAAAAACTTATAACAGTTCCCTCATTAAAAGTAATTGGTACTCGACATCATGACATGTTTTCAGCAATGGCCCCACAAATATGGAATACCTTACCTCAATATATAAGAGAAGAAAATGATTTAAGTCACTTCAAAGGCAATCTGAAGTGTTATCTTTTTAAAGATGCCTTTAATCTTTAGTTATGTTCAAAGTTTATTTTATTCCTTCTCTATTTTTTACTTTACCTCCCTATTATTCTGTCCATTTATGTCTTCTCCTATACTCTAATATAAATAATTGTAGTTCTGCTCTTTTTACCTTATGTATCTGTAAGTCTGTTTGTCTACTCTAAACCATTATATTTAAAGATTAAACTGGTATATGCTTATACCTTTTAAATTTGTAAATCACTTAGTAATGTAAATAAACGATTCATCAAGTCAAAATAAAATCTTGAAATCTTATTCGGAAAACTTTGGTAAAGATATGATGGTTTAAATCGGTTCCGGAATCAGTTTGGTTAAAAAGTTGATATTGTTTTGGAGCTAATTTTGTTTTGGCCATGAATAAGGCTTATTTACAGGCGGCTGGGAGTCCTGTTTTGTCTCCGGGGGTCTCCTGGAGGGGCACCGGCTTCCACGACCACCCCCGTCCAGTCTCCTCAGCCATTGTCCAAGCAGCCATGGGTGTCTTGAAACGAGGACTTTTTTCTGGCTGATACAGTTTCGCCGGATGAGGACTTGGATTTTGGAGTGGACCCCCAAGATCCTCTAGGGGGGTCAGATTATGTGGACGAAGGGTTTTTGGAGACGCTGACTGGTGAGGATGCATCAGTTGTGCACGTGTTTCACTGGGAATAGCTGCAGGAGCTTATTTGCCAGGTGTCTTCGATTTTGCACTTTGAGGAGGAAGCTAAGGACCCCCCTCGAGTTGTGAACCCTCTACTTCAGAGATCTATTTAGCATCCTGTTCCTTCCCTATGCATCAGGATATTCGGGATGTGGTGCATGCACAGTGGAAGATGCCGGATATACCTCTTCGCTTGGCGTGGTCCATGGACAGACTTTATCCCATTCCTGATGGGGATTGTAATACCTTTAACATATGAACATAAGAATTGCCACTGCTGGGTCAGACCAGTGGTCCATCGTGCCCAGCAGTCCGATCCCACAGCGGCTCCTTAGGTCAAAGACCAGTGCCCTAACTGAGTCTAGCCTTACCTGCTTACGTTCTGGTTTAGCAGGAACTTGTCTAACTTTGTCTTGAATCCCTGGAGGGTATTTTCCCCTATAATAGCCTCTGGAAGAGCGTTCAGGTTTTCCACCACTCTCTGAGTGAAGAAGAACTTCCTTACGTTTGTATGGAATCTATCCCCTTTTAACTTTAGAGAGTGCCCTCTCGTTCTCCCTGCCTTGGAGAGGGTGAACAACCTATCTTTATCTACTAAGTCTATTCCCTTCAGTATCTTGAACGTTTTGATCATGTCCCCTCTGTTTCCTCTTTTCAAGGGAGAAGCGGCCAAGTATGGCGACCAGTGCTGAATGCAGTATTCCAAGTGAGGGCGTACCATGGCCTGGTATAGAAACATAGAAACATAGAAATAAACGGCAGATAAGGGCCACGGCCCATCAAGTCTGCCCACTCCAATGACCCTCCCTATCTATCTTTGCGGATAGATCCCACATGTCTGTCCCATCTGGCCTTAAAATCTGGCACGCAGCTGGCCTCAATAACCTGAAATGGAAGTATAGCGGCATGTTAGCCTTCTCCGATCTGTTCATGATCCCCTTCTTAATCATTCTTAGCATTCTGTTCGCCCTTTTCGCTGCTGCCACACATTGCGCAGACAGCTTCATCGACTTGTCGACCAGTACTCCCAAGTCTCTTTCCTGGGGGGTCTCTCCGAGTACTGCACTGGACATCCTGTATTTGTGTAGAAGATTTTTGTTACCAACATGCAACACCTTACATTTATCCACGTTAAACCTCATTTGTTGTTGATGTAGTGGTCTCAGCTATTGCATGTCGACACACTATTCCAGTTAAGGGCAGTCGGCCCTGAGAGACCCTCGGGATTGTAAGATCCAGAGTTTTGATGTGGCTGCCTTGGTTGTCCAGGCAGTGATATGTGGTGGACTGGTAGCCAAGGCTTGTTTCCAGTGGTTTGAGCGGGACTTGGACTGGGAGGCGGCCGACTGGTCTTTAGTGGATCAGGAGGTGGCTAAGATTGAGCTTGGCGCTTCTTATCTCTCGGATGCCATGTATGATCTGTTGAGGGCTTTGGCCAAGTCCATGGCCCTCAGAGTAGTAGTTACTGGGGATGGGCAGACTAAATAGGCCATTTGACCTTTATCTGCCATTATGTTTCTGTGTTACCCTTTGGCTTCAGGGTTGGTCGGCAGATGCAGCCTCTAAGTTTAAGCTCATTAAATTCCCATTTCGAGGTTCCTTCCTCTTTGGGAAGGAATTGGATAAGTTGGTTCAAGCCTTGAGTGACTCTAAGGTGCCTCGGTTTCCTTGCCAAGTGATGTGGGGTGGTGCCGTCTGGGGGTGTTTGTAGGATTTTTGTAGGCATTGCACTGCTGGGGAGCGGCCCCTTTTCCTTCCAGGAGTTGCTTCTTTTAGCATATGCAGTCCTTTCAGGGAGCCCGCTGGGAGAGTCAGGACTCCGCCAGTGGCTCCTCCTCCGCTCACCCAGCCCAATGACTCACTGTGGGTCCTTTCCCCGGTTCTAGTGGAAGCTCGCTTATGGGAGTTTTACCGGGGGTGGACCGTGATCACAATGGCTCAGTGGATCCTAGAAGTGATTTGGGATGACTATGCTCTAGAGGAGGGGTGTCCAACCTTTTGGCTTCCCTGGGTCGCATTGGTCGAAAAAAATATTCCTGGGGCCGCACAAATATGCAAACGCTGCAGCGAGACAAAGGAGGGAGCTGGCAAGACTGTAAACACCTGGGGGCAGCAGAGGAAAACACTGCATCGCCCTCTACCGGGGCCGCACAAAATACTTCATGGAGTCGCATGCGGCCTTTGGGCCGCAGGTTGGACACATTATATTACATTACATTACATTAGGGACTTCTATTCCGCCTATACCTTGCAGTTCAAGGCGGATTACAAAAGAGCTAACTGGACATTTCCAGTGAAGTTACAACAGTTTTGGGGTTTTTTTTTTTTTTTTTTTTGTTACAAGGGAGGAGAGGTACCTGAATTAATTCCGGAAGAACTTGCAAATTGGATATTAAATTGACTGTACGTTACTGTGTGATATAACAAATAGATTACAGTTAGAGTACAAATAAGATTACGTTACATTTCAGGTTTCTGAATACTTGGTTGGTGTTTTGGGGAGGAAGAGATTATTTAAGTGGAGGTTTTGGGGGAGAATTTATCTAGGAGGAGGGGGAAGGGTTGGGTTAAGATATCTGGATAAATTTTTTGAAAAGTAGGGTTTTGATTTCTTTTCGAAAAGTTTTGAAGTTGCCCGTTGCCGTCAACAGGTTGGAGATGGAGTGGTTAAGTTTTGCTGCTTGCGTCGCCAGAAGGTTATCAAACATCTTTTTGCGCTGAGTGCCCTTGAGTTGAGGGAAGGCAAAAGGGCTCGGAGTTCTTCTTTGTCTTGAGGTGAGGATCTGGTTTAGGCGGTTGTTTAGATAGGGGGGGGCGGAGCCGTTTAATGCTTTGAATAATAGACAGTAGAATTTGAATTGAATTCGTGCTTGCATAGGTAGCCAGTGAGAGTCTAGGAAGGCTGTTGTAATATGATCATATTTTCTCAGGGAGTAGATCAGTCTGAGGGCAGTGTTTTGTATAGTCTGAAGTTGTTTTATCATGTTGGCAGGACAAGGTAGATAGAGGGAATTGCAATAGTCTATAGACCTAAGACTAGGGATTGGACAATTGTGCTGGGTTGAAGAATTTTCTTATTTTACGTAGATTTCTCATAATTAAAAAAGCTTTCTGGGATGTTTTATTGATTTGGGACTGCATTGTGCAGCATCTGTCTATCGTTACTCCTAGGAGTTTGAGTTCGGGCTGTATTGGGTATTTGGTGTTTTTAATTTTCAGTTCTGTAATGGTGGGAGTTTTGGCCTTTTCGAGCAGAAGGAATTTTGTTTTATCTGAGTTTAGTTTCAGTTTGTGGACACCCCTGCTCTATAGTTTTCCCGTCCGTTACCAGATCATTTCCTTTCTTCTTGTCAGGCAACTTGGCAGAAGTGGGCATTTTGGCAGATGCAGCGTGTGATCCCAGTGCCTCCTCACGAAACTCATAGCTACAGGTACTCATTTACTTCGTAGTGCCCAAGAAAATTGGGTCTTTTCATCCCATTTTGGATTTGAAAGGTGTCAACAGGGCACTCTAGGATCCGTCTTTTTGTATGGAAACCCTGAAATCCGTAATTCTGGCAGTTCAGCCTGGGGAATTTCTGATTTCTCTCAATCTGATGGAGGCCTACCTGCATGTTGCCATTCAGGCCTCCCATCAGTGCTTCCTTCACTTTGCAATTTTGGGAAAACACTATCAGTTTGTGTGCTTCCTTTTGAATTGGCCCCGACTCCACAGACCTTCACCAAGATTATGGTGGTGGTTGGGGTGGCTTTGTGCAAGGAGGGCATTCTGGTGGCATGGAATGTTGCTGCTTCTTGGGTTTTGGCCAGGTGCTGTGGACCTGGATTGGCCATTGTGGGAGCGGGCTGCCGGGCTTGATGGACCATTGGTCTGGCCCAGTAAGCCAATTCTTATGTTCTTAAAAACTTAAATAGGTTAGGGCTCTTCAGGTTGGGTAAGAGACGGCTAAGGGGGGAGATATGATCGAAGTCTACAAAATCCTGAGTGGTGTAGAACCGGTACAAACGGATCAATTTTTTTTTTTTTTTTTGCATCAAGATTTACAAAGATTAGAGAATATTCAATGAAGCTACAGAGTAATATTTTTAAAACCAACAGAAGGAAATATTTTTTCATTCGAAGAATAGTTAAGCTCTGGAATGTGTTCCCAGAGGATGTTGTAAGAGTGGTTAATGTAGCTGGTTTAAAAAAAAAAAAAAAAGAGAAGTTCCTGGAGGAAAGTCCATAAACTAACTGCTTTCGAGACAAACATGGGAGAAGTCACTGCTTGCCCTGGATCGGAGGCATGAAATACTGTGACTATTTGGATTTTTGCTAGGTACTTGTGACTTGGATTGGTCTCTGTGAAGACGGGATACTGGGCTAGATGAACCATTGATCTGATCCAGTAAGACTATTCTTATGTTTTTATGTTCTGGTTCATACCTATCTGCACGACTGGTTGATTCATGTGAAGTTGTTTCAGGAGAGCTCCCGGGTCACATCTTGTGTAGTGGAGTTTCTGCAGTCGCTGGACTGGGTCATCAAGCTGTCCAAAAGCCGGTTGACTCCGTCTCAGCACTTGGAGTATCTCAGAGTTCTCTTCGACACAGGCTTGAGGACAGTCTTCCTTCCCGAGGCCTCATGGATTGTTGCTGCCCTCGCGTGCAGGATTTTCTGCAGGTTCCTGGGGTCAATGGCGGCCTCCCTGCAGGAAGTCAGGTGGGCTTGGGTTCACAAGCACCCTCTTCAGTATGCGCTTCTTTGGCGATGATCGCCACAGATTCAAATTCTGGACTCTCCCGTCCCTCTTCGGGGGTTGGTTTGTCACAGCCTGTTCTGGTAGCTACAGTCTTCCAATCTGGTTCAGGGAGTGATTCTGGATCACCCCTAATGGACAGTGCTTCTAATGGACTCCAGTCTTCTTGGTTGGGGAGCTCAATGTCTTGGTTACTGGTTCATAGTCCTTTTGAGTGCCTTGACTCCTGCACACTGAAGGACCTTACTCTTAAGACGGTGTTCCTGGTGGCCATTAGTTCCATGAGGCGTGTTAACGAACTGCAGGCCTTTTCGTATAGGCCTCCCTTCCTGGAGTTCTCTAGGGAGTGGGTTGTGCTGTAACCAGTTCCCTTCTTTCTGCTGAAGGTGGTTTCGCCTTTTTGTGTCGACCAATCCATTGTCCGTCTGGTCTTAGGTAGTCGGGAGAGCTCATTGGAGTAGCGACAGTTGCGCAAATTGGATGTTCTTAGGGTCCTTCGTGCTTATGTGCCACAGACCAGGAGTTCTGTCAGTTGGATTATCTTTTAGTCCTTTAGGCGGGTCTTCATAAGGGGGACAGGATGGTGCTTCCAAGGCTACAATTGCATGTTTGATCAAGGAGGCTATCACTTCGGTGTATCTTCTTCAGAAGAAGCCTGTTTTGGATGTTCTCAAAGCTCATTCCAAGGGGTCAGGCACTCTCTTGGGCTGAGAGTTCTCTGGTGGATCCGGTGAATATCTGTAAAGCTGCAGTGCGGTTTGGTCTTCTTTCCATTTCTTTGTTTGCCACTACCGTGTGGATGTTCAGGCATGTCAGAATGCAGTGTTCAGTAAGCGTGTTCTTGTGGCAACCCTTTGGGGGTCCCACCCATGATGGTACTACTTTGGTATGTCCCATCCGTTTTGTGCCGGTCTGGAGGAACGCTAAACAAGGAGAAATTAGGTTCTTACCTGCTCATTTTTTCTTTGTCCCTCCAGACCAGCACGGACCCTGCCCTATCATATATTTTGGTGTTTTTTCATGAAGAGCACATTTTTTTTTCCTTCGGTATGTTTTTGTTTTGGTTGCTGGGGAGTATAAGAGCAGCAGTATTTGGTTCGTCTGGTTTAGCTGGCGAACTGTGGGGATGTTTTTGAAGATTGTTCTAATCAATATCCAACAGTGTTCACATGTCTGATTTGGCTCTCCATGTGAGAGTGGAGTTGGAATGTGTTCAGCCTGGTAAGTTTTCTGCTTGGCTATTCGTCAGACTGATTGTAGATGGGACTGCATAGCCCACTTGTACTACTGCCAAAAGTCATTATGTCTCAGTCTCCATCTGCTGGCAGTGGAGCGTAAACTGTGCTGGTCTGGAGAGTCTAAAAGAGAGTCTAATTTCTCCTTGTTCTAGTCTATGGCCAAGGAGCCAGCAATATCAAACCCCTCAGAGTTCTCTACATACTAGGTCCCAATGGATGGATGGATTATGCCACTAATTCAGCCACCGACTCATGGCAACACGCACAGTGAGGAATCCACCCTGTGATGTTTCACGGCAGAGTACAGGAGTGGTTTGCCATTATCTTCTCCCGCACTGTGTGTGGCTCCACTATATCGCTACTGCCCAACATAGGGCCCCTCAGCCTACAGCATCTGGTATTCCCAGGTTGTCTCCCATCCAGGTATTAGCCAGGCCTGACCCTGCTTAGCTTCAGATAGTAAGAGTGGGCCTACTCAGGGCAGCCAGGCAGTAGGTACTAGGTCCCAGTACTTCCAAGTAAAGCTGTAAAAACGAATGACATGACTGTTCAACTGACCGATTTAGGGCTTTCTTTACAGGTACCCACTACTGTTTGCCAAGCCGAATCTCTCTGAGGTTCTATAGAGATGAGTTCCGATCAGGGCTCCTGCACAGATGGGATGTTGTTGCAGCCAAGTTCTTTCAGAGCAGTCGGTGCCTTTGCTGTTCGGACCCTCCTCTACTTTCCTGACACTGTAATCCACAGTGCGAAGGGAAACATCCACCAATATTTATAACCATCACTGTGCAAAAATAATGTGATGTCATGGAAGGAACTTCTTTTCTGTAGTGATGAACAAGCTAAGTCCTGAAACACCGGGGCCGAGTCAAAACAGCGCGAGACAATTGCACGCAGGACATCAGCGCGTTGGATTGAAACACTATTTTAAAGCACTCCAAGAGGGTGTGGAGGGAGGGACCCCCCCCCCCCCACACACACACACACTTTGCTTAGAATTGTTGTCGCTCTCTTTGGAGGTGGGGGGAACCCCCTACCATTACAGAGGAAATTTTTATTTTTCAATAAAAGAGAGGGATAAAGGCTCTTTCCTCTATAATGGGGGGTTCCCACCAACACCCCCCTCAACAGGAGTGCCAACAGTTCTAAGTAAAGTGGGGTGGTTCCCCCACACACACCCCTCGGAGCGCTTTAAAATAGTGTTTAAATCCAGCACATTGACGTCCTGCGCATGATTGTCTGCCCAGCATTGTCCATGCGTGGTTTAGTCTATGTACCAAAACGTCATTATCTTAAGACCCTTCCAGCCAATTTCTCTTTGCTGTCTAGCTTTGTGCAAAAATTTTTCCTTAATGGTAAAATCAGCAAAGCATGCCACAATATTTCTGGGGATCCTGTCTTTTGTTGGTCCCAATCTTCATTGAGTTCAATCTAACTTAAAATCACTCTGGTCCTAGGCAGGATCATCTTTCAACAGTTCTCTTCCTGCACCACTATTTTGTAATATTTACATGCCTCCATCTCAACAGCCCCTTTAAATCTAAGATTACTCTGGTTTAACCTGTTTTCTAAGTCTTCTAGCTGATCTCTCAGCTCTTGAAGGGAACCCGAATCTCTTTTAAGGATCTGCCTTAGCAGTCACCAGGTCTGCAGTCACAGTATCCTCTGTTTGCCTCACAAAGGCTCCTAACTAATTTAATTCTGTACGAAGGCCTGCCAAAGCTGCTTGTACATCTTGCTGAACTGCAGACATTTCTTTTTTTTCAAGTCCTGAAACCAGCCAACCATGTCCTTTTCTGAAATTTCTTGAGTCTCCTCTCCCATTTGCTGAGATTCATCCTTGTCTGAGTCTAAGGCCTCTGCTGCCATATTTTTCTTAGCGCATGTGTCTGCTGCCAGCTCTGCTTTTTGGCGGTCCCCAGACTCTGATCCATACCAAAATTTCTCTAGTCATATGTGAGTAAACATCACACTGTTACAAGAGCCCAACTGCACCCTGAACTTGTCATGTTAAGGATGGTGGATAGCAAATTTCTAAACACTAAACTAAACTAAACTAAATCTTGGGTTTATATACCGCATCATCTCCACAGGTGGAGCTCGACACGGTTTACATGGTTAGGGAAGGAACGGAACTCCAGTGGATTTATAGAAGTAAGTAAGGGAGAGGTTAGGTGTGATAATACTAGGGAGGGGACGGGTTACGTTTTGGCGAAGAGCCAAGTCTTCAGAAGCTTACGGAATGGTAGAAGGGGGCTCAAGTTGCGGAGAGGGGAAGGGAGACTATTCCAGAGCTGAGCGATTCTGAAGTGGAGGGAGGACCCGAGTTTACCGACGAGGGAGATACCTTTTGAGGAGGGGAAGGATAATTTTAATTTTTGCGTGGATCTAGTGGAGAATGGATTTGAGGAATTCCAGGATAGAGGAATAAGAGGTGGAAGGATGCCGTGGAGTATCTTGAAGGTTAAGCAGGCACATTTAAAGTGGACCCTGGAGATGACAGGAAGCCAGTGCAGCTTGGACAGGAGCGGAGAGACATGGTCAAATTTGCTTTTTGAGAAGATAAGTTTGGCCGCGGTGTTCTGGATTAGTTGGAGTTTGTGGAGGCTTTTCTTTGTTAAGCTAAGGTAAATGGAATTGCAATAGTCCAATCTGGAGAGGATGATGGACTGTACGAGCACGGCAAAGTGTTTTTGGTGGAAGCAGGACCTCACTTTCCTCAGCATGTGAAGGCTGTGAAAGCATGTTTTTATCAGGGAGTTGAGGTGGTCGTTGAAGGATAGCGAGGAATCTATGGTGATGCCCAGAACTTTGCTAGAGAACTCTAGTTGTAGAGAGGAGCCTGTGGGCAGTGGGATGGAAGTGGGTAAATGATCAAGTTTAGGGCCAAGCCAAAGTAGTTTGGTTTTGGACTCATTCAGTTTCATTTGTACAGCGAGAGCCCAGGATTGAAGTTTGGTTATGCATGAAGAGATGTTTGCTGCGAGATTGGTGAGGTTTGCGTCGGTCTCGAGGAGGACCAGGATATCGTCAGCGTAAGTGTAGAGTATTTCTAGGGGGGAAAGGTGGAGGAGGTTCAGGGAGGACATATAAATGTTGAAGAGGATAGGAGATAGGGGGGAGCCTTGAGGAACTCCACATGTCGGTTTCCACGGGGAGGATGAGGTACCATTCTAGGTAACGTTGTAAGAGCGAGAACGTAAGAAATTCGAGAACCAGTCGAGGACCGTGGAGCTGATGCCTATCTCGGAGAGTAGGAAGATTAGAATGTCATGATGGACAACGTCGAAGGCTGCAGAGAGGTCGAATTGGAGTAGAACGGCAAATTTTTTGTGAGAATGGAGTTGTTGGATCTTCGAGATTAGGGAGGCCAGGAGGGTTTCAGTACTGAAGTTAGGTCTGAAGCCATATTGATAGGGTAGGAGGATAGAGAATCTTTCTAAACACCCTAATGGAGCCCCATCCTGGCCATCAATGGTAGCCATCCTGGTTCATAACATCACATCCTCATCTTATATCAGCTGTATTAAGCTTTTGAGACATAAGTTAAATAAAGGAGACAGATCGCAGCAAGTTTGCAAGTCCAAAGCAAAATTCTAGCTAAGGATCAGGGAGCCCCAAATTAGGCAGCCATCAAGGGAGTTGATATCACTTCCTTTTTGAATAAATATTTTATTATTTTAAATACTTATTGATGATCAAGCATAAGATTCTTAATACGTATAGATATTATTAAACAGACAGTAAAACAAGATTTAAAATTTCTGATTAGCGTTTCCTCTGCTTTCTAATCTGTGCCAACATGAAATAGAACAGTTTTAAGCTTCTTTCAGGTCTTTGGGTCCACAGGAAGAGTTCCATAATCCAGGCCTGATGGAAATCTTAGCAGTATGATGTTGGGAAAATGAGCCAAGTATTAAGTGGGTTGATTTAGTATCTGTAGTCTGTTAATTTTGTTATAAAATAAAATCCATAAAGAAAAGTTGGAAAACCCCACACTTGGGTTTTTTTCTCCTTTCTGGCAGGTTTGATTTAATGGGTTTGAATCCAGATGCTCCCGAAGATGAGACTGGCATAAAGAAAGCTGCAGAAAACAGTAAGACTTTCCTTTAGCCCCTAATGACTGATGTGTATATTTCCTTGTACTGTGATCACGCTTAAGTTTAGAACAAAATGCATTGTATATTATGGGGTTAATTTCATAATTGTTCATCTTAGAATAGTACACCATGTGAACACACTCTTGGATTTTCAAAGCAAAAGTACTGTATGTCCAAGGAAAATTTATGTACACATGTGCATCAAACAGAAGCTATAAACATGTTTTCTCTGGGTTAAAATACACGCATTGTAGACTAGAACCTGTAGATTCATAGAGAATGACAGGACAGAATTTGTCTCCGTCCCCACGGATAACCACAGGAAACCATCCCGAATCGCTCTTTAGTGTCTATCTCAACCTCGGTCCGTCTACACCAGCATCCTTCAGTGCAAGGTTTGATTGAGGGTCAGAGGTTGTGTCCATTCAGATTCTTGATTCTTTCTTCTCTCCTTAAATAATGACATGGGGATGGTTTTTCTGTGGGGACGGTGACAAATTAGAGCACTCAGTGAGCTCTCCAGTAGTGCTGCCCAATTTGCGATTCAGTGAATCGATTTGATTTTGGAAAAAATCGAACTTACCGATTCGTCGGCCCCCTTGCTAGAGACCCGTTTGGACTTTCCCTCTGCCACCGGAGTCCTTTCTTCTAATGTAACTTCCGCTTTTGCAAAACTGGAAGTTACATCAGAAACAAAGGACTCCAGTGGCAGAGGGAAATCCCGAACAGGACTGTGCATGCAGATCGTCAGCAGCAAGGCTCTCCCCTTCCCGGCCGGAAGTATTTCTCCTCTCCTCCCTGGCCAAGCAAAAGCGGTGGTAGCTAATGCAATTCACTACCCTGCCGCTACTCCAGGTGTCTTCTCTCCATTTGGCCACCCAAGCAGAAACAGGAAGTTTTCACTGAGGGCAAGTCACAGTGGAGAGAAGACACAAGGAGTAGTGGCAGGAGTGGATTGCTAAATAACTACCGCCACCAGCAACATGTTGTAACGTCAAAATAAAGGTAGATGGGGGGAGAGGGGAGATGGACTTGAGGGAGTTGGTGGACTGTAGAGGGAGAGATGGGGAGAAGATGGATGGGAGAGGTGAACTTGGTGGAGGGGGAGATGGACTTGGGGGGAGATCATGGAGAGGGAAGATGGGGGAGGAATAGAAGAAATAATAGATCTAAAAACAGAGGGAGAGAGATAGTGGACAATGGGATTTAGGGAGGGAAGGAACAGAAAGAGAGAGAAGTTGGACACAAGGGATGTTGTGGGGAGGATAAAGATACTGGCTAGGAGGGTATTTAGAAAGAAAGGGAGAGCTGGTGGGGAAGGAGGGAGAGATGCTGGATGAAAGGGTAGTTGAAAAAAGGAGAGATGGTGGATCTGGGGATGGTGGGGTCCATCGCTCCAGCTACGGGAATAGAGATGAAAAAAAGGAAAGATGCTAGACCTCCAGGGGAGGGAAGGGAAATGGAAGGGGAGGACAGAAATGGAAGATGGATGGTTACCACGAAGAAAGAAGAAAATGACAATAGGGCAAGAGACCCTGGCAAGCAATTTTAAAATTCATATGCTAAATCATGATGGAAGAAGAGGGGGAGGATTAGCAATTGTCGCCAAGGAAGGATTTGTAGTTGAACTATTGGATTCCAAAATGACCAACCAATTAGAAATATTAGCCTGTAAAATTAGCAATAAGGAACTAGAAGATTCCCTTTCTTGTATATTATTCTATGTTCCGCCAAAAAGCTGGCCAAAAGCTAGAGAGGACTTCTGCAAATTTGTCCTACTTAACTCAATCACTTCATCACATAATCTAATTGCGGGAGACATAAACTTACATCTAGATCAGTTGTCTCAAACTCAAACCCTTTGCGGGGCCACATTTTGGATTTATAGGTACTTGGAGGGCCGCAGAAAAAAATAGTTAATGTCTTATTAAAAAAATGACAATTTTGCATGAGGTTAAACTCTTTATAGTTTATAAAACTTTCCTTTAACAGTTTTACCTTATGCAAAATTGTCATTTCTTTAATAAGACAACTATTTTTTCTGCGGCCCTCCAAGTACTCTATTTTTTCTGCAGCACTCACATTTAAAGTTTAATATCTTTTCTTTCTCAAAACTGGCACATTTCTATTGCTAAATTGAAAATAAAATAATTTTCCTACCTTTGTTTGGTAATTTCATCAGTCTCTGGTTGCACTTTATTCTTCTGACTGCATCCAATATTTCTTCTCTTCTTTCAGCCTCCTGTATGCTTCCTCTCCTCCAGACCTCATTCCTTCCCCCAACTTTTTCTTTCATTTTCTATGTCTGTCTTTCTCTGATTCCTTGTCCCATTTTTTGCTTTGTTTCTGGCTCCTTGTCCCCCCCCTTCTTTCTTTTTTCCTTCTGGCTCCCTGTCCCCCCCCTTCTTTCTTTTTTCCTTCTGGCTCCCTGTCCTCTCCCTTCTTTCTTTTTTCCTTCTGGCTCCCTGTCCTCTCCCTTCTTTCTTTCTTCCTTCCTGCCTCCCCCATGCCACCGCCGTCGGGGAATAGGCTGCTGCTGCTTCTGGCGCCATCGGGAAGAGGCCGAGATCTCCACGGGGCCGACCAACTTTCGCTGCCCGATGTCAATTCTAACGTCGGAAAGGACATTCCGGGCAGCCAGGCAGCGATTGCTTAGCCAGAACGTCCTCTTGACGTCAGAATTGAGGTCGGGCGGCGAGAGAAGCAGGGAGATCAAAGAGCATGGTGCCGGCGGTGAGAAGGGAAGGGAAGCAGTTGGGCACCCCTGCTCTAGACGAGCCACACTCTATGAAGAACAGTGGAGGGTGACCAGTTGTGTGGAAACCCCCCCCCCCCCCTTGGTACGCCACTGGAGCAGCAGCGTGTCTGGCCGGCTCATTCCATTCAAAGCCGCGGGTGGCGGCTCCTTGCGAGATCCGCGCCTGCGTCTGAAGCCTCTCTGATGTGATGTCAGAAAGGCTTCCGATGCAGGAGCGAATAGCGCAAGGAACCGCCAACCCGCGGCTTTGAACGGAACGAACCGGCCAGACCCGCTGCTGCTCCAAAAGGAAGGAATTATCCAGTCCAGACCACGGGCCGCAAATAAAACTTGGAGAGCCACATGTGGCCCGCGGGCCGCGTGTTTGAGACCGCTGATCTAGATGAAATAGACAATCTAGAAGTGAAAGACTTTAAAAAACTTTCTTTCTTTACTCAATTACAATCTCCCTTCATCCACTCAAACACATTAAAAAGGCCATCATTTAGACGTGGTAGCGATGTCCATAAAGGAGATCATAAATCCTCCCATCTCTCTTTCGGATGGTACTTGGTGTCATGATATCTGGTCTGACCATTTCACTTATTATTTCAATCTATTCTGGATTGATAGAGTAGAATGGAAGTTTATGTATCAAGCTCTAGAATGGTTTGGTGTAGGACCTGGTTTTATTAAAATGATTCAAACATTATATAGCTCCCCTGGAGCAAGATTAAATATAAACAATAACTTATCTGATAAATTTAACTTGCTAAGGGGAGTTAGACAAGGTTGTCCTTTATCTCCCTTACTTTTTGATATCGTTCTGGAACCCTTATTAATTGCAATAAATCAAACTAAGGGAATAAAGGGAATCACATTTTCTAATTGGGAATTTAAATTATCTGCGTATGCAGATGATATTTTATTATATTTAAGAGAACCAGAAGACACCATTCCAGATCTACTTAACTTAATAGAAAAGTTTGGAAAGTTTTCTGGATATAAAATCAATTGGGAAAAATCTGAAGTTCTTCCAATTAATATCCATTGTACCAAAGGATTATTTGATTCATATTCATTTAAATGGAAAGAGGAAGGACTAAAATATTTAGGTATTCTTATAAAAAATACAATTGATGACACAGTAAAAGAGAATGAAAAACTTTTATTAAAGAAAATAACAGAAATGTGCGAGCAATGGAATCCTTTACATCTTTCTTGGTGGGGAAGAGTTCAAACAATTAAAATGATGATTTTACCTGTGGTTTGTTATCAAATGAGTATGATCCCAATATTTTTTCAGGGGTCATTTTATAAAAAGTTAAACAGTATACTAACAAAATTTGTTTGGTTTGGGAAAAGACCCAGAATCGCTTTAGCATCATTACAAAAAACAATTAAGGAGGGAGGTGTAAATTTTCCAAATTTCTATAGGTACCATCAAGCCTATATTTTAAGACAGGGTATGTATTGGATCCTCCCAGATCTCATGGAAAATGTACCTGATTGGTTATATTTAGAATGGCGCCTCATGTTCCCTTTACATCCAGAACATTTCATTAGTATAACAATGCCCAGGAGTTATAAAGATCATAGAATTCTAATAGATACATGGAAAACATTAAGATTTATAAGCAATTTATCAACAAATCCATTGGCTAAATCTTTAAATCAATCTATTTGGGTAAACTCCAGGATCAAAATTGGTGGATTTAAAATAGTATGGAAACAATGGATAATAGCAGGTATACGTACTTTAAAAGATGTAATAATAAATGGATCACTGCTTAGTTTTTCACAATTGCAACAAAAATTTGGATTAGAAAAAACACAATATTTTAAATGGATGCAATTGAAGCAGGCTATTCAGGAAGGGTTCCCTGAATGGAAGAATCTTAATAATCAATATAGTTTGCCAATCCTTTGTTTTCAAGCAGATTTTCTAGGACACCAAGCTGCAAAATGGTATAAGATTATATATGAATTTTCAAACAAAAAAAAAGAGAACAGGACTTAGGGACATTTGGAGTATTGAGATAGGACAGACAATTTCTGCATCTCAATGGCAAAAATTTTGGTCCTGGAGAATACATACTACAAGGTCAGCATCTATGAGTCAAACATGGATGTTTTTATTACATAGAGTTTTATGGACCCCTACAAGATTACAGAAATTAGATAGTAGTAGATCTAATAGATGCTGGCATTGTAAGATAGAAGTGGGGACATTAGATCATTTATTATTCTTTTGTCCCTGTATTAATTCCTTTTGGAAATTAATTTGGCCCCAAATTAATAAATTATTAGAAAATCATGTTGGACTATCATATGATACAATATTATTTGGAACAACAATGAGAACACAGAGTCCGATATCAGCTAACAATAATAAACTTTTATTAATTCTAACAGGGGTCGCCATTCAGCAAATTACTCAGAATTGGAAAGATTACACTAAATTAAATTACACTTTCTGGTGGAATTCAATTTGTCATATATATAAAATGGAAAAAGTAATGGCATTACAACAAGGTTATATTAAAAAATTTAATAAAATATGGGGACCATTGACAAATTATTCTACTGATCAGATATCATAACACATGTATAGAGCATATAGAGGGGGTAGGGAAGGGAAAAATATTGTAATAATAATATGATATAAAATTTTGATAAAGGGTTTCTTTAATTTACAATGTAAGAACATTTATTGATAATTTCAAGTGTTTCTTCATAATTGAATGTAATACATGTATTTCACTTGATGTAAGAATTTAAAAAGAATAAAAATTATTTACAAAAAAAAAAAAATCTATTCTGGATCGGCTAAAATCTAAGACACGCCCACGGACAAAAAGAGAACACCTCGCAAGGGGCCATATCAACCCAGAGGAGTATTGGTCACAATATGATCTACAAGCGAAGATAGAAGAAAGAGTTGATTTCTATGATCACTGGATGAAAACTAGCACATCCATTTTAGATAAAATTGCCCCTAAACGAAATAGTAAAAGCTGCTCAAACAAATACAACAAATGGTTTGACATCGAACTCCTAACAATGAAACAATCAGTAAGACGATTAGAAAGAATCTGGAAAAAAACGGGAAAGCTGTCAGACCGGAATAACTGGAGATCCAACATAAAACTCTACAAACAACAGATAAAAGAAAAACGTAAAACATTTTACTCATACAAAATTAACTCATCATACACTAGCTCAAAAGGAACTAATACTAAAGAACTGTTCAACATAGTTATGAATTTATTTGACACCACACGCTACACTCAACCCATGCATAACACCAAGTTACCCTCAGCAAATGATCTAGCACAACATTTCGATTCAAAAATTAAAAACCTAAGAAATAACTACTCAATAATTGCCGAATACGAACATCAATCAACTGAGGACAAGGAAGATAGCCTTCTCAGAGATCCTGCCAGTACCGAGAGCGGACGCAAGGAGGCAGAGCGAACTACAAGCAATAAACGGTTGGCTGAGGAGATGGTGCGAAGAGGAGGGTTTCCACTTTGTTCGGAACTGGACAACTTTCTTGGGGAAGAACAAGCTCTACAGGAGAGATGGACTGCACCTGAGCATGGCTGGGATGAGGATGCTGGCACGCAATGTCCAGAGCGTCATAGACTTGGCTTTAAACTGAGGAGAAGGGGAAAGCCGATAATCAATCTGACCTCGACACATCGGACCAAAGTATCAAATAAGGATACTGAGCAAGAACACTGTAAAAGAGGGCTCGGGACTGAGTGGGAATTTTTGGAAAAAGGATCAAAGGATGCAATGCAGGGGCCCGGGGCACAAATGAAACTGGCAAGCAGGATTAACAGAGAACAACGGGAGCCAGAGGGGCAACCAAAAATGGGGAAACAGGCTGAGGATGAAACAGACACACCGCAGGAAGAGGATGACCGAGACGAGGCTCGGGGACTAGCAACCCTTGAGGGGGTCGCCAGGAGCGCCAAACCACGAGAAAAACCAGCAGAGAAGGCAAACAACCGGGACTTACATTGCCTATACGCTAATGCTAGGAGCCTAAGGGCCAAAATGGGAGAGCTGGAAGTCATAGCCAGCAAGAAGGACCTAGACATAATTGGAGTCACAGAAACGTGGTGGACTGATGACAATAAATGGGATGTTGCCATACCAGGGTATAAACTCTACAGGAGGGACAGGACACACAAAAAGGGTGGAGGAATAGCGCTATATATAAGAACATAAGAAGTTGCCTCCACTGGGTCAGACCAGAGGTCCATCGCGCCCAGCGGTCCGCTCCCGCAGAGGCCCATCAGGTCTATGACCTGTGAAGTGGTTCCTGACCATTTCTATAACCTACCTCTACTTCTATCTGTACTCCTCAATCCCCTTATTCTTTAGGAACCTATTTAAACCTTCCTTGAACCCCTGTAATGTGCTCTGGCCTATCACAACCTCCGGAAGCGCGTTCCATGTGTCAACCACCCTCTGGGTAAAAAAGAACTTCCTAGTAGAGAATGACACGGTGGCGGTTTACCCGTGGCCACCGCATTTAGCTGCGGGTAACCCGTCAAAACGGGGACCGAAAACTAGCAGTCGCTACGGGGACAAGGCCATTCACCGCCCCGTGGAGCGGTGAATGGTCTTGTCCCCGCAGTGAGGCATGAAGGATCACGCGGTCCCCGCAGCCCACACCCGCCTGCCCAATCGATCCTAGTGATTAGCCAGCTCTCTCCCTTCTCCTCACCTTAGTTTGTAGGTTTTCTTTTTCGGCGACCCGCACGCTATCAAAGAGCCGCGCACCTGCTGCTGCTCAGTTTCGATCTTCTGCTCTGATGCAACCGGAAACAGGAAGTTGCAGCAGAGCAGAAGATTGAACACTGAGCAGCCGTGCGTGCAGGTCGCCGAAAAAGAAAGCCTGCAAACTAAGGTGAGGAGAAGGGAGAGAGCTGGCTAAACACTAGGATCGATTAGGCAGGCGGGTGGGGGATGCGGGGACCGTGCGATCGCCCGTGTTCCCGGCTCAAACTGGAAGGAGGGAGTGAAAGGGAAAAGGATTCTGGGCCAAGGGGATGAAAACGGAAAGAAAAACCCACAGCAGGAAAGAAAGGGAAGGACAGGCAGGTGAGCCAAATGCTAGAAGCAGGGGGGGGAAGAAAGAGGGAAAAAAGCTAGATGGGGTTGAAAAGAAGAGACACACTGGTATGGAAGAGGAAGATAGGGGAAATCTGGACACAGGAAGGTAACAGAAAGAGGGGAAATTATGTGCATGGGGCATAGGGACAGAGACATAAAGGGGACATGCCATGGGGATGGTATATGGACACAGGGGGGGGGCAATGGCAGATACATAGGGGAGATATTAGAAATGGGGAAAATAAGAGCACAGAAGCGAGATGGTTTGTGGGGATGGGACAGGGACCGAGCTCGCAGGCTCCAGTGGCTTGCACAAATTACATTGTAACGTGCCATGAAAATAAGAGGGAGGAAGGTAGATAGATAGGCCACGCGAGAGGAGCTGAAGGGTGGTAGAAAGGAACAGATGGTAAAGGAGGGAAGGGTGGTGGTGGAAAGGAATAGGACAGACATTGAAGGAGGGTGGAGAGGAACAGACCCTGAAGGGAAATGTGGAAGACAGAATGGGAAGAAGACAGATGCCAGACTATGGGGGAATGGAGGGAAGAAGATGGGTGCTAGACCAATTGGGGGGGGTGTGAAGGGAGAGGCAAATGGAAGACGCAGAGAGAAGACACACAGTGGATGGAAGGAATTGAATGAGAAGATGTGGAAAGCAGAAACCAGACAACAAAGGTAGAAAAAAAATTATATTTATTTATTTTTTGCTTTAGGATAAAGTAGTATATTAGTTGTGTTGATAAAAATTTATAAACAAAACCCTGCCAGCTGAACATCTCTTTCTCTAGTTCAGCAGCAGGAACTTTGATTTATAAGAAAGGAATAAGCTAAATATTACAGTACTAAGGCTTATATGGATGCAGCGGGGACGGGGACGGGGCGGTGAATGGGATGGCAGGGGCGGTGACGGGGCGGTGAAAGGGATGACGGTGACGGGGCGGTGAAGGGAATAGCGGTGACGGGGCGGTGCAGAGGATGGTGGGATGGGGCGATGGCGGGGACAGATTTTTTCCCCGTGTCATTCTGTACTTCCTAGCATTTGTTCTAAACCTGTCCCCTCTCAATTTCTCCAAGTGACCCCTTCTACTTGTGGTTCCCCACAGTCTGAAGAATCTGTCCCTGTCTACCCTCTCTTTGCCCCTCAGGATTTTGAAGGTTTCTATCATGTCTCCTCTAAGTCTCCCTCAACCAGGATGGAAACAACAGTAAGGGCGGATGACTTGGAATCACTATGGGTTAAGCTACCGGGAGGAACTGGAGCAGACATAAAATTGGGACTGTACTATCGCCCACCTGGACAATCGGAAGAAATCGACCAGGACCTGGAGGCTGAACTGAGGCAGGTATGCAACAGCGGAAGTGTGGTGGTGATGGGGGATTTCAACTACCCTGGGATAGACTGGAGTATCGGGTACTCAAACTGCACGAGGGAGACCAAATTCCTGGAGTCCACGAGGGACTGTTTCATGGAACAGCTGGTCATGGAACCAACACGGGGAGATGCCACTCTTGATCTAATCTTCAATGGGATAGGGGGACCCGCAAAAGAGGTGGCGGTACTAGCCCCACTAGGAAACAGCGATCACAACACGATCCAGTGCAGGTTAGAAATTGGATCATCAAAAGTGAAAAGAACCACAACGACAGCACTCAACTTCAAAAAAGGGAATTATGATGCCATGAGGAAAATGGTGGGAAAGAAACTCAACGGTAACGCAAGGAAGATAGAGTCCGTAGAAAAAGCATGGACCCTACTCAAGGGCACGGTGCACAAAGCACAGAACCTGTGTGTCCTCAAGTTCAGGAAAGGGAGCAAAAAACCCAATGTGGATAACAAATGCAGTGAAAATGACGATAAGTGACAAGAAAGCATCGTTCAATAAATGGAAAAAGGACCAAACAAAGGACAACCAAAAGGAGCATAAAGAACACCAGAGGGAGTGTCACCGAGTGGTAAGGAAAGCAAAAAGGGAATATGAAGAGAGACTGGCGGGGGAGGCAACAAACTTCAAATCATTCTTCAGGTACGTTAAGGGGAAGCAACCAGCAAGGGAGGAAGTGGGACCCTTGGATGATGGAGACAGAAAGGGAGTAGTAAAAGAGGAAAAAGAGATAGCTGACAAGTTAAATGAGTTCTTCCCGTCAGTCTTCACGAGGGAGGACACAACCAACATTCCGGAACCCAAAGAAATCGTAAATGGAGATCAGGATGATAAACTGGTCCAACTAGAAGTGAGCCGAGTGGATGTCCTCAGGCAGATTGACAGGCTAAAGAGCGACAAATTGCCAGGTCCGGATGGCATTCACCCAAGGGTACTCAAGGAACTAAGGAACGAAATAGCAGAGTCACTTCGACAAATATGCAACCTGTCCTTAAAAACTGGAGAAGTTCCGGAGGACTGGAAAATAGCAAATGTCACGCCCATCTTCAAGATGGGTCCAAGGGGTGACCCAGGAAACTACAGGCCGGTGAGCTTGACCTCGGTCCCGGGAAAGATGATGGAAGCACTGATTAAGGACAGCATCTGTGAACACATCGAAAACAATGGGCAGCTAAAGTCAAGTCAGCATGGCTTCTGCAAGGGTAGGTCATGCCTCACAAACTTATTGTACTTCTTTGAGGGGGTAAACAGCCAGGTGGATAAAGGGGAATCCATAGACATCATTTACCTTGACTTTCAAAAAGCCTTCGACAAGGTACCACACAAAAGACTGCTTAAGAAGCTATGGAACCACGGGGTGCAAGGGGAGGTCCACCGATGGATCAAAAACTGGCTGGCAGACAGGAAACAGAGGGTTGGAGTAAAGGGCCATTACTCAGACAGGCAATGGGTCACGAGTGGAGTTCCGCAGGGGTCGGTACTGGGACCGATCCTGTTCAATATATTTATTAACGACTTGGAGGCAGGAACAAAATGTGAGGTCATTAAATTTGCGGATGACACCAAACTATACAGCAAGGTTAAAACCATGGAAGACTGCAAAGATCTTCAAAAGGATCTGACGACACTGGAAGAGTGGGCCAAAAAGTGGCAAATGAGCTTCAACATAGGGAAATGCAAGGTCATGTATGTAGGGAAAAAGAACCCGATGTTCACTTACAAAATGGGGTGATCACCGCTAGGGGTAAGTAAACTGGAAAGAGACCTGGGAGTGATGGTGGACACAACATTGAAGGCGTCGGCGCAGTGTGCCACAGCCTCAAGGAAAGCAAACAAAATGTTGGGTCTCATTAAGAAGGGTATCACAACCAGGACGAAGGAAGTCATCCTGCCACTGTATCGTGCAATGGTGCGCCCGCATCTGGAGTACTGTGTCCAGTACTGGTCGCCGCTCCTCAAGAAGGACATGGCAGTACTTGAGGGAGTACAGAGAAGAGCAACTAAGCTAGTAAAGGGTATGGAAAACCTCTCATATACTGACAGACTGAAAAAGCTGGGGCTGTTCTCCCTGGAGAAGCGGAGACTTAGAGGAGACATGATAGAAACCTTCAAGATCCTGAAGGGCATAGAAAAAGTAGACAGGGACAGATTTTTCAAATTATGGGGAACCACAAGTACAAGGGGGCACTCGGAGAACCTGAAAGGGAACAGGTTTAGAACAAATGCTAGGAAGTTCTTTTTTACCCAGAGGGTGGTGGATACATGGAACACGCTTCCGGAGGCTGTGATAGGCAGGAGCACGTTACAGGGCTTCAAAGAAGGTTTGGATAGGTTCCTAGAGGACAAAGGGATTGAGGGGTACAGATAGGAGTAGAGGTAGGTTATAGAAATAGTCAGGGACCACTGCTCAGGCAATAGGTCTGATGGGCCACCACGGGAGCGGACCGCTGGGCGAGATGGACCTCTGGTCTGCCTCAGCAGAGGCAACTTCTTATGTTCTTATGAAATACCAGCAGACATGATTTGGAGTTCCTTCCACAATTTAGAATGGAATAACTACATCAAGTTATATAACAAATACTCTAAATCAGTGGTCTCAAACTCAAACCCTTAGTGGGGCCACATTTTGGATTTGTAGGTACTTGGAGGACCGCAGAAAAAATAGTTAATGTCTTATTAAAGAAATGACAACATGCATGAGGTAAAACACTTTATAGTTTATAAATCTTTCCTTTAACAGTTAAAGGAAAGATTTATAAACTATAAAGAGTTTTACCTTAAGCAAAATTGTCATTAATTATTTTTTTCTGCGGCCCTCCAAGTACCCTATTTTTTTTGCAGCCCTCACATTTAAAGTTTAATATCTTTCCTTTCTCAAAACTGACACATTTCAATCACTATATAGAAAATAAAATCATTTTCCCTACCTTTGTTGGCTGGTGACTTTATTTTTCTGTGCTTTTTAACTATGTTTCCAGGGCCTTCTTGTCCTTTGACTGTTTTTCTCTCTGTCTTCACTTTCTGCCTTGCATCCATCTTTATATACAAACGAACTGACTCCAGCATACAATTCTGTCTACAGAGAGTAATCAAATCATATATACTCCGCTCAGAGATATGAAACTCAAAAAGGAAGGCTTAAATGCCACCTTTACAGAAAGAGTTCACCTTCCAGTCATTGCGATATTTATAACAGATCACTCTCTGAGACTAGATGGAAACTTTGTAACTGATAGTCCAATAAATAGTTTCAAAACAATAGAAGTGAGTTTCAAAAAAATGATTCAACTAGCAACTGTTTCAACAAACTTGTTTTGAAATTCTTCAATTGATTTAAATGTCCATAGTGTGCATGGATACATTGTCAAGGCTGGATGGATGTAATTCAAGGGGTCCCAACACGGCACAGCAGTGGTACGTATGATTAAGTTTGGAGTCCTTTTTTCCCCATGTTTGGCAAAGTAAGTTTTGTTACATCATCTTACAGTGTGGGCATAGAAGTTATTCCACACTGTATGCTTAAAGCATATTTTGTTTTTTCTTGTTTAGGATTGAGAAAACATAGTTAGCACAGGCACTTTGCAGTGACATGAAGAATCATTTAATGAAGTACTTTTGAAATATCCTGTTGGGTCTCCTGAAGCAGATACCGAAACGGGGCTGCGTTGGGACCCCTTGAATTGGTTCACAAGTTAAGTACTCTAATTACATCCAGCCTTGACAATGTATCCATGCACACTATGGACATTTAAATCAATTGAAGAATTTCAAAACAAGTTTGTTGAATCAGTTGCTAGTTGAATCATTGTTTTGAAACTCACTACTATTGTTTTGAAACTATTTATTGGACTATCAGTTACAAAGTTTCCATCTAGTCTCAGAGAGTGATCTGTTATAAATATCGCAATGACTGGAAGGTGAACTCTTTCTGTAAAGGTGGCATTTAAGCCTTCCTTTTTGAGTTTCATATCTCTGAGCGTAGTATATATGATTTGATCACTCTTTTGACAGAATTCTATGCTGGAGTCAGTTTGTTTGTATATATCGAGTTTTTTCTGACTTCTCACTTAATTGTGATCCCAGGTTTTCTAAGGAAACAAATTTGCATCCATCTTTGGCATTAACTTAATATTCTATTTTTCTGCTTTCTTTTCAAAATCTACATTTCCATGTCTTCCCTTCCCTTCTATCTCTCTCTTCTTCCGTCCCTATTTCCATGGTCTGACATCTCTTTCTTTCCTTTCTCTCCCTCCTTCCTTCCTTCCCCCTGGTCTGGCATCTGTCTCCTTCCCTTCCTCAACTTTTTATTTCTTTCACCCTGCCCCCTTCTTCCTTTCTATCTCTCCATGCCCCCTTTCTTTCTATATGTCTGTCTTTCTCTCTCTCTCCGTGCCCCCTTTCTTTCTCCATACCCTTTCTTTCTTTCTCTATGCCCTTTCTTTCTTTCTTTCTTTCTTTCTCTCTCCATGCCCCTTTCTGTCTGTGTCCCATCTCCCTTCTTTCTTTCTGTCTCCCTGTCCCCCCCTTTCTTTCTTTATTTCTCCTTGCCCTCCCCCAAGCCACCACCATCGGAGAACAGGCCGGCAACGAGTTCTTAGTTCTCCCTACTTATCTTCCCCAGCACGGGGCTGACCAATTCTCCCCACCCGACGTCAATTCTAACGTCGGAGAGGAAGTTTCGGGCCAGCCAGGCAGCGATTGGCTGGCCCAGACCTTCCTCCCCGATGTTAGAATTGACGTCGGGTGGTGAGAATTGGTCGGCTCTATGCTGGGAAGATAAGCAGGGAGAGCTAAGAACTCGGCACTGCGTCTCTAGGCGCTAGTGCCGCCTAGAGACGCAAGCCAAAGCGGGCGGAGGAAGGCTGAGAGTGGGAGAAGCACACCACCACCACGAGGCTGTTTGCCGACATTCCCTCCGACGCAAGTAAATTACTGCAGTTGCGGTCTGTACGCGATTGTCCTCTCCACAATCGGAAAACTTGTGAAATGGAGAGGACAGATCACGGGCCGCAAAATAGTCCCTGAGGGGCTGCGTGTTTAAGACCTCTGCTCTAAATCATACTGTGTCCTGGACTCATGTCCCCCAGAAATTATGAAAGCAGCTCCATTAGACTTTAAACTATCTCTATTGAATTACCTAACCAATAACCTAAACAATGGAAAATTCCTCACAAATAATGGTCATATTATAATAATCCCAATTCCAAAAAATCGTAAAAAATCACCAACATCAGTAACCAACTAAAGACCAGTAGCATCCATCCCATTTTATTGTAAAAATCATGGAAGGAATGGTACACACCCAACTGATGGAATATCTCAACCAGTTCTCTCTCTTGCACGAAACTCAATCTGGTTTTAGGCCTCTGTTTAGCACTGAGACAGTAATTGCGGCTATCCTGGACAATGTGTGCTACTTGTTTAATAAGGGCCTCAACTCCCTAATCATGCAATTTGACATGAGCTCTGCCTTCGACTTGGTGGACCATGGAAAACTATTACAATGCTTAGATGCAATTGGAATCAGAGGAGAGGTATTAAACTGGTTTCGAGATTTCCTTATATCATGCATCTACCAAGTCCGTTTTAATTATGATCTCTCCGACACATGGAGCAATCCATCTGGTGTGCCACAGGGATCACCATTATCCCCACTGCTCTTCAATGTTTACATGGCCTCATTGGGTGCGCAATTGTCCCAACTGAGGATAAAACTATTTAGCTACGCTGATGACTTCATGATAATTATCCCATTTACTACCTCTGTCTCAGAAGTCACCCCCAGAGCAACAGAAGCACTAAATCGGATGGACCAATGGATGACTGAATTCAGACTAAAGCTAAATTCAGAGAAAACAAAATTTTTTATAGCATCGCCACGCCCACTTGACACTAAAGCATCATTGTGCATCAATAACCTTAGTTATCCCATTCAACCCACTATGAAGATATTGGGAGTAACACTGGACCAGATCCTGACCATGAAAGACCAGGTAGACTCCCTGATTAGAAAGATCTTTCTCACCCTCTGGAAGCTTTGGTCCATCAGAGCTTACTTCGATGTCTCATCATTTAGAATTCTGGTACAATCCCTTACACTGAGTCAACTTGACTATTGTAACATCGCCTACTTGGCACTCTCCCAGAAGAACATGCGGCGATTGCAACTGGTACAAAATGCAGCGGTTAGGTTACTTTGTGGACTGAAGAAGTTTGATCACATGACACCTTCCTATCGACTTTTGCACTGGAGGCATGTGTGAAATTCAAATTTGGTTGTTTTTGCTTCAAGGTACTGTATGGCTTAGCCTCTAAATATATAACAGACCTTTTCTCCTTCACAACCAACAGATTCAGGAGAACCTCACATCCAAACTTTGTTTCTCCACTGGTTAGAGGTTGTAAATTTAAAAGTCTTCACCAACATCTATTCTCACACCAAGCAGCATTATGGGGTAAAGACCTGGAACAACTGCTCGTGCCTACAATTTATAGGGAATTCAGGAAACGCCTAAAAACACATCTGTTCCTAAAGTACTTAGGTAACTGACCTATACAATCTTAGTTCTCAACAAATGATCTTTAGAACTGTTATTCTCTTGGGGGCGTGGCTTGGCGCACACACAAGATGGACGTGTGTTCGCGGCGCTCCTCTTACCTGGGCAGCGGCTGAATAAAAAAGATTATTATTGTGGCTTGAGTTTCGGTGGAAAAGTTTCGGGGAAAGTGCGGGAGCATGGCGAGTACGAGGCAGAGCAAAAATGAAACCGGAGGAGCGGCGAAAAGGCAGAAGCAGGATCAAATTACCCTGTGTAAGGTTCCGCTTCCGGGAGATGAATCGGAAGAGCTGAGTAAAGCCGAAGTTATGGGGGAATTAAGACAAATAAAACAAATGTTAAAAGAAAATGTAAACAGCATGGCAGAAATGAAGGAAGAAATATTGAATATACATAGGCAGATGGAAGTGACAAACAAAAGAACAACGGATCTGGAAGCTAAAATGGAGGTTTTTGAATGTGCAGAAAGAAGATGTAAAAATGACAGTTTGGAAATTATTCATCTGAAAAATCAGCTGGAAGATTATGAAAACCATGGTAGAAGGAAAAATATAAAACTTTTTGGAATACAAGAAAATTTGGAAGGAGGAAATGCCATACAGTTTTTAGAAAATTTAATACCTAAATTACTGCAGTTGGATTTCAAACAGCCTTTGGAAATAGAACGTGCACACAGGATTCCAACAAAACGTGTGGAAAACCAAGGGAGACCAAGGCCATTGATATTCAAGATGTTAAGATACCAGCAAGCAATAGGAATTTTAAATGCTGCCAAACGAGATAAAAACTTAAATTATAAAGCAGGGGTGCCCACACTTTATGGGCTTGTGAGCTACTTTTATAATGACTAAGTCAAAATGATCTACCAACAATAAAATTAAAAAAAAAACCACAAAGCATACTGAAAGGCAGAGAAAATGTTAATTATTCATATTCCGGGTTTTTTCAAAGAGGTCACGGCAGATGACTCTATGCAATGTCACCTTAGTAACAAAATACAAAAATAGACAAATACACCCCCTCCCTTTTTACTAAACCACAATAGTAGGTTTTAGCACAGGGAGTTACGCTGAATGCCTCATGCTGCTCTCAATGGTCATAGGCTCCCTGCACTAAAAAACGCTATTGTGGTTTAGTAAAAGGGAGCCATAGTGCAAAATATAGACAGCAGATATAAATTCTCAAAACCGACACATTTTGATCACTAAATTGAAAATAAAATCATTTTTCCTACCTTTGCTGTTTGGTGATTTCATGAGTCTCTGGTTGCACTTTCTTCTTCTGACTATGCATCCAATCTTTCTTCCTTTCTTTCAGCCTCCTGTATGTTTCCTCTCCTCCAGACCTCATTCTCTCTCCCAACTTTTTCTTTCTGTCTCCCTGTCTGCCTCCTTTCTTTCTTTCTCCGTGCCCTCCCCCAAGCCACTCGGTTTGCTGCCACCGCCATCGGGGAACAGCCCCCAAGCCACCGCCGTCCCAAGCTTTCCCTGCAGAAGCGTCGCGCTGACCAGCATTCCGCTCCCTGACGTCAATTCTGACGTAGGAGAGGAAGTTCCGGGCCAACAAGGCATTTCTCCTCATTCCATCCTGCCTGAGCCCCATCTCTCCTTGATCCAGCATTTCCCTTCTGTGTCTGTCAGAATTACCATTCCACCTATTTTCCAGCATCACCCTTCTTTGTGTCCATCACATCTATATCCCTATCTCACCACTTTTTCAGAAATTTCATTTGTTTCTGTCCTTGTCTTTACCCCATGTTCACCATTTATCCTTTCAGTGTCTTTATCTCCCCCCTCACACTTTTTCAGCATTACTTCTATGTCTCTAATTCACCTCCTCTTCATGTCCCCTCTGTATCTCTATCCTTATTCAGTAGGTCCTGCTTACTCTTTCTCTTCTTTGTGTCACTATCTCCATTTTCAGCTTTCCCCCCTTTTCCTTTGTTAATGCACCCTGTAGCCAGAATCTTTCCACCCGCCCTCCACTCCAGCCCAGCCCAGTATGAAATATTTCCTTTTGTTTCCCTCCCCTCTCTCTTTCTCTCTCTCTTCTGCTCCCTCACCCACGAGTCCTGCATCTGGCCCTCTCCCTTCTACCTGCAACTGGCAAAACCCCCCTGCTCCGCAGCTCTCTTAAGCAACTCGTCAGCAGCGGTAATCAAGACAAGCTGCCGACATCGAGGCCTTCCCTCTACGAGTCCCGCCTTTGTGGAAAAAGGAAGTTGAAACAAGCGGGACTCGCAGAGGGTAGGCCCCGACGTCAGAAGCTTGTGTCGATCGCTGCTGCTGAGTTGCCGAAGAGAGCCGCGGAGCAGGGGGTGTGGCCGGAAGCAGATAGAAGGGAGAGGGCTGCTGGAAGAGGTAGAAGTTCCGGAGTATGACACCGACCCAGGCCAGGATGATTTCTTTTTCAGGCTGTTGCTGCTGCCGCCGCCACGCCCCGTCCCCGAAATGACAAAAACAGCCTAATGCCCGGCGTCGGCGTCTTTGACGTCAGGGAGAGGAAGGCTGATAGGCCCGGTAGATCGGGACGGCAACACGAGTCTATCACAGAGCCCGGGATGGGCTCTGCGATCAACTCACGTTGCCTTCCTGAGCTACCGGTTGATCGCGATCGACGCGTTGGGCACCCCTGTTATAAAGGGTCCAAAATATGTTTTTTACCAGACTTTGCTAAAAATACAGCAAGCAATTCCTCAATCTGAGACCTCAATTAAAGGAAAAAGGATATAAGTATGGGTTATATTACCCAGCAAAAATGAGGGTATCTTGTGGGGATAAATCTTTGTATTTTGTTGACCTGGAGAAGCTAAAGACTTTTCTTTCAAAATCAGAACCTATGTCATTTTAGCATAATGGGTGTTGGAATGAAGGAAAAGGTATTAAGATCGGATTGGAGGATATTGAATAAAAGTTTATATAAGAATTATGGGACTTCCGTTTGATGGAGAAAGAAGAATAAGCAACAAAGAACAGGAAATATAAATGGACAAGTGGAAAAGACAATAAAAGGATGTAAAGAAGAAAGAAGCAAGAAGGAGGGACTGGAAAGTCATTAAGTGAAGTTATTAGACTGAACTTTAGGGGACTGAAGGCTGGATTGCTGGAGTAAGGAATGAACATGAAAGAATAGTTAACTTGATAAGTTAACAAAAGGGGAAAAGTAAAGAATGGACAAGAAAATAAATGGATGTTAAGAAGAAGAAAGCAGGATTGGTAGACTGGAAGGACATTAAATAAATTGACAGTTGGCAGTCAGGAGACTTAAGATATGATGGATGAAACAAAGAAAAATATGAAAGATCAGACAATTTAATAAGTCAGTAAATGAGGAAAAGTAAAGAACGAAAGGACAAGAAGAAGAATGCAGAATGGACTAATTATAGACATGACAAGTTTTATGGCATTTAGATGCAAGTAAAGTAAAGAAAGAATTAATAATATAAAAGAAAGATACATAATAGGAATTTATAGGTAGCTAAAAGATATGGCTAAATGATCAAATTTAAGGATTGATTTTGTGGTATTATAGTTTCAAAAGGTTTCGATTTATTTTGGAAAAGGAAAAATATTTAAAAAAAATTAATAATATTAATAATAAAGAAAGAAAGAAAAAAGAAAAAATAAAAATGAAAAAGGGAAAAATTTTATTCTTGACAATGAATTAAAAATGTTTATATATAAAGAGAAGATAAAAACATATTTGATAAGAATTTTTAATAATATGTATGAAAATATGAATATTTGCTTTTGGATATTAAAAGGAAGATAGAGGTTGATTGATTGGATAATATGAGATATAGGATAAATGATAGTACTCTATTAAATATATGTTTATGTTAGAATTTTGTTGAATGAAATAAATTAAATTTCATAATGTATAAAGTATATATAGTAAGGTAAACAAAAGGATTAATATTTGTAGATGAACTACAATAGTAAATATTTAGAACATAAGATTATATGTAGAATATTGAGAATAAATAACATGATATGTTTGGGGAATGAAATGGAGTTTGATGAGAATATAAAGATGCATTAATGATTAAGTTAGGAAATAAATATGGTTATGTGATTAAAGGTTAAATAACAGATAGAGAAATTAATTACTTTAAAATGGTAATAGGAAAAGGTTTTATAATTAGAAGAGAGATATAATTAGATACATTGAGGGGGGATAGTGAGTTTGTCTTAATATATGATAAAGGGGTTATTAATAAATATTGGTTGCCCGGGGGGAGGGGAAAAGTTGGGATTACTGGTCCAATGTGTGTCCTTAAGCAGTCATTATATTGGGGGGGATGGGTGGGAAGAAGGTGGGTATTAAAGGTATTACTGGGATGATTAAGATAAGGATTAATAAGGGATTGGGTATTTTAGGTGTAAAGATGTGTGCCATTGGGAGAATTTCTTTAGATTTTAGATTTGGAAGAGGGGAAGAGGAAGATTATGATGATGAGTTTAAAATATATTGTCTTTTAAGATATTTTCTATTAATGTCAATGGCCTGAATCATGTAATCAGAAGGAAAAAGGTATTATTATTTTTAAAAAAGCAAAATGCGGATGTTTATTGTTTGCAGGAGACTCATCTTAATATAAAGGAATCACAGAAACTAGCGGGTGGGTGGGTGAAAGAGTGTTTTTTTGCTCCAGCATCAGGTAAAAAAGCAGGGGTAGCAGTTCTTATAAATAAAAAGTGTATGGCCAATTTTAAAGTAGTAAATTTGGATCCACATGGAAGATGGTTACATGTTGATATGAGTATGGGAAATAATACCCTGACGTTGTTCAATATATATGCCCCTAATTTGAATCAATCAGAATTATTTAAAAAGTTGCAGAGTATGTTGTTACCACTGGCTGCTTCTAATTTAGTGGTGGCTGGAGATTTTAATGCTATAATGGATCCATTAATGGATAAAAAACCAGGTAAAAGTATAAAATTTTTAGGCTTAGATAATTTGGTTCAATCATGTGATTTGAAGGATATATGGCGTATTCTTCATTTTAATGATCAGGAATTTTCATTTTGTTCACAGGTCCATAAGTCATTTTCAAGAATAGATTATATTTTTATTTCATCATATAAGGTGCAACAAGTGATTAAGGCTTCCATTGATCCAATTATTATTTCGGATCATGCGGAGTATGGATAGAATTACAATTAGATCAATTAGAGAATAGAAGACCTCTTTGGAGATTTGATAATGCATTGCTTGTGGATGACAAATTTTTGGAAAATTTTAAAATACAAATTAGTGATTTCTTTCAAATTAATAAATTTTTGGAAAATTTTAAAATACAAATTAGTGATTTTTTTCAAATTAATAAAGCGGCTATGAGAGGTCATAGTATATCCTATTCGGCTTTTGTTAGGAAACAGATTAAAATGCAGTTTATAGAATTAGAAAAAGAAATTAAAGTACTAGAAGCTAAATTGGTAAGTAAATGGGAACATGAGTATTGCAAGCTCTTTTAAAAGTAAAAGGTAAATATAATGAATTAGCTTCAAAAATGATAAGAAGAGATTGTTTTCCAAACAGACAATGTATTATGGAAATTCTAATAAGGCGGGAAGATTATTGGCAAATTACCTTAAAGCAAAAAAAAGAAGAACTAACATTAATGTGATAAAAGATGATAGTGGTATCATAACCAATCAAACGGATCTAATTTTAAAACAATTTCTAAAATTTTATAAGGACCTATATTCTTCTGAGCCTTATTTGGAGAGGCAAAAAGATGGTAAAAATTTTTTAGATTTAATTATTGGACCTAAGGTTCCTGATCATATAAAACGGAGTTTAGATGAACCTATATCGCTAAAAGAATTAGAAACAGCATTGAGGTCTCTTAGAGTTGGATCCGCTCCAGGTGGTGATGGATATACAGTAGAATTTTATAAAACATTTCAAAATGTCCTTTCCCCTTATTTACTAAATTTATATCAGACACAACTTATAAAAGGTGATATTAAAGGTACTTTGGCTGAATCAGTAGTAATTGTTTTGCCTAAGCCAAATAAAGATCCTACTTTGGTTTCGAACTACAGGCCTATATCTTTAATAAATGTGGATAATAAACTTTTGGCGAAAATTTTGGCTTTAAGATTTGCCAAAGCTCTCCCACATATTATAGACACGCACCAGACTGGTTTTGTTGCTAAAAGACACTCCTCTAATAACTCTAGATTATTGTTTCATATGTTAAATTTATAAAAAAAATTGGATGAATCGGCTTTTACAGTTTCTTTGGATGCAGAAAAAGCGTTTGATAGGGTAGAATGGAATTTTATGTATCAGGCTTTAGACTGGTTTGGTATAGGTTCTGGATTTATACAAATGGTAAAAACATTGTATAGCTTCCAGATTGCAAGATTAAATATTAATAATATGTTATCTGAGGGTTTCCAATTGCAGAGGGGAGTTGGACAAGGTTGTCCTTTATCTCCTTTGTTATTTGATATTGTATTAGAACCCTTATTGTTAGCAATACAACAAGTAAAGGGGATACAGGGTATTCCATATTCTGATATGGAATATAAAATTTAGGCATATGCGGATGATATTTTACTTTATTTGAGGAATCCAGAGTCTACCTTAACTTGTCTATTGGAATTAATTGATATATTTGGCAAATTTTCAGGTTATAAAATTAACTGGAGTAAGCCTGAACTTATACCTTTAAATGTTTATTGTGTAAAAGGACTATTTGACGCTTTTCCGTTCATATGGAAGGAAGAAGGATTTAAATATCTTAGTATTCAAGTTAAAAATACAGTTGAGGATACAGTAAAGGAAAATGAAAAATTTGTATTAAAAAGAGTTACGGAGTTGTGTGAGCAATGGAATCCTTTACATCTTTCTTGGTGGGGGAGAGTTCAAACTATTAAAATGATGATATTGCCTGTAGTTTGCTACCAAATGAGTATGATACCTATTTATTTTCAGGGGTCCTTTTATAAAAAGCTTAATAGCATTTTAACGAAATTTCTTTGGCTTGGTAAAATGCCTAGAATAGTCTTAGTATCTTTGCAAAAATCAATTAAGGAGGGAGGGGTAAATTTTCCAAATTTTTATAGGTATCATCAAGCCTATATTTTACGTCAGGGTATGTATTGGATCCTCCCAGAACTTATAGATAATGCACCAGATTGGTTATACTTGAAATGGCGCCTTATGTTTCCCCTAAATTTAGTTCATCTTTCAAGTATTAACATGCCTAGAAGATACAGGGAAAATAAGATATTAATGGATACTTGGAAAATGTTGAGGTTTATTAGTAAATTAACACCTATCCCAATAAACAAGTCAACTAATCAATCTTTATGGATAAACTCCAAGATTAAAATTGGCGGAGCTCAAATCCTTTGGAAGAACTGGATTATTGCAGGCATTCGATCTCTGAATGATGTTATTTCGGATGGTAAACTGCTTGAATTTTCACAATTGCAACATAGATTTGGTCTTAGTAAAACACAAAGTTTTAAATGGTTGCAATTGAAGCAGGCCATTCAGGTTGTGTTCCCTGAATGGAAAACTTTGAATAATCAGTATAGTTTGGAGTTCTTATGCTTCCAAGCAGACTTCCTAGGGGTTGTCCAGAAAAACCTAAAGTTGGAGAAACTTTACTAACTGACATTGTTCCCATGAATGTTTACATGCTTGATCATAAAATATTTTTGTACAATTTTTAGGCCCATCCTGGGGCCACTCAAAGCCAATCTAGTCTTCTATTTGTGTGTCGCACATACCTATTCAGGCTCTAGGTGACATTCAGAGAGGGGTTGAAAGGGGATCAGGAGGAGGGACTAAAAGGGGCCTTGAAAGGGGGGAGGGTAAGAGGGGGATAATAAATCATAGTTGTCTAGGAGCTCATATAGCGAAAGAGGTGGAAAGATTCATTTCTGAGAAGTCAAGTAGGTTCAGTTGTCAAAGAGGAATGTATATTTAGTTTCTTTTCTGATCATTTCTGGCAGGTTATTCCATGTTTTTACTCCTATGAATGTAAGCATGGAGTGGAACAAACGCCTGTAATGGAGATTTTTCATGGAAGGTAGATTCAATTGTATTCTGTTTGAGTCTCCTGGAGGTAGACAAGGCCGTTGAGAATAGATGGGTGTGAGGAGTGGCTGAGTTTCCATGGATTATATGGTGTAGGATGCATGATGTTTTGAAGAATATTCGCGATGAAATTGGTAGCCAGTGTAATTGTTTGAGGTAGGCTGAGATCGAATCATATTTCTTTAGGTTGAAGATAAGTCTGACAGCTGTGTTCTGAATGAGCTGCAGTTTGTGAACTAGAGAAGAGTTGATCCCCAAGTATGCTGAGTTGCAGTAGTCCAGCTGGGGTAGTACCATCAGCTGGACAATCAGAGCAAAATGATGTTGGTGGAAGTATGGCTTAATAAGCCAATGAATATAAGCACTTTCAAAATCTGTTTATCCCTTAAAATCGGCTGATAATTTTGCACTAAATAGGTGCTAATGCTATCATTATGCTATGGATGTAGATATAAATAAATCTGACATTAGACATTTCTGGATTACAGTGTCAAACAGAAATTCATAGAACTAAACGTTTGACTGTCATATGGCTGATTGGGCTTGTCTGAGCAAGTTTGACAGCAGCTGATCTGCTGCCTGAGAAATGTTTGCGAGTGCCCACCATGGGCAAGAGTGACGTGCTCCATCTAGACCAACACCTACATCAACCCAATATCTGATAAGTGTAAGTTCACTTTTATTCAAAGCAGTGTTTGAGTGTTGCTGTGGTACATTTCATTAGTAAGTGAGCATGTTAACTACGAAGCTTCATCTGAGAAATCCTCAAGGCCAGTTACCAGAGCAGTGAGTAAATTTGGGCTCATTGGACACTCATCTTTGATTACAGGGACAAACAAGTCATGAAGTATTTTTTACACCTCTGCCATTATCAAGAAAATATAAAAAAAAAAGCATTTCAAATGAAGAAATCCCTTACAGTGCTGCATCAAGACAAAGACCAGCAGAACTGTTTTCTGGATGTTATGGCTCTTTGGCGTGAATAGAGGAGGAAAAAGAGGAAACTTTCTTATGAAGCTGGACACACTTTTTCATATTGGTGCTCCAGATGCCATTCGAAATATAATGAGGGAAGACAAAAAAGCTGCTGCAGATTTCTACTTTGACCAAAGAGGTAAAAGACAAGCAACCATGTCTGGACATGTCAAGATATTTGCAACAAAAACAGTGATGCAAACATTTAGACAGGAAAATGAACAGCAAAAGACTGAAAAAGAAAAAGCAAGCAGTAGTGAGATGGATATTGAAGAAAGTGACATGGAGGTTGATGACTTCATACCTAGAGGAAAGACCATCATTCAATTTGCACAGAAATGAAATAACTGCTGTAGCTGACACTGAAACTTTCGTTGTCTCAGCAGTCATTAAGTCTGGCAAAGGTGATCTCATGACAAACAGCGCAAGGTGTTATTGCTACTGTATGAGAGAATCCTCCATGCTACACTGCTTTTCACTGGGACAGTAAAGTGATTAAAGATAGTCTCAGAGATTCGCATAAACGACTTGCTCCAGAATACACAAGTAAACACCTGGGTGTGCCAAACCTATCTGATGCTAAAGGCATGTCACAAGCAGATGCATCTTATGAGTTACTTGAACTTTGGCAGCTGGTCTTTGATATTACTGCTAGCAACAGTGGCATTAAGAAATATGCTGCAAAACTGTTGGAAGGCAAAATTGGTAAGAGGCTCTTATTTTTGGCCTGCAGGCATCATATTGTTGAAGTACACTTCTCCCTCCATATTCATGGGGGTTAGGGGCAGAGACAGCCCTCGAATATGGAAAATTTGTGAATAACTTTTAGGGTTGACTGAAAAATTGTGGAATATTGTGGAAAAATATGGAAAAATTGTGAATAACTTTTAGGCCTGCCTCCCTCCTGGATCTCTCCACACCTTACCTGGTGGTCTAGCAGTGAAATGGGGCAGGAGCGATCTTATAGTAACATAGTAACATAGTAGATGACGGCAGATAAAGACCCGAATGGTCCATCCAGTCTGCCCAACCTGATTCAATTTAAATTTTTATTTTTTTTTTAATTTTTCTTCTTAGCTATTTCTGGGCAAGAATCCAAAGCTTTACCCGGTACTGTGCTTGAGTTCCAACTGCCGAAATCTCTGTTAAGACTTATTCCAGCCCATCTACACCCTCCCAGCCATTGAAGCCCTCCCCTGCCCATCCTCCATCAAACGGCCATACACAGACACAGACTGTGCAAGTCTGCCCAGTAACTGGCCTAGTTCAATATTTAATATTATTTTCTGATTCTAAATCTTCTGTGTTCATCCCACGCTTCTTTGAACTCAGTCACAGTTTTATTCTCCACCACCTCTCTTGGGAGCGCATTCCAGGCATCCACTACCCTCTCTGTAAAGTAGAATTTCCTAACATTGCCCCTGAATCTACCACCCCTCAACCTCAAATTATGTCCTCTGGTTTTACCATTTTCCTTTCTCTGGAAAAGATTTTGTTCTACGTTAATACCCTTCAAGTATTTGAACGTCTGAATCATATCTCCCCTGTCTCTCCTTTCCTCTAGGGTATACATATTCAGGGCTTCAAGTCTCTCCTCATACGTCTTCTGGCGCAAGCCTCCTATCATTTTTGTCGCCCTCCTCTGGACCGCCTCAAGTCTTCTTACATCTTTCGCCAGATACGGTCTCCAAAACTGAACACAATACTCCAAGTGGGGCCTCACCAATGACCTGTACAGGGGCGTCAACACCTTCTTCCTTCTACTGACTACGCCTCTCTTTATACAGCCCAGCATCCTTCTGGCAGCAGCCACTGCCTTGTCACACTGTTTTTTCGCCTTTAGATCTTCGGACACTATAACCCCAAGGTCCCTCTCCCCATCCGTGCATATCAGCTTCTCTCCTCCCAGCATATACGGTTCCTTCCTATTATTAATCCCCAAATGCATTACTCTGCATTTCTTTGCATTGAATTTTAATTGCCAGGCATTAGACCATTCCTCTAACTTTTGCAGATCCTTTTTCATATTTTCCACTCCCTCTTCGGTGTCTACTCTGTTACAAATCTTGGTATCATCTGCAAAAAGGCACACTTTTCCTTCTAACCCTTCAGCAATGTCACTCACAAACATATTGAACAGGATTGGCCCCAGCACCGAACCCAGAGGGACTCCACTAGTCACCTTTCCTTCCTTCGAGCGACTTCCATTAACCACCACCCTCTGGCGTCTGTCTGACAGCCAGTTTCTGACCCAGTTCACCACTTTGGATCCTAACTTCAGCCCTTCAAGTTTGTTCAACAGCCTCCTATGAGGAACTGTATCAAAGGCTTTGCTGAAATCCAAGTAAATTACATCTAGCATATGTCCTCGATCCAGCTCTCTGGTCACCCAATCAAAAAATTCAATCAGGTTCGTTTGGCACGATTTACCTTTTGTAAAGCCATGTTGCCTCGGATCCTGTAACCCATTAGATTCAAGGAAGTACACTATCCTTTCTTTCAGCAACACTTCCATTATTTTTCCAACAACTGAAGTGAGGCTCACCGGCCTGTAGTTTCCTGCATCATCCCTGTGACTACTTTTATGAATAGGGACCACATCCTCTCTCCTCCAATCCCCAGGAATCACTCCCATCTCCAGAGATTTGTTGAACAAGTCTTTAATAGGACTCACCAGAACCTCTCTGAGTTCCCTTAGTATCCTGGGATGGATCCCGTCTGGTCCCATCGCTTTGTCCACCTTCAGTTTTTCAAGTTGCTCATAAACACCCTCCTCCGTGAACGGCGCAGAATCTACTCCATTTTCTTGTGTAACTTTGCCAGACAATCTCGGTCCTTCTCCAGGATTTTCTTCTGTGAACACAGAACAGAAGTATTTGTTTAGCACATTTGCTTTCTCCTCATCACTCTCCACATATTTGTTCCCAGCATCTTTTAGCCTAGCAATTCCATTTTTTATCTTCCTCCTTTCACTAATATATCTGAAAAAAATTTTTTCTCCCTTTTTTACATTTTTAGCCATTTGTTCTTCTGCCTGTGCCTTCGCCAAACGTATCTCTCTCTTGGCTTCTTTCAGTTTCACCCTGTAGTCCTTTCTGCTCTCCTCTTCTTGGATTTTTTTATATTTCATGAACGCCAACTCTTTCGCCTTTATTTTCTCAGCCACTAGGTTGGAGAACCATATCGGCTTCCTTTTTCTCTTGTTTTTATTGATTTTCTTCATTATCGCTCCTTTCAGCTTAGACCACTGTCTTTCCACTTCTCTTATGTCCTCCCATCCTAACAGCTCTTTCTTCAGGTACTTTCCCATTGCATTAAAGTCCGTACATTTGAAATCTAGGACATTAAGTATCGTGCGGCCGCTCTTCACTTTAGCCGTTATATCAAACCAAACCGTTTGATGATCCCTACTTCCCAGGTGAGCACCCACTCAACATTAGAGATACTCTCTCCATTTGTGAGGACCAAATCCAATATCGCTTTTTCCCTTGTGGGTTCCGTCACCATTTGTCTGAGCAGAGCCTCTTGAAAGGCATCCACAATTTCCCTACTTCTTTCCGATTCCGCAGACGGAACATTCCAGTCCGCATCCGGCAGGTTGAAATCTCCCAACAGCAGAATCTCCTCTTTCCTTCCAAACTTTTGGATATCCACAATCAGATCCTTATCAATTTGCTGCGATTGAGTCGGAGGTCTGTAGACTACACCCACGTAGATAGAAGTTCCATCTTCTCTTTTCAGAGCAATCCATATCGCTTCTTCCTCTCCCCAGGTCCCTTGCATTTCGGTCGCTTGGATATTGATCTTTACATAGAGAGCTACTCCTCCATCTTTATGACCATCTCTGTCCTTCCTAAAAAGATTATATCCCGGTATGTTTGCATCCCATCCATGTGATTCACTGAACCATGTCTCTGTGATAGCAACAATATCTAGATCTGCCTCTAACATCAGGGCTTGCGGATCATGAACTTTGTTGCTTAGACTGCGAGCATTTGTGGTCATCGCTTTCCAGCTATTTTTCAGCGATAATCTCCTTTTTTGTATGGATTTTTGTGTCGTTTCACTTTCCGTTGCAATACTAAGAAATGAGTTGCTGATATTGCTTATGTTGCAGCCTTTACTACTATTACATCTTTTCTTTTGCCGGGGGTGGTCTCTATAATTGTCCTTCGTACATACACCACCCCCACCTTCTAGTTTAAATGCCTAGAAAAATATTGTCTAAATTTCTCTGCAAGGTCTCTTTTTTCTGCTGTAGTAATATGTAGCCCATCAGTGCAATATAGCTTCTTGTCCTTCCATGTATTTCCCCATCCTCCTATGTACCTGAAGTCTTCTTGATGACACCAGGTTCTGAGCCATCTATTAAAGTCCTCTGTGTTTTTCACTCTTTGCTCTCCCTTTCCATATGCAGGCAATATTTCAGAAAAAGCTAAAGTCTTTACAAAAGGTTTCACGCCCTCACCAAGCTCCCGAAAAGCTTTCTGTGCTGCAAGTGTGGAGTTGTTGGCCAGGTCATTTGTTCCCAGATAACAACATCAGTGTTAAAATCCTTAGTTTCTTCCTTAATTATAGTCAGTATTTGCCTGGAGCTCCTGGTAGCTGAGGATCCTGGAAGACATTTCACTATTTTGGTCTCCTCGCCCTGTGTTCCAAGGTTAATGCCTCTGATGATGGAATCCCCCAACAGTAATAGTTTTCTGTTTTTGGCTTTTTTATTTGTACTTAGGGTGCGCTTGTTCTCTTGAGTTACCTTCATTGGTTCCAGTCCCACCTCCCTTCTGTTTTTTTGAGTATCGCAGTGCACTAGTGGAGCGAAGGAATTCTGTAGAGGTAATATTAGTGAAGGTGGATGTTTCTGTGTTACATGTCGCAGTCTTCCTGTGCCTACTGTGACCCATTTATTCCTGGGCTGTTTTATTCTTTGAGGTAGAGGTGGTAAGTTGGTATGATTTTGTGGAGTGATGGAAGCTGCTTTAATTGTATTCAATTCCTGTTTAAGTTTGCAGAGCTCCTCCTTAATACTGGCAAGTTGAAGACAGATGGGGCAAGCCTTAAGCCTCTAAATAGTATGTCTTGGAATTAAAGCACCACAGTGATTGCATAGAATAAAGGTCATCTTGATTGGTTGTAGTCCTGATTATATGGGTCTCTATCTTGATTGGTTGTAGTCCTGATTATATTGGTTGTAGTCCTGATTATATGGGTCTCTATCTTGATTGGTTGTAGTCCTGATTATATGGGTCTCTATATATGAATAGTGGTCCCTGGGGTTGGTGGGACTATAAGTCTTACCTTAGTTTGTTTCACAAAAATTTGCTAAGGCTTTAGGCACTTAACTCTTAAACCAATATCATTAAACCCACGGCTCTACTATTGGCTGTAGAGAGCACTTTATAAATTCAAAGAACGTTTACTTTACTGGTTTGTACGTAAGTCTTTGCTTTCTTTTATCTGTAAGTTTACCTCTTTATCTGTAAGTTTACCTTTTTATCTGTAAGTTAACTTTTTTATCTGTTTTCAGTTGTTCTTATTGATTTTATTAATGCTGTTTCATATTGATTTTATTAATGCTGTTTCTTTTATATAATTTGAAATTTCAATGTTTACATTTTACTACTAATTTATAAGTAGGATTACCAACTACCTGATTTTATTTTAGTTACTTGATTAACGTATACTTTTATTGTGTTTAATTCCCTTAGTCTCTCCCCTCCATTTTGAATCGCCGCCGCAAAGCGGCGGCCCACTGGACACGCCTCCATCTCAGTTGGTACATGTCGTTAAATTCTCCCCCTCTTGCGGCGCACGCTGCAAAGGAGCGCGAATAAGGAGCAGGTCCTGCTCCTTATTGCGCTTCTTTGTGCGCAACTTTGCGGGCAACTCCACGAGTTATTTAATATCTTTTCTCTATATTTATTACATTTCTTCTTTAATCTAAATTCACAATCCATCTTCAGTAAGACTCAATTTAAATCTTATATTTATTTAATAATAGTTTGTTCACTTACCAATCATCTATCTATGGACTCTAATTTATCCCAAATCCCCGTTCTATGGGGTCGCAGACTTCCCCCTGCAGATTCCTTATCTACTCTTAACCCTGCTAACCTGATCAACTTAGCCCCAGACAACTCTCTTCAGTTGTCCAATTTAACCTCATCTAAATGTACTACTCCATCACTATCCAATTTTTTAAAAATAGGCCTAATCTATGTCAGATCTCTACGAACCAAACATCACATTATTAAAGACCTTTTAACCAACCAGCCAATTGATCTTCTCTGCATAGTAGAAACCTGGCTCACAGAGGGCGACGAAGCTTATCTCTCTTATGCTAGCCCCCCTAGCTATAACTTTTGTTTCAACCATCGCACAGGTAAGAAGGGTGGTGGTCTCGCAATCATTTACAAATCCAATTTATCCTTAACAGTTGAAATTACCCAAGCCATAAATTCCATTGAATACATTCAATTAAAAATTAATACAAACCCAAACATAAAGCTACTTTTATTATATAACCCACCCCCAATTAATCAGTCTACATTCATTCAGTTATTATCAATTGTCTCAAACTTTGTCACTACTTCCCCATTTCCTATTCTTTTAGGAGACTTTAATCTCCATTTTGATGATAAATCTAACCCATATACTTCTGACTTTCTTACCCACACAAATGATCTCAACCTAATACCATTAAAAACTGGCATAACACATATAAAAGGTCATACACTAGACATGATTTTTGCCCCCGGGGAATTACTTGCTAACTTTTCTGAACCTGAAATTCTCAAAGTTCCTTGGTCCGACCATAGTCTTATCCAAACAACTCTAGAACTACACCCTCATCAAGACTCCCCTAGGCCACCCAAAGTTATCAAGGTAAGAGACTTCCAAAATATTGTTGATTCGCTTATCATTTCACCAATACTTGATCTAGATAAATTTAAATCTTTAACAATAAATGACCAATTACTTACTTGGAATAATACTTGTCAATCTCTTTTAGATAAAATAGCTCCAATAACAATTCAAATTATCTCCCCTAAAAAGCAAAAAAACCCTTGGTATAATTCTTCTCTTGCTTTACTAAAACGACAGTTACGTTCAGCCGAACGCAAATGGCGCGCCAAACCTACACAAAACAACCTGGATAATTATAAACAACATTCTCAACATTACCGTCAAATGATTAACAAGACAAAGAAAAAATATTACATTAAAAAAATTTCTATGACTAAGAATTCCTCATCACTTTTCAAAATGTTAAAACAGTTAACAATTTTCAAACATAAACCAGTTATTTCCACAGAAGACACTCCTTCTGCCAACTGTTTAGCAAATTTTTTTCACACTAAAATTACATCAATTAGAGCAAACATAACTAAAAAAGTTTCTACTTGTCTAGACAAGCATAGCACTAGTATATCCCTGTCTAGCGCCATTACGGGTATCTCAGATGAAGATTAAAAAAGTTATATGTCATTACAAGCTACATGTTCTAACTTTATTCTTCCAACTCTAACTGAATTAAAACAGTTATTTCAATCTATAAAACTCAAAGGTTCTAAAACTGAATCCTTCCCTCCTTTCCTTCTTAAACTTTATTTTTCAATATTTGGCCCAGTTATTCTTCAAATTATTCATAAAAGTCTGTCTACTTCATCTCTCCCGACTGATTGGAAACACTCTGTTCTCCTTCCAATTATTAAGGATTCAAAAACCAGTCTTTGCGATTGCTCAAATTATCGTCCAATAGCGAGTCTTCCGTTTTTAGCCAAAATCACCGAAAAAGTAGTATTTCAGCAACTGTCAGATTTTATTGATAAAACTCAGGTTTTACATCCCAACCAATCTGAATTTCGTAAAAATCATTCAACAGAACATTCACTAGTAGGTCTTGTTACATCTATCCACTGCTATCTAGATCAACACAAATCTGTCATTCTCATTTCCTTAGATTTAGCAGCAGCATTTGACACAATTGACCATCATTTATTACTCCACCGCCTTTCTTCAATCGGCCTAAAAGATCAAGTACTAGATTGGTTTCGATCTTATTTCACAGATAGATTCTCTACAGTGTACTTTAAAAATTCTTTTTCAAAACCGTATCAAACAAACTATGGAGTACCACAAGGGTCTATATTGTCTCCACTACTGTTTAACATCTATTTGGCCCCTCTCTTAACCCTTTGTCAATCCATTGGATTCACAGTATATGCTTACGCAGATGATTTCCAACTTTTGCATACCATTGATCCCACAAGTTCCCAGGACATATTTAATATTAACCAAAAGCTGGCAAGAATCCACGAGTGGTTGAATGTCAATCAGCTATCCCTAAGTATCAATAAAACCACTACTGTGCTTTTCTCAGGGAAAGAAGGGGTACAACTCAGTAACCCAATCATAATTGACAATATACCCCTTAATCAAACTACCAATACAAAAATATTGGGAGTCCTAATAGACAATAATCTCACATTCCGTGCACACATCAGTGCATTGGTCAAAAACTGTTTCTATAGGCTAAGAATGATTCGTTCACTCGTCCCCCTTCTTGATTCGTTTTCCCTTAATACTTTAATTCACTCCCTAGTAATATCAAAATTAGATTATTGTAATTCCTTATTAAAAGGGGCTTATCTAAAGGATATAAGGCGTCTTCAACTCATACAAAACACTGCAATAAAGATAATTTCTGGTTCAAAAAAATTTTACCACGTCACACCTCTACTTCAAAAAGCTCACTGGCTGCCAATATCATACAGGATTACATACAAAATAGCTCTTTTAGTCTTCAAGACAATAAAAACAAATACTCCAGCAATCATACATAGGCTTCTGATTCCATATAGTTCGTCTAGAGTTCTTAGATCATCCTCTCAGTCTACTCTAAATGTTCCCTCTTTAAAAATTATCGGAACACGCCGTGCTTCTATTTTTTCGGTTACTGCCCCAACGATTTGGAACTCTCTTCCTTTATACTTAAGACTTGAACAGGATTTGCAAAAATTTAAGAAAAGTTTAAAGTGCCTTCTTTTTAAAGAAGCCTTTAACTGAAAGTTTACTTTCCCGGTAAAATCTTATTGTTTCCAACCCCTCTTAACTTCAGACTACCAAAATCCCTCCCTATTGACCTTTCTTCTGTCCCTAATTTTTTTCCTCATACCCCCTAATGTACTTCCCTTTTATGTACTTTTTCTTTAAAAATTGTATTTCTTACCCTCTTTCCTACTGTTTCTAGTGGTTTAAAGTTGTTACCCTTGTATGTTTGGTTAATATACTATGTATAAGTGATTTCTCGAAATCCTATTTTATCTTTTGTAAAACGCTTTGTAATTTGGAAAAGCGTTCAATCAAATAATATAAATAAACTTGGAAACTTGAAAGAGGATATAAGATTTAACAGAGGAAAGAGAAGGGTTTATTTTTTTGTGCATTTTTTTTTTTTTTTTAGTAAGAAACAGGGATAAGAGGAATTAAGCAGATATAATGCTGAAAACCAGTGAAAAGAGCAGAATATGAAATGCAGAGCAACATATCTTATTGAAATTCCAGGGCAGCCTTGTTCACAGCAATGTCCCAAAGAAAATGCAATTAACCTTAGAAGTAAAACAGAGCCCTCCCTTCTCCACCTAATCAGCAGAAAACAATGGCTGAATACTAGTAAGACAGAAATATAGGCTCTATACCACAATATTTTAAACAAAAATGCAGGTTCTATCAGTGCTACCCTAAAACACAGGATTTATAATAGGATTTTCCCTACTTTAGTCACCCTGAGCCACAGGCACCAGGATTTAATTAGAGTTAACAAAGTCTTACCCTTTTTCCTATGAAGAGGAAGAGGAAATAAGATTTAACAGAGGAAAGAGAAGGGTCTCTTCCTATGCTCCTTCCCTGTGCAGAGCATCAACAAAAATGGCTGCCATGAGTTCCAAATCCCAGTTCATTCAATAATAATGGAAAAAGTGCAGGTGCATAAAAAATAAAAAAAAGTCCAAATTCATCATACACAAAGGTGAATCATTCATATGCAGTCATAGAAACATAGAAGATGACGGCAGAAAAGGGCTACAGCCCATCAAGTCTGCCCACTCTGCTTACCCACCCCCTGTCTATGCCCTAATGACCCAATTTCCTTATCTTGACCCTCGTAGGGATCCCACATGGGTATCCCATTTATTCTTAAAGTCTGGCATGCTGTCTGCCTCGATCACCTGCACTGGAAGCTTGTTCCAATGATCAACCACTCTCTCTGTGAAGAAATACTTTCTGGTGTCGCCAGACTCTCTCTGGTCGGATCACCATCTATGCACCTTCTCAATAGGATGCCAACCTAAACCCCCCAAAAACAGCAAAACGAGAACCATCAAAACACACACTACCAGAGGAAAGATTGACCCAATGGAATTCTGGTCCCGCTTCGAAACAAACACCAAGCAAACCGAAGAAACGGAGAACCTCATGACCTCCTGGATTGAGGACAGTACTAATACACTAAACGAAATTGCCCCCATCAAGACTCACAGAACAAGAACTACAAATCACGAAGGCTGGTTTGACTCAGAACTGCTGCTAGTAAAGAAAGATCTCAGAAAAGCAGAAAGAGCATGGCAGAAATCAGGAACCCAAGAACACAGACTAACCTGGAGACATAAACTAAAAAATTACAAAAACCTCACTAATGAAAAAAGAAAAAACTTTTACTCTCACAAAATAGGTAACATTAAGACCAACAGTAGTAACCTATTTAATTTGGTTAATGACCTATACAACATCGATACCTTCACAAATATCTATGAAGAATCCACTCCCACTGCCAACTCCCTTGCAGACTTCTTCAACAACAAGATCCAAAGATTAAGATCAACTTTACCTACTAGGACCAATTCCCTCGAACAGTTCCCCATCCTCCCAGACTCCAATACACCTAACTCAGACACGAGTATAATTAAACTAGACCCAGGATCCAGAACAAACCTTAGCTGGAAACAATTCTCAACAATTGACTGGAAAACCTTTAATACCTACTACAATAAATACAACCACTCCTTCTGCAAATTGGACACATGCCCACCAAACATCATGAAAGCAGCCCCGAGCCACTTCAAAGCAAACATAATGATATGGGTTAACTCCCTATTATCCACAGGAACCTTCCCACCAGAGCAAGGTCACATCATGATTACCCCCATTTTAAAAAACACAAAAGAATCACCAAACTCCCCATCCAACTACAGACCGATCGCAAGCATCCCCCTATTCACCAAAATAGCAGAAGGGGTAGTAAAGGTAGAACTCTCCACATACCTAGAAAAATTCAACATCCTAAGCAACTATCAATCTGGCTTTCGCACGGACCACAGCACCGAAACCATCTTAGCCACCCTTCTTGACCATCTCCATACGCTCTTTAGTCAGGGCTCTAGTGCATTGATTATACAACTAGACCTAAGCAGTGCCTTCGACCTGGTCGACCACACCATTCTCCTTGAATGTCTGTCACACATTGGTATCTCTGATCAGGTCCTCAACTGGTTTCAGGGGTTCCTAAAAAATAGATCCTACAAAGTACACCAGAACAACGCTTTCTCATACAGCTGGGAAAACACCTGTGGTGTCCCGCAGGGCTCCCCTCTATCCCCCACCCTGTTCAATATCTACCTAGCCTCCCTAGGTAACCTCCTACACACCCTCAAGCTCAAATTTTTCATCTATGCAGATATCATCACATTAGTCATCCCTTTTACCAGTTTCTCACCTGAAACACTCGATTACATTACAAACATCCTCAACCAGATTGAACTCTGGATGCTAGCATTCAGACTGAAACTAAATTCCGACAAAACAAAATTTTTTCTTGCCTCCCCCAACGACAAAATCAAGGACACCACAATCCAACTGAAAGGAAGGCCTTTCCCCCTTGAACACACCGTAAAAATCCTGGGTGTTACACTGGACAGACATTTATTCTTAGAAAATCACACCGACCTCAGCGTCAGGAAATGCTTCGAGGTACTCTGGAAACTCCGCACCATAAAAAAATTCTTCAATGATTCCTCGTTCCGCCTTCTAGTGCAATCTGCCATTCTCAGCATTCTAGACTATTGTAATATTATTTACCTGAACTCCACGAAGAAAACTACCAGGAGACTAAAAGTGATCCAAAACACCGCCTTTCGCCTCATCTATGGCCTAAAGAAATGGGAACATATCACCCCTTTCTACCACCAACTTCACTGGCTGCCTTTCGAATCCAGAGTGCTCTTCAAATTCGCATGCTTCTGCTATAAATCGGTAAATGGCCTCTCGCCAAGATACATCAATCCCCTCTTTAACCTTTACTGCACCAAGAAGAAATCCCGCAGAATTCAACTGTTTGCCTACCCCTCGCTAAAGCTCTGTCATCTCAAAAGATTCCTAGACAAAACCTTCGCCTTCCAAGCAGCCAAGATGAACCCATGGATCGCCCAAATGATTCTCGAGGCTCCCTCTTACCTCGACTTCAGAAAAACACTCAAAACTTATCTATTCAACAAACAAACCCCGTAACGCCCCCTCTCCAGAATTACCAGGCCACTCGTTCCCCCCTTTCCCCCCTTATTGATCGCTGTCTTCCTGCTCCCCTACCCGCTTCCTTCTTCATCAGCCAAGTTCGGCTAAAGTTGTTGTAAACCCAATAAACTGTGGTAATTCGGCCCGTTCGTCTATTCCCCCCCCTCTAGTGACCGCTTTCCTCCTTCTCTCCTTCCCACTTCCGCTTCCCTAGCCATGTTCGGCTGAAGGTGTTGTAAATCCAGCACATTGTTTGTAAATCGGCATGTCAATGCGGATCCTAATGTAGTTGTTGTGAGCCGCCTAGAACTCGATGGGCGTGGTGGTATATAAGAATAAAATTATTATTATTATTATTATGAAATTTTCCGCCCCTGAGTTTGAGCGGGTGCCCTCTTGTGGCCGAGGGTCCCTTGAGAAAGAAAATATCATCTTCCACTTAGACACGTCCCGTGAGGTACTTAAATGTTTCGATCATGTCTCCCCTCTCCCTACGTTCCTCGAGAGTGTAGAGCTGCAATTTGTTCAGTCTCTCTTCGTATGAGAGACCCTTGAGCCCCGAGATCATCCTGGTGGCCGTCCGCTGAACCGATTCAATTCTGCGCACATCTTTATTGTAATGTGGCCTCCAGTAAAGAATAGCAATTTCGACTCACTCAACACGAGTTGTGTTTCGACAAATCTCTTTTTCAAGAGGAAGAAAAACGCTAAGAAATAGAGAGCACATAGACAAACAACCAGTCAACAATGGCACTAACGTTAAGATCTCTAAAAAATATATTTTATTCATCTAAACTCATCAAATGTATATTCATAGCACTCTTACCAGGAAAGGAGAAGAAACTGACTTAACCACGAGCATCACTTTTTCTTTTATTATTGAACTAGTGTTTAAGCCCGTTACATTAACGGGTGCTAGAGTAGATGTCTGGGGTTTTTTTCTTTGTCTCTCTCTCCTTGGACACTGCCTGTCTGTCATTTTTTCTGTCTGTGTCTCTCCCTATATCCTTAGTGCCCTCAGTGCCTCATTCCTAAGTCCTTAGTGCCCCTTCCTATGTCCTTAGTGCCCTCAGTGCCCCTTTCTATGTCCTTAGTGTCCTTTCCCATGTCCTTAGTGTCCCCAGTGCCTCCTTCCCATGTCCTTAGTGTCCCAGTGCCTCCTTCCCATGTCCTTGTGTCCCCAGTGCCTCCTTCCCATGTCCTTAGTGTCCCCAGTGCCTCCTTCCCATGTCCTTAGAGCCCCCCAGTGCCTCCTTCCCATGTCCTTAGAGCCCCCCAGTGCCTCCTTCCCATGTCCTTAGAGCCCCCCAGTGCCTCCTTCCCATGTCCTTAGAGCCCCCAGTGCCTCCTTCCCATGTCCCCATCACTATCTTCCAGACTTTGTCCCACCCCCCGATGCCAGCCAGCTTGCCTCCCTCCCATCCCCCTGAGCAGCATGTTTCCATTTAAACCCCCAAGCCAGCCTTCCTACCTCCCTCCCATTCCACTGATCAGCATGTTTCCATTTACCCCCCCCCACCACTACCGCCGCCGTGCAGCCGACCCCAGACCCTCCCACCACTAGACAGCTGACAAACCTCCCAGCTCCAGTAGCGTCCAAGACACAGTAAACCCGCTTCGCGTCCTTCTACTGCCCTAATTTCCTCTCCCACGTCTCTGATGATGTCAGTAGAAGGATGCGAAGCAGCGTGTTTACTATGCCTCGGACGCTGCTGGAGCCGGGAGGTTTGTGTTTGTCTCGCGGTGGGAGGTTCGGCTGGGAGGGTCAACACGGGTTTCGGGTGCACCGGGGTGGGGTGGGAGGGAGTCGCAGCGTGTCACCTGCCGGCAGTCATATTTCCTAGAATAGAACCCTAAGCACGCATGCGTACTCTTACCTGCCACGGAACACGCAGGTAAGAGTGCGCATTCGCGCTTAGGGTTTTATTATAGTAGATGAACTGGGATTTGGTACCACATGAACTTTTACTCTTTCCAGTTGGTTTAGGACTCTTTCAGTACACTTTTATCCATTCTTTTCTGGATGACTTCCTGGAAGCGAAGGGGATAACAGGGTACAGATAGAGGTTTACCGTACAGGACATTGAGCGAATAGGGTATGGATATTTTAGGTTAGGTAGGGAACACTTTCAGGTCATGGACCTGGGGGGCCGCCGCGGGAGCGGACTGCCGGGCACGATGGACCCCTGGTCTGACCCGGCAGAGGCAACGCTTATGTTCTTATGTTCTTATGTTTTCATTTTGGATTACAACTAGAGATTGGAACATTGGGATATCTGCTGACTTATCGATCTGCTTAAAATAAGTTACCTTTGTTGGGATACCAGTCTATGACGTGTGTTTTGCACTTTTGAACTAATGAAGATAGATGAGCTGATTATCATTATGACTTTGTTTCCCTTCCACTGGTTTTTTGAGTATCCTTATATTATTAAGCACTATTAATTGAATTGTCTGCCATATTTATTTATTTTGTACATTGGATTTTCTTTGTAGATTTGTACATTTTTTGATGCCTGGAGCAATATATCAAGCACACTGGATGACCTGCAACACGTACAGAACTAGAGAATGACACGGGGTAAAAATCTGTCCCTGTCACTGGACCACCATCCCCTTCATCGCCTCGTTCCCGCCATACCCTTCACTGCCCCATCCCCGAATCCGCCGTCCCCTTCACTTCCCCATCCCCGAACCCGCCGTCCCCTTCACTTCCCCGTCCCCGCAGCATCCACCCTTCCCTCTTGCCACCTCACCGCCCTTCAGTGGCCCGAGAATCTCCCTCCCTCCCCTTTACCTTCGTGGCATAAAGAAACTTAAGGGAGGGAAGGTGCGCGGTCACTTCCCTCCCTCTGGCCAAGTCTATCTTCCGCCCTCCCCCTTACCTTCGCGGTGCTTTAGAAAAGAAACTGATGCCGGCGAAGCCTACCTGTGCCGCCCTGCAGTCGTGTGTGTGGGCGAAAGCTTCTCCTCTGACAATTGTCATTTTATAAACACAAATAAAACAGAGCAAGGTTCAACAAAACCCATCTCCCCTCCCTTTCACAAATATCCCCTTCACTATTGAGAAAACTGAACAAACCAAATTAATACAGAATGTCACATAGAAAATCAAGCGAACGGAATACTTTAGTCACACATGGCAAGAATAATATTAGGGGAGTGCAACTAGGGCAATTGCCCCCTTGTCAGAGAGAGAACCCTAAGCCAGCTGGAAGCTAAAGAAGCACAGCCTGGACTTTGCGGTCCCCAGTTATGTCTAATACCAGCTCTAGCAGGATACATATTTAAAATCTGAAATATTCTAATCACAAAATATAAAATAAATTTATTTTTTTTTCTTTTTGTTGTCTGGTAATTTTATTCTTCAAATCACATTGGTCTCAGGCTTTGGTTTTAGGTTCCTTCTGTCTTCATCGTGGCATGGCTGGCTCCTGAAGGTAAAATAGGCGTAAGAGGAGCTGGGGAGAAGATGCCGAGTCTGACATGGGCGCAATTTTTTTTAACCAAAGGAGTAAGACTTTTCACCGTTCCCACGGGGCGGTAAAATGTCTTGTCCCCATTCCTGCGGGGTGGTAAAGGTCTTGTCCCCATTCCTGTGGTAAACCAGTTGCAAATGTCTCCATTCCTGCGGATTTACTGCGGTGACCTGTGGTTTACCGCGGTAAACAATGTCATTCTCTACACGGAACAAAAACGTTCATGTTTTCCAGTCAACTGCCATACGACAAGGAGATGATTATGAAACTGGAGCGGTTCGACTGTTTTCTGGTGCTTTCTTATATGTCAGTGTGGATGAGAGTGTGCAGAGCACAAGACGTACCCATTCTTGATCTCCAATTTTTCTATGACCTGCATGACCACAAATCAGTTGATTCTGAAGTCGCTGACATTATGTTGAAGTTTTCTAACAACCGATGGTACCTGACAGAAAAAGTTGTACCGTTCGCACTTTTCAGCAAACATGCTTTAATCACTGACAATGTCAAATAAGACATTGCTTCAAAGCTGTTGAACACACTAATACCCGAACAGTTCTGTTGGGGTAAGCTGATTTTCAAGTGGGTAAACTAAAGCACGTCACTGGAAGACTTGGTTGGACATGAATCACATTTCCTGTTTCATGCTCTAACCCAGTAGTGGCAAATGTTATGTTCTTATTACCAAGGAATGGTTGGTAAGACCAGTGGACAGGTGGTCTGACGATCCAAACTTCCATACTGCTGAACAGTTTGTCAACACAGTGAAGGTGGTTAACAACACAGCCGAGTGAGGTGTTCAACCGATTACTGACTTTGCTCTTGGCATCACCACAGTCCCTGTGTAGCCTGAGGCCTTGTTGCAAGGAGTTGAACAGCATCACAGGCTTTATCCTCACTATCTCAAGAAGACATTGAACGCTTGAGTGTTTGGCACTCCACTGGAAGATGACTACATCAAAGTGTATGTGTTTAGCTATTAGTGAAGTATGTTAAATTTCTTACTTTCCACAATAAAATACAGATATTGAAGGTTCATGTCATAAAATACTGCTAGAATTTTTGCATAAAATATATTTTTATCAATGTATCATTTTTGAGTGTGAAAACATAAAAGTTATAGCTATAATACCAAGAAATTTGCTCCATTAAGCAAAAATAACACAAATTTAAAGAAAAAAGGAGCTTTATGTATTAATCAGTGGCTTTGAGGGACATAAGAATTGCCGCTGCTGGGTCAGACTAGTGGTTCATCCTGCCCAGCAGTCCGCTCATGCGATGGCCCCCATGTCAAAGACCAGTGCTCTAAATGAGTCCAGCCTCATCTGTGTACATTCCAGTTCAGCAGGAACGTGTCCAGCTTAGTCTTGCAACCCTGGAGGGTGTTTTCCCCTACAACAGTCTCCGGAAGAGTGCTCCAGCTCTCCACCACTCTCTGGGTGAAGAAGAACTTCCTTACGTTTGTACGGAATCTATCCCCTTTCAACTTCAGAGAGTGCCTTCATGTTCTCCCTACCTTGGAGAGTGTGAACAGTCTGTCTTTGTCTACTAAGTCTATTCCCTTCAGTATTTTGAATGTTTCGATCATGTCAGGATGGGCTTTAAAAAATTTTCAAAATGATTTTCTGATCAAGCATAATAAAATTCATGGGGAAAACTTCAATTTGCACAGTTTTTACAACTATAGGTTTTTCTGGATAACCCTCCACTGTATAAAAAAAAAGTGTGTGTGACATAGTAACATTGGTAAATATAGCCCTCTGTTAGGAAAATAGGGAGTATTGTTTCAGTTCCTGGACCTGCTGTAAAACTTGTCACACAGCTGATTCATATAGGAAACTTTGCAGATGTGCTGCAATGGATACAAAAGTGTAGAAAGTGTATTTGGATGCCAAAAAATTGTACAGTTGCCTGGATTAAAAAAGATTATGTACTGTATTGCCTTGGTGCTGATCAGATGATTTGGGAAACTTTTGAAACACTGACCTGTGTGTGTGAAATTTCTTTTGACTTTGAAGTTTCATTTGTATCATTGAGAAGAGAATGACATGGGGACAAATGTTTCCCCGTCCTGTCTCCGCGAGTTTTGTCGCTGTCCCTGTCCCATTCCTGTAAGCTCTGCCTTCATCACACAAGCCTTGAACACTTATGATTTTAAAGTGTTTGAGGCTTGTGCAGATGAGGACAGAGCTTGCAGGAATGAGAAAGGGACTGGAAAAGAACTTGCTAGGAAGGGAAATGAGTTCCCGCTTGGATGGGGAAAAATGTATCCCCATGTCATTCTCTAATTGAGATGCCTTACTGTCTACTTTAGAATTTTCAAAATGATTTGCATAAATGCTAATTCTTGCTTAAGCCTGCTAAAACAGCAGGTAAAAAAAGTTGGTGAATGAATTTAATTAGACTGTTTATAAAAACTGATTTCCACAAGTAAAACTCTATATTATCAGTAGAAATGGCTTTTTGAAAAGTACCCTTGTCATTTTAAATTCTTCCTCTGACCCTCTTTGTTCCCTGGTATTTATTGTCATTTCCTTGTTCTCAGTTAAGGCTGTTATTGAGCATGAAATGAAGAATGGAATCCCTGCCAATAGGATTATTTTGGGAGGATTTTCACAGGTGAGCAAAAATTCTGCACAAAATCTGCTGTAAATAAAACTTAAATGCTTAGAGGCTGGAGATGCTTGAGAGATGCCTATATTTGGAGGAATAATGTAGTTAAGCATGGGTTAAATCAAATGGGTCAGGAACTGGTTGAATAGAAGACGACAGAGGATAGTGGTCAATGGAGATCACTTTGAGGAAAGGGAAGTTACCAGTGGTGTGCCTCTAGGTTGTATTCTTGGGCCTGTCCTTTTTCTTTAAAAATCTTTATTCGTTTTCATATCTTACAACAAGTGTATAATATTAAATCAATAATTGTACAAATCACTTGACATTCTTATTTATAATCAAAGCATAAAAAGAACCCCTCCCCCACCCATCCCATCCATTAGGAATAAACCAATTAAAACAATTATCATATATCCCAATCCCAACCTACTTATAATCTTATATAATAAAAAAGGTGTTTAAGGTGTCTGATCATTAGAATATGTAATCAATGGCCCCCAAATCTTTTTAAAATTATGATAATTTCCTTGCTGTATAGCAAGCACTCTCTCCATTTTATAAATATGACAGACTGAATTCCACCAAAAGGTATAATTAAGTTTAGTATAATCCTTCCAATTTCCAGTAATATGTTGAATGGCAACCCCCGTCAGTATTAGTTAGAGTTTATTATTATTTGCTGAAATTGGACTCTTTAATCTCAGATGTACCAAATAAAATAGTATCATAGGAAAGGGCAACATGATTTTCTAACAATGAATTAATTTGGGACCAAATTAACTTCCAAAAGGCATTTATATAGGGACAGAAAAAAATTAAATGATCTAAAGTCCCAGCTTCTAAACTACAATTCCAGCATATATTAGACCTAGAGCTATCCAACTTCTGTAAACGAACTGGGGTCCAAAAAGCTCTATGCAACAAAAAGAACCAAGTCTGTCTCATAGATGCTGACCTTGTAGTTCTTATTCTCCAAGACCAAAATTGTGGCCATTGAGAAGCAGAAATTTGGTGCCCAATCTCAATGCTCCAAATATCCCTGAGACCAGTTTTATGTTTTTTATTCAAATATCCATACAACAATTTATACCACTGTCCTTTTTAACATTTTAATAAGTGATATTGCTGAAGGGCTGTCAGGTAAGATGTGCCTCTTTGCGGATGATACCAAAATTTGTAATAGAGTAGACACCCTGGAAGGTATGAATACCATGAAGAAAGACCTAGTGAAGCTTGAAGAATGGTCTGAAGTTTGGCAGCTAAAATTTAATGCTAAGAAATGCAAGGTCATGCATTTGGGCTGTAAACAGCCGAGGGAACATTGGAGTTTAGGGAGTGAAGAACTTTTGTGCATGAAAGAGGAGCGGGTCTTTGGAGTGATAGTATGTGATGATCTTAAGGTGTCCAAACAGGTTGAAAATGTGACAGTGAAAGCTAGAATGATGCTAGAGTGCATAGGAAGAGATATGGCTAGTAGGAAAAAAGAGGTATTGATTAGAGAATGACACGGTGGTTGTTACCCGTGGCTAGCCGAGAGTAGCCGCGGGTAACCCGCCGAAACGGGGAAGAAAAAATAGTGATCTCTGCGGGGACGGGGACAAGGCTATTCACTGCCCCGTTGAGCGGTGAATGGACTTGTCTCCGCAGTGAGGGAATCAAGGATCGCGTGGTCCCCACCCGCTCGCAGCGTTCCACCATCTCCCTCCCTCCACCTTACCTTAGAATCGATGTAGAGCACTGTTTTTCAACCGCCGGTCCGAAGGAAATTTCTGCCGATCCGCGCAGGGCCGGCAACATTAAGGGACAGGCGCAAAAAAAAAAAAAAAAAAATGCCTCCCTCCTTTTCCCCTGCTCTTACGGCCATGCTGCCCCTACTAAAGCCGACAGGAAGTCTTTCCGACGTCAATTCTGATGTTGGAGAGGACGTTCTGGGCCAGCCAATCGCTGCCTGGCTGGCCCAGAACGTCCTCTCCGACTTCAGAATTGACGTCGGAAAGACTTCCTGTCGGCTTTAGCAGCACCAGCATGGCGGGTAAGAGCAGGGGGAAAGAAAGGAGGCTTTTTTTTGGAGCGGCAGGGAGGCAGAAGGCTGGCTTTGGCTAGGGAGGGAGGGACAGAGGTAGACAGGCAGGCTTCGGGGGTGGGGGTGGGACAAAGTGTGGAAGGCAGTGAGAGGGACATAGGAAGGAGGCACTAGGGGCACTAAAGACATGGGAAGGATGCACTGGGGGCACTAAAAACATGGAAAGGAGGCACTGGGGGCACTAAAGACATGGGAAGGAGGCACTGGGGGCACTAAAGACAGGAAGGGGCACTAAGGACATGGGAAGGAGGCACTGGGGACACTAAGGACATTGAAAGGAGGCACTGGGGGCATTAAAGACAGGAAGGGGCACTAAGGACATGGGAAGGGGGCACTAAAGACAGGAAGGGGCACTAAGAACTTGGAAAGGAGGCACTGGGGGCACTAAAGACAAGGGAAGGAGGCACTGGAGGCACTAAAGACAGGAAGGGGCACTAAGGACATGGGAAGGAGGCACTGGGGACACTAAAGACATGGAAAGGAGGTACTGGGAACACTAAAGACAGGAAGAAAGAGGGAAAGAAGCTAGATGGGGTTGAAAAGAAGAGACACACTGGTATGGAAGAGGAAGATACAGGAAATCTGGACACAGGAAGGTACAGAAAGAGGGGAAATTATGTGCATGGGGCATAGGGACAGAGACATAAAGGGGGCATGCCATGGGGATGGTATATGGACACAGGGGGGGCAATGCCAGATACATAGGGGAAAATAGGAACACAGAAGCGAGATAGTTTGTGGGGATGGGACAGGGACCAAGCTCGCAGGCTCCAGCGGCTTGCACAAATTACATTGTAATGTGCCACGGAAATAAGAGGGAGGGAGGTAGATAGATAGGCCACGCGAGAGGAGCTGAAGGGTGGTAGACAGGAACAGATGGTAAAGGAGGGAGGGAAGGGTGGTGGTGGAAAGGAATAGAACAGACATTGAAAGAGGGTAGAGAGGAACAGACCCTGAAGGGAAATGTGGAAGACAGAGTGGGGAGAAGACACTGGAAGGGAAGAAGACAGATGCCAGACTATGGGGGAGCGGAGGGAAGAAGATGGGCGCTAGACCAATTGGGGGGGGGGGTGAATTGAGAGGCACAGTAACAGCAAATGGAAGAAGCAGAGAGAAGACACACAGTGGATGGAAGGAATTGAATGAGAAGATGTGGAAAGCAGAAACCAGACAACAAAGATAGAAAAAAAATTCTATTTATTTATTTTTTGCTTTAGGATAAAGTAGTATATTAGTTGTGCTGATAAAAATTTATAAACAAAGCCCTGCCAGCTGAACATCTCTTTCTCTAGTTCAGCAGCCAGAACTTTGATTTATAAGGAAGGCATAAGCTAAATATTACAGTACTAAGGCTTATATGGATGCTGCGGGGATGGTGACGGGGCGGTGAATGGGATGGCTGTGGCGGTGACGGGGCGGTGAAAAGGGTGACGGTGACCGGGCGGTGAAGGGAACGGCGGTGACCGGGCGGTGCAGAGGATGGTGAGCCGGGGACGGGGCGGTGACAGGGACAGATTTTTTTCCCGTGTCATTCTCTAGTATTGATGCCCTTGTATAAGACTCTGGTGAGACCTCATTTAGAATATTGTGTTCAATTCTGGAGATCGCTTCTTCAAAATGATATAAAAAGGATGGAATCGGTTCAGAGGAAGGCTACTAAAATGATACATGGTCTTCGTCATAAGGCGTATGGGGATAGACTTAAAGATCTCAATATGTATACTTTGGAGGAAAGGTCGAACAGGGGAGAGGTGAGCAGACTAGATGTTACTATATATATTAGATATGATAGAAATGTTTAAATACTTATGTGGCATAAATGCGCAAGAGTCAAGTCTTTCATTTGAAAGGAAGCTCCGGAGTGAGAGCGTTTAGGATGAGGTTAAGTGGCGATAGGCTCAGGAGTAATCTAAGGAAATACTTTTTTTACAGAAAGGGTGGTAGAAGTGTGGATTAGTCTCACGGTAGAGGTGGTGGAGACAGAGACTGTCTGAATTCAAGAAATCATGTGTTTTGTATTATGTATTGATTTTTGTGTATTGTATAAGTCGCCTTAAAGGTTTTCTGTAGGGCGGGATAGAAAATTTTAAATAAACTTGGAGAGGAGGGATAGTGGATACTGTGAATGGGCAGACTGGATGGGCCATTTGGCCTTTATCTGCTGTAATGTTTCTATGTATTCCCTGCAGTCAACTCTCCGGGATTTTGTTAATTAAATTCAGCAATTGTGATTATTACACAAATATTCCTTAATGCAGATGAAAGTACATGCTTGAGGGTTCTTTTTCTGGTTGTGAGGGCTTAGTTTCTATGGCTGCCCTTTGCTGCCCTGATGAAGCTTGTGCCCTAGGCAGCAACCAACTTTGCCAAATGGTTGGCTAGCCCTGTTTAAACCAATAACACTCACTACAGCGTCTTGTGGCAGCTACAGGTTGATTCTGTGGCAATTAACGGATTATGTAACATAACACACAGAGTTGTTTCCCTGGAAGGATGCAACAGGCCTGGGTAGCATTACACTTGCTAAATTTCTTATGCACTTACAGGAAGCTTCCCAGGATTTTGGACCAGATGGGCTTTTGCGTAACAGTTTTTGGCAGTTCTTAGAATTTTATTTTCTAAAGGCACAAGGCTAGCTTTTTTCACTGTAAAAGAGTTGTGATTTTGAGGAAGAAAGGAGGTCAATATATTGGTCCACTGAGCCAACCATCTTTACTTTTGACAGTGGCTAATCAAGTCACCGTTCTTCCTGCTAACCTCCCCCCTTCCCAGATGTGAGGTGGCCACCTCCCACATACATACTGAGATGCTGATATTTTTTACAGAAAGATTTGGATGTGAGGGAGCCTTCCAGTGGAGGAACAGTTAGGAAAGTAACCCTAGGGGAAGGAAGACTATATAGAAGTCTATAACGTTCCTATGCAACCTGAACTGTTTCTTCATTCTTGCTGGAGTGTTTGCCTTTCTCATAGTCTGGTAATCCTAATGGCTGTTGGACAGTGTATTTGCAATTAATGCCTGTGGTTTTTTTTTCTTTATGGTATATTGCAGGGTGGTGCACTCTCTATGTACACAGCTCTCACCTGTCAACACAAACTAGCTGGCATTGTAGCTCTGAGCTGTTGGCTTCCACTCCATAGAACATTTCCTCAGGTACACATCATAAAGTTTTCCTTATCTTTTAATGCAAAGCTAAATGAATGTGATGGTTAGAAGAGAGCCCAGGTGCAGTGGCATACGTGTAGCGTATGTGAGATCTCCTCATCTATATAAAAAAAAAATTCTAAAAGGAACCCTTAACTTGACTTGTACATTTCCCCCTTTTAAAGAAGTTAGACTTACTCAGAATTCTTAGGTATGTAATAAACCGTTTAGATGTGTGAAGTGGAAGCTGTTATATTATAAGCCTGCATTGAGTTATTAGCAAGAAAGGTGCGGTATTAATCCAAAACATCACTCATGGCCAACAGAGCAAGTTTACCATACTACAAACAGTAACATCTGCCCTTTCTCTCCTTTCCATGCAGCATCTGCCCTTTCTCTCTCTCTCTACCCCTCCCATCCAGTGTCTGCCCTTGATACGCCACTGCCTCACCCCATTGTCTTTCATCCCTGTCTCCTTCCCTTCTATCTTCCTCCTCCCATGCTCTGGCATCTCTCTCCTCTGCTTTATTTCCTTTTTTCCCTCAACTCCACCCCACATTTTGGTTTGGCATCTGTCTCCTTCCCTTCCATTTCTCTCTCCCCTCACCCTATGGTCTAGTATTTCTCTTCCCTTCCCCCCTCCCATTTTGGCAGCTTTCTCCTTTATCCCTTTCTCCCCCCGTGGGATGGGTACCCTGCTTTCCTCTCCTCCTCCAGGCTGCTGCTCTTTGGGCCAATGGCAACATCAGTCAGCTGAACATGCTGTCTTCAGCAGCCCTGGAAGCTTTCCATCTGCTTCAACTTTCTGTCTCCGTGGATGCAGGACACTGCAGAGAGAAATCCTCTGGGCTGCCATAGGCAGCGTGTCCAGCTGATGCTGTCAGTGGTCTGAAGATTGCAGACTGTAACATGGGGAAGGGACCCGAGCACCCCCTATGAGCTGCACTCAGGGTGGACCGCCTGTCCTTGGTACGCCACTGCTCAGGTGGAGGTTCTGTATAAGCTTTTAATAAGAGACAACTGAATAAATATCTGGTCAAACAGCATAGTTTGATTATTCCACACAAGGATTTGGTAATGGGTATTCTTGTGTGAAAAAGAGCTGGTGGCAGCTCTTAAGCAGCAGTAACTTCAAGGAAATATTGTTTATAATTGATTCATCTCTTGCATCATTATGAAGGCATTTTGGCCCATTCTTCATACAGGACTATTTCAGCTCTGTGACATTTGAGGGTTCTCTTGCATGTTCGCTTGCTGCAGTGCGATGATTGCTAGAGAAGTCAAATACAGCACTATGGAGCCTTTTGATGTATTAACCGTCTTTTTGTGAAGAGATTCACCCAGAGCAGTTTACAATACATTGAATAGTAATCAGGTACTCTTGGATATTTTCATTGGTGTATCATGCAAAAAAATGTTAAAATGTTATCCTTCATTGCACCAAAAGCCAAATGTATAGACTGCAGAATGGGAATGCATGTTCATAATGACCAGCTCCTGAGATAACATGTGCTACTGTATTGTCCTAGGACACATGGGTGATGTTATCTATAGAGCCCGGTACGGACAGTATGAAAAGTGTACTGTCACTTTAAGTTTTAAGAACCTTAGCGACTGCCCGCACTGCGCAAGTGCCTTCCCGTTCGACGCCCGCTCATGTTACCTCAGTTCTTCATTTTCCGCAGAGTAAAGAAGTCTTTTATTGACTAGACTCTGTTCATTCAGCATTGCCTTCCCGCATTGCATCGCATTTCTTCTTTTTTTTATCATTTCTAACTTTTGGTTATATAGTTTTCTATTCTAGTAGAGAATGACACGGTGACAAAATTCATCACCGTCCCCGCGGATAACCGCGGGAAATAATCCCATGTCATTTTTTTGTGTCTGTTTCAACCTCGGTCCTTCTACACCAGCATTCTTCAAAGCAAAGCTTGCGAGTCAGTGGTTGTGGCCATTTATACTCTGATTCTTCCCTCTCTCCTTAATGAATGACATGAAGATTGTTTACCGCGGTTATCCACGGGGACGGGAACAGTGATGAATTCTGTCACCGTGTCATTCTCTATATTCTAGGTTTTTTCAAAAAATAAAAATATTTGGGTTTTTGTTCAACCTCGGGCTTTGACCTTGAGGTTCTCTCCCTCGGCGGATCTTTGTTCGTCATTGAGTTTAATCTCACCAATGAGATTTTTCCCATGTCGAAACCTATGAAGGGGTTTAAAAAGTGCTGCAAGTGCAAGAGGCCTGTTTCGATAACCGAGCCTTATAATTGGTATCTTCAGTTATCCCAGGACAAGCAGGCATGATATTCTCACATGTGGGTGACGTCATCTACGGAGCCCCGGCGCGGACAGCTTTTCAAGCAAACTTGATTGAAGTTTCAAGTTTGCACACTGCACCACGCATGTGCGTGCCTTCTCGCCCACTAGAGGGCGCATCCCACCTCGTGGTCCTCAGTTCAAAATTTTCCGCGGAGCAAGAAAGCCCTGTGGATCTGAGCTCCAGTGTTTTTGCCTTCTAGCTGCCCCGTTTAGTTTGTTTTTTCCCTTCGAATTAGTTCGCGGTACTCCTTTCCTTTCGTTTCTTTTCAAAAAAAAAAAAAAAAAAAGTAACTTTCGCTTTTCGTCGGGTTCCGGGGGCTCCCGGAAGCCGTGGCCGCGGGACGTCGGTACGTTCCCGGCCTTCTTCTTTTTCTTCGTGGATGTCCCGTCCTGTTACGGGATTCAAAAAGTGCAGCCGGTGTGAGAGGTTGCTTTCCATCACTGACCCTCACCGGTGGTGCATTGTCTGTCTTGGGCCCGAACATCCGACAGACTCGTGTGATCGCTGTGCTACCTTCCAAAACAGGGCCCTCCGTCGCCGTAAGGCAAGAATGACCGAATTGTTCGCCGTCGACGCGCCGCCTAAGGCCTCGACGTCGGCCTCGGCTTCGGCCCCGGCCTTGACCTCGGCCTCGGCGTCCTCGGGGGCCTCGGCCTCGCCTCGGCCCTCTTCCTCGAAGGCGTCGTCAGTGAAGCAAGCTTCGGGTAAGTCCTCTGTTCCATCCCCTTCAGCAAAGAAGCCATCCTCGAGTCAGGCCAAGGCGGGTGGGTCGACCCCGGCCCCGCATCGGACCTCGACTCCGCACACCCCAAGGGAATACTCGAGACCGAGGTCGCCCTCCAGGGAGTGTGCCCCGGACTCGGAACTCCCCACCTTCGTGGGGATTCCGGCCTTCCAGGATCTCCTCCGAGCTCTGATCTCATCGGAGCTGTCGGGAGCCCTGGAAGTGTTGCAGCGTGCTGCGGTTCCGGCGGCCTCGACCTCGGCCTGGACGCCTTCGGTCTCGGAGGCCCCGGCCTCGGCTCCCTCGGGAGCCCCGGCCTCGGCGACCTCGGTCTCGGGTACTGGGACCCCGTTCACCTCGGTCTCGGCCCCGCCCCGGACCTCGACCTCGGGGGAACCCCCTGAGCGGAGTGTAAGGCCCAAAGAAAAGTTGCGCAGAGTGCGCCGTCTTTCCTCCTCTTCCTCCGGGTCTTCCAGACACGCCTCGCCCTCGACGCGACCTCGGACGGGGCGTCGATCGAGGAAGTCTAAGCGGCCCCGAGGCTCCCCTCGGCGCGACCGTTCCTCGTCGTTCGGGGGCGAGGCGTTGCAGGTGTCGGAGTTGCGCCTCGACAACCCGAGGCTCCTCCGCTCACCCCATGGGAAGTCTTCCCGAGCCGCCTCGCCGAGGAAACGGGAGAGTGTCCCACGAACCCCGGGGTCCTCACCCAAGGGTTCTGCGAGGAGGACAACTTCCCCTTCCCCCTCGAGGGCCCTCGAGAGGGGATCCTGGGATTCGGGATCGGTTAGGGATCCTCATTATTCCCATGAGGCCTCCCCCCTCTCCTCGGTGGGGCGGTCGAGAACCCCCTCTCCCCAGGCTAGGCCGTCCTCATTTTCATCCTTCGTTCAGGACATGGCCCAAGCCCTGGGGATTGACCTGATGGTAGGCTCTCGGTATTCCAAAGAATTTTTGGAGGAACAGGACCTCCCCATTCTTCCTAGGGAGGTGCCTAGACTCCCTCTCAACAGTGTCCTTCTGCAAACCTGGCTGAAGAACTTGTCAAACCCTCTTACAGTCACGTCTGTGCCTTCAAAAATGGAATCGAAGTATAGGACGATTCCCCCTAAAGGGTTCGATAAGGCGCAGCTCTCACACCAGTCCCTTCTGGTGGAGTCTGCTCTTAAAAAATCACAGCCCTCACGGGTTTCTGCGGCGGTTCCACCAGGCAGGGAGGGGCGGACCCTGGACAAGTTTGGCCGCCGCCTCTATTCAAATTCCCTGATGGCCACCAGGGTTCTAAACTACGCCTTCACCTTTTCCTCCTTTTTGCGTGGTATGGTGAAGGACCTTCCTCAATATCGAAACTCGTTACCGGACTCCCAAAGAGCAGGATTCGACAAGTTTATGTCCAACCTGTCTCAATTGCGGTTGTACCTATTCCATGCAGTGTACGACGCCTTTGAGCTGGTTTCGAGGGTGTCGGCCCTCGCGGTGGCCATGCGCCGCTTGGCCTGGCTTCGCACCCTCGACATGGACCCAAACCTGCAGGAACGCCTGGCAGACTTGCCTTGTGTGGGGTCCGAGTTATTCGACGAGTCGTTGGATGCGGCGACCAAGCGCTTGTCGGAACAGGAGCGCTCTCTAGCATCCCTGGTCCGCCCCAAACCCAGGCCCCCGCCGCAGAAACCCTTTCGGCCTCCACCGCGCCGATACCCTCAGAAGTCGACCCCGGCTTTCTCGAGACCGCCTCCGAGACGTCCGTCTCAGCGAGGCAGAGGGGGACAACCCCAAGCCCCGGCGCAGGGCCCTTCCAAGCCAGCGCCTTCCTTTTGACGGGATGAGCGGACGGGGCGGGTTCCCCTCCGCACTTTCTCAGGAACCCCTTCCTATCGGGGGCCGTCTTCGGTTCTTCCGGGAGGCATGGACCGGGATTACCTCAGACGCTTGGGTGCTCCGGATCGTCTCCGAGGGCTACTCGCTCAACTTTGTGTCCTCGCCGCCAGACAGTCCCCCAAGTTTAGTCCCCTGCAACCGTTCGCAGCTACCGACCCTTATAACCGAAGCCAAAGCCCTCTTGAAGCTTCGGGCGGTCGAGCCGGTCCCCAAGGACCAGCGGGGTACGGGGTTTTACTCCCGCTACTTTTTGGTCCCAAAAAAGACCGGGGACCTGCGCCCCATACTGGACCTCAGGAAGCTCAACAAATTCCTGGCCCGGGAGAAGTTTCGAATGCTATCTCTCCCGGTTTTATACCCCCTCTTGGGGGAAGGGGACTGGATGTGCTCCCTCGACCTGAAGGAAGCATACACCCATGTTCCGGTGCACCCCGCCTGTCGAAGATTCTTATGATTCCAGGTGGGGGACCTCCACCTCCAGTACAGGGTACTGCCCTTCGGCCTGGCCGCGTCCCCACGAGTTTTCACGAAGTGCATGGTGGTGGTGGCAGCAGCCCTCAGGTCACGTGGACTCCATGTATTCCCTTACCTGGACGATTGGCTCATCAAAGCCCCGACCAGGGAGGGGGTTATCTCAGCGACCCGACAGTCTATTGCCTTCCTGCAAACTCTCGGGTTCGAGATAAACTTTCCAAAGTCTCAGTTGAGACCGTCGCAGTCTCTTCAATTCATAGGTGCGGTGCTGGACACGGTGCGCCTACGCTCCTACCTGCCGACCCAGCGGGTGGAAACCTTGGTACGGATGAGCCGCCAGGTCTCCCAACTATCGAGGGTGTCGGCCAAGCGCATGATGATGCTGCTGGGCCATATGGCCTCGACGGTACATGTCACGCCGTTTGCGAGGCTACACCTGAGGATCCCTCAGTGGACCCTCGCGTCCCAGTGGCGCCAGGAGTGCGACCCGGTGTCTCGCCTCATTTCGGTAACTCCGCCCTTGCGGAAATCGCTGCGTTGGTGGACAGACTCTTCAAATCTGTCCATGGGGCTATTGTTTCGCACTCCGCCTTTTCGCAAGGTCCTGACCACGGACTCCTCGGAGTACGCGTGGGGAGCCCATCTCGACGGTCTTCGCACGCAGGGCCTGTGGTCGTCAGAAGACCGTCAGTGTCATATCAACGTGCTAGAGCTGCGAGCCATCTTCCTAGCACTTCGAGCCTTCGTTCACATACTGCAGGACCAGGTGGTCCTCGTCCGCACGGACAATCAGGTGGCGATGTATTATGTGAACAAGCAGGGAGGAACAGGGTCATGGCCCCTCTGCTCCGAAGCTCTTCGCCTCTGGGAGTGGGCGGCCTCCCGGAACATCTTCCTCCGGGCAGTCTACATCCAAGGAGAACGGAATTGCCTGGCGGACAAACTGAGTCGACTTCTGCAACCGCACGAGTGGACTCTACACTCAGCAGTTCTACGCGAGGTCTTCGCTCGCTGGGGAACGCCACAGGTGGATCTGTTTGCCTCTCCGGAGACACACAAACTACCACTATATTGTTCTCGGATGTACTCGCAGGACCGTCTGGAAGCGGATGCCTTCCTACTCGACTGGGAAGGGAGGTTCCTGTATGCATTCCCGCCGTTCCCTCTGATCATGCGAACGTTGGTACACCTAAAATCGTCCACGGCCACGATGATTCTCATAGCACCTCGGTGGCCGCGTCAGTACTGGTTCTCCCTGCTGCTACAGCTCAGTGCCAGAGAGCCTCTTCCCCTGCCTGTCTCTCCTTCTCTGCTGTCTCAGAGTCAAGGATCCATGTTACATCCCAATCTGCAGTCATTGCACCTGACAGCCTGGTTTCTTGTTCCCTGACTCCTCCGGACCTGTCTCAATCGGTGAAGGAGGTGTTGGAAGCCTCCCGCAAGATCTCGACGAGGCTTTGCTACGCGCAGAAATGGACCAGGTTTTCCACCTGGTGCTCGTCTTTTCACCTGGATCCGGTATCAGTTCCGGTATCCTCGGTTTTAGAATATTTGTTTCATTTGTCGCGCTCCGGCTTGAAAACCACTTCGGTGCGGGTTCATCTCAGTGCGATTTCTGCTTTCCACCAACCTCTGGAGGGACGCCCTCTGTCACTCCATCCCTTGGTGACACGCTTCATGAAAGGGTTACTCAGGGTTTGTCCCCCTCTTAAGCCTCCGTCTGTCATGTGGAATTTGAATGTGGTTCTGGCTCAACTGATGAAACCCCCGTTTGAGCCACTCAACAAGTCCCTCTTGAAATTTCTGACTTGGAAGGCGGTGTTTCTAATTGCCCTCACCTCCGCCAGGCGGATTGGGGAGTTGCAAGCCTTGGTTGCGGACCCTCCTTTCACTGTCTTTCACCACGACAAGGTGGTTCTCCGCACCCATCCTAAGTTTTTACCTAAAGTTGTTTCTGACTTCCACCTCAATCAGTCCATTGTCCTTCCTGTGTTCTTCCCGAAGCCCCACTCCCATCCTGGCGAGACGGCGCTTCACACGCTTGACTGTAAGAGGGCGTTGGCATTTTATCTTCAACGCACCAGGCCTCATCGGAAGGTTCCTCAATTGTTTTTGTCCTTCGATCCCAATCGATTAGGGCACCCAGTTTCCAAGCGCACTCTGTCTAACTGGTTGGCCGCTTGCATTTCCTTTTGCTACGCTCAGGCTGGCCTTCCTCCCCCGGGTCGAGTCACGGGGCACAAGGTCCGAGCGATGGCAGCTTCGATAGCTTTCCTCCGATCCACTCCGATGGAGGACATATGTAAGGCTGCCACTTGGTCTTCGGTTCATACATTCACCTCTCATTACTGTCTGGACACTTTATCCAGGAGTGACGGCCGGTTTGGCCAGTCAGTTTTGCAAAATCTGTTTTCCTAAATTGCCATCCTCCCACCTGCCCTTTTTTGGTTAGCTTGGAGGTCACCCACATGTGAGAATATCATGCCTGCTTGTCCTGGGATAAAGCACAGTTACTTACCGTAACAGGTGTTATCCAGGGACAGCAGGCATATATTCTCACAACCCGCCCGCCTCCCCGGGGATGGCTTCCTTGCTAGTTATGGAACTGAGGACCACGAGGTGGGATGCGCCCTCTAGTGGGCGAGAAGGCACGCACATGCGTGGTGCAGTGTGCAAACTTGAAACTTCAATCAAGTTTGCTTGAAAAGCTGTCCGCGCCGGGGCTCCGTAGATGACGTCACCCACATGTGAGAATATATGCCTGCTGTCCCTGGATAACACCTGTTACGGTAAGTAACTGTGCTTTTTAGAGCCCTGATCACTGAATTGAATCTTGTATTAAGTGTTTCACCTTGCAAAAGCACGCCATTAAAGCCCACTGGATTCAATAGGAGAAGCTGTTCAGCTCTGCTTTGGACATCGGAAAAACTTCAGAGCCATCGCCATTGAAAACTCCTACATCGACAGTTACCAAGATATCCTCTTCCCACCGAGTCTCTTGATGTAGACCATACACGGACACCATTGATCTAAGGATCTGCAGATTGTCTTTCCTCCTAGGTGTGCATCCTTGTTGAGATCACCCTCTCTGAGACAACCTGCTGCACCGATAGTACTGGCTGGTGAGCCTTTAGTACTGGTGCATGCTGCTCAGCAAGTTTCCAGGTTTATTTATAATTTGATATACCGACCATCACATGTAAACAGACTAGATACAATGTTAAAAAATATAAAATTTAAAAATAAAAGTAAAGTGGAGAAAAAGTAAAACTTTAATGAAGACATTGACATAAATGGATACAAGAGGTGTTTGGGGAGGGGAAAATTAATAATTACATCGTAAAAATAAAATTAAAGGGAAGAACGAGGGGAGAGGGCAAAACAGCAGGGGAAGGGGAGTTCACTTCTTAGAAGCGATTCTCAAGAATAGTGTGCTGCATTGGGGAAAGAATCTTATCTCGTGTTTTGGTATGCATCTTGAAATAAACAGGTTTTGAGTTTGGTTTTGAATATATCAAGACAATTTTCATGGCGGAGAAGTCATGGCATTCCAGAGGGTAGGGGCTGTGGCAGAGAAGATTGTGTTTCTGGTGTAGTAGAGTTCTTTAATTGGAGGAACGGTCATTATCCCAGGACAAGCAGGCAGCATATTCTCACACATGGGTGACGTCACCGACGGAGCCCTGCAGCGGACAGCCTCGAAAGCAAACTTGCTTGAAGATCTCGAGCTTTCGAGTGCTGCACCGCGCATGCGCGCGTGCCTTCCCGCCTGAACTAGGGGGCGCATCTCCTGTGAGGATCCTCAGTTATTCGTTTTCCGCGAAGCTGAGAAGACTTGTTCTCCTGGCTCTGCAGCATTTGCCTTCTCTTCACCGCGGATGAATTTCTTTTGGTCGCTGTGCTCCGGTTCATTCCCTTTTCTTTTTTTCTTTGTTAAAAAAAAAAATAAAAATTTTCTTTTGTTTCTTTTTGTTTCGTCCGGTCTGAGGGCTTAGGCCTAGGTCCTCTACTCTTTTCCGGTACGGACTTTATTTTTTCTATGTCCCGGCCTGTGACCGGGTTTAAACGTTGCTACCAGTGCGGCAGGACGATTTCTATCACCGACCCTCATAGTCAGTGTATGGTCTGTTTGGGTGACAGTCATCGTCCAGAGGATTGTGTTCGCTGTCTGACCCTTCAGCCTCGTGCTTTTTGCCGCCGCTGCAACAGGTTTATTCAACTCTTCAACATGGAGCCTGAAAAAGCCTCGGCCCCGACTGTCTCGACGCCTTCAGGACCAAAGACCTCATCATTGGGGACATCCTCGGGCGCAAAGCTCTTGCCATCGACACCTGCTTCGGCCTCGGCGACCTCAGGGTCCTCGGCCTCGAAGGCCTCCTTGGTCTCGTCCTCGAAGCCTGCATCTGGGGGTAAGTCTCCTGCTTCCTTTCCAGGTACCACATCCAAGAAGCCACCAGAGTCTCTCTCCACGCTAACCGGGGCTCCGAGTGCCACTCTATCCTCGAGACCTTCTGCGAAACGTGCCTCCAAGTCTCGGGAATACTCTAAATCGAGGTCGCCCTCCTTGGAGCGCACGGGAGCACCTGTACCACAGAATCCTTTGGTCTCGGTGCCGATGTTTGAAGATATGCTCAAGTCCATATTGACTACACAAATTTCTTCCATTGTGGCTCAGTTGGTCCCTTCTTCGACCTTGCCTCGGATGGACCAGCCTGAGCAGCAGCCTGAGACCCTGATACAGCATCCACGGGGCAGGTCTCGCAAAAGAATTTCTTCCTCTGATTCCTCGCCGGATCTTACCTCGAGATCCTCTTTGCCTCGTCCGAAGCATCGGGCGAAGCCGTCGAAACACCTCACTTCGAAGAGCTCGAGGCATTCGGAGGTTTCTTCGAGGCACCTCCCTCGCTCTGAGCCGAAGGTCGCCTCTTCTTTGTCTTCGAGGCATTCGAGGTCGAGGACACCTCCCTCGAGGTCTTTGCTTCAGGATCCTTCTCCTCCAGCTTCGAGGCATTCTACTCCTCGAACCCCGAGAACATCTCCGTCGAGGATTCTGAAAAGGAAACATTCATTTACTCCGCCGCAAACTGGCAGTGGGGCTTCTTCAGTGACAGTGCGGGTGGAGTCGGAGCCGGTGTTGCAATATTCCCGTGAGGCTTCGCCCTCTTATTCTGTGGCCCCTCGTTCCAGGTCTGCCTCGCCTGAGGAAGCTTCTTCTTCCAAATCGTCCTCCTTTGCCAAGTTTGTCTATGACATTGGACAAGCTCTTCATTTAGACTTGCACTCAGATTCCAAATATACCCCGGAATACTTGGCAGACATGGAGCTTCCACATCCTCCTAAGGAGACCTTGAGGCTACCCATGACACCGGTGCTTAAGCAGACCTTCATCAATATGGAAACACCTTACTCAGTCACGGCTATTCCATCAAAGCTGGAGTCACGATATCGCACTCCCCTGTAAGGGTTTTGAAAAGTCACAACTCTCCCACCAATCTTTATGGTGGAATCCTCCCTCAAGAAGGCTCATCCATCTAAGGTTTCTGCAACTGTCCCTCCGGGTCGTGAAGGACTTACTATGGACAAATTTGGTCGTAGATTATATCAAAATTCTATGATGGCGAACAGGATATTAAATTACAACTATGTCTTTACATCCTACTTTAACCATTTTTTGACGTTGTTGACATTCTTTTATCTAGACTTGTCCAAGCACCATCTGTCTGAATTTAAACAGATCCTTCAAACTCTTTCCCAGTTGAGGCTTTTTATGTTGCAGGCATCTTATGATGCTTTTGAGCTTTCTTCGAGAATGTTCGCTTTTGCGGTTGCCATGCGTCGCCTTGCATGGCTCCGCATAGTCGACATGGACCCTAATTTGCAGGATCGACTTGCCAACTTACCTTGCCAGGGGAATGAGTTGTTCGACGACTCGATTAAAGCTGCCACTAAGAGACTATCAGAGCATGAACGCTCTTTTGCTTCCCTGCTCAGGTCAAAGCCCAAACCATCTTCTGCTTGGGTGTATAAACCGTCGGCTTGTCGTTATCCGATGAAGACGACTCCAGCCTTTTCTAGGCCTCCTCCTCGACGTCCTCAACAACATCAACATCCTCAGAAACCTCAGACGCCTGCTACCACGAAGCCTGCTCCGTCTTTTTGACGTTCCGGTCTTGAGCATTCCATCCTCCCTGCAAAATTCTCCTCTGCCCATTGGAGGTCGCCTTTCCCTGTTTTCATCACATTGGGAAAGTATCACATCGGACCTCTGGGTGCTGACAATTATCCGCGGGGGATACTCTCTGCGCCTGATTCAGATACCCCAAGATCACCCGCCAAGAGAGTGTCATTCCAGTTCCTCACAACTCCCCCTTCTTCTTCAAGAGGCTCGAGCGCTTCTTCGCCTTCGAGCGGTGGAGGAGATTCCTCCTTCCCAACACAATCTCAGGTTCTACTCCAGGTATTTCCTGGTGCCCAAGAAGACGGGGGATTTGCGACCCATTCTGGATCTTTGAGCCCTCAACAAATTTCTAGTCAAAGAGAAGTTTTGCATGCTCTCGCTACCAACCTTGTATTCCCTCATGGATCAGGGGGATTGGATGTGCTCACTGGATCTCAAAGAGGCTTATACTCATATCTCAGTTCATCCAAACTTTCGCAAATATCTCAGGTTCAAGGTGGGAAACCTCCATCTTCAATACAGGGTTCTTCCCTTCGGCCTTGCAGCCTCCCCCAGAGTATTCACCAAGTGTCTAGTCGTGGTGGCTGCAGCCCTGCGCTCTCGAGGGCTTCAGGTGTTTCCTTACCTCGACGATTGGTTTATCAAAGCTCCTTCTCTTCAAGGGGTTACGGCAGCGACCCATCAGACTATTTCTTTTCTTCAAAGTCTGGGATTCCATGTCAACTTTCCCAAATCTCAGTTAGTTCCAGCCCAGTCCCTTCAGTTTATTGGCGCTACTCTGGACTGTCAGCATGAGAGCGTTTCTACCATTAAATCGTCAAGAAACCCTCTGCCGGCGATTGTCTTCCCTTTCGACCCTCTCTGCCCATCAGATGATGGTTCTGCTCGGTCACATGGCATCTACGGTTCATGTGACCCCCCCATGCCAGACTTCACCTTCGCATTCCTCAGTGGACCCTGGCGTCTCAATGGCAACAAGCACTGGACCCGCCTTCTCGCCATATAACGGTGACTCCTTTTTTAAAGAAGTCTCTCCGCTGGTGGATGCTCTCTTCCAATCTTTCCAGAGGTTTGCATTTCCACAATCTTCCTCATCAGAAAGTGCTCACGACAGATTTGTCCACCTACGCATGGGGAGCCCACGTAGATGGTCTCCGTACGCAAGGGTTGTGGATGTCAACAGATCGTCAGTGTCATATCAATCTGTTGGAACTCAGAGCGATTTTCCTTGCTCTCAAAGCTTTTCTTCATCTTCTTCACGACCAGGTGGTACTTGTTCGGACAGACAATCAAGTGGCCATGTATTATGTCAACAAACAGGGAGGGACGGGATCTCACTCCCTTTGTCAGGAAGCTCTCAGGTTGTGGCATTGGGCGATTTCTCACAACATCTTCCTCAGAGCTGTCTACATACAGGGTCTACAGAACTGTCTGGCAGACAAATTGAGTCGTTTGCTGCAGCCTCACGAATAGGCACTCAATTCCCCCATGCTTCGTCAGGTGTTTGTTCGCTGGGGTACCCCTCAGATAGACCTGTTTGCGTCTCCCAGCAACTTCAAACTCCCTCTGTTTTGCTCCCGCATTTTCTCACCTCGTCGTCTCGAGGCGGATGCCTTTCTTCTGGACTGGAGGAATCAGTTTCTCTATGCCTTCCCTCCATTTCCTCTGATTCTCAAGGCTCTAGTTAAGCTGAAGTCGGAGCATGCCACTATGATTCTGATAGCTCCTCAGTGGCCCAGACAACCGTGGTACTCCCTTCTACTTCAACTCAGTATCAGGGAGCCTATACTTCTACCTGTTTTTCCTTCTCTACTCACTCAGAGTCAAGGGTCCTTGCTTCATCCCAATCTGCATTCTCTACACTTGACAGCTTGGTACCTTTCTGCGTAACAGACTCTTCTCAATTCTCTCGGTCTGTTCAAGATGTTTTTCTTGCTTCCAGGAAGCCATCCACTCGTCAATGTTATGGCCAGAAGTGGACTAGGTTTTCTTCTTGGTGTTCCACTCATCAGCATCTTCCAAGATCTTCCTCCTTAGCATCAGTGTTGGACTATTTGCTTCACTTGTCCCAATCGGGCCTTCAATCTACATCTATTCGAGTCCATCTCAGTGCTATTGCTGCTTTTCATCACCTTCTGGATGGGAAACCTCTTTCTGCGCATCCCTTGGTTTCCCGATTTATGAAGGGGCTTTTTAATCTTCATCCACCTCTTAAAACCGCCTACTGTGGTTTGGGATCTTAATGTTGTTTTGGCTCAACTGATAAAACCTCCTTTTGAACCTCTTGACAAGGCTCATCTCAAGTATCTCACTTGGAAAGCTGTGTTCTTGATTGCCCTCACTTCTGCTCGACGAGTTAGTGAGCTGCAAGCTTTGGTTTCGGACCCACCTTTCATGATTTTTCACCATGATAAGGTAGTCCTTCGTACACATCCTAAATTCTTGCCTAAAGTTGTTTCTGAATTTCACATCAACCAATCTATTGTTTTGCCAGTCTTTTTTCCAAAGCCGCATTCTCATCCTGGAGAGGCGGCCCTTCATACTTTAGATTGCAAACGTGCCTTAGCTTTCTACCTCCAACGCACTCAACCTCACAGAACATCACCTCAACTCTTCATCTCTTTTAATCCGAATAGGTTGGGACGTCCTATCTCAAAGAGTACCATCTCCAATTGGATAGCTGCTTGCATCTCTTTCTGCTATGCTCAGGCTGGTCTTCCTCTACAAGGTCAAGTGACGGGCCACAAAGTTTGAGCTATGGCGGCGTCTGTAGCTTTCCTCAGATCAACTCCTATTGAGGAAATCTGCAAGGCTGCCACTTGGTCCTCGGTTCATACATTCACCTCTCCTTACTGTCTGGATACTTTATCTAGGAGGGATGGCCATTTTGGCCAATCTGTTTTGCAAAATCTTTTTTCTTAACTGCCAACTTCCCTCCATCCCTTTTTGCTTAGCTTGGAGGTCACCCATGTGTGAGAATATGCTGCCTGCTTATCCTGGGATAAAGCACAGTTACTTACCGTAACAGTTGTTATCCAGGGACAGCAGGCAGATATTCTCACAACCCTCCCACCTCCCCTGGTTGGCTTATTGGCTAGGTATCTGAACTGAGGATCCTCACAGGAGATGCGCCCCCTAGTTTGGGCGGGAAGGCACGCGCGCATGCGTGGTGCAGCACTCGAAAGCTCGAGATCTTCAAGCAAGTTTGCTTTCGAGGCTTTCCGCTGCGGGGCTCCGTCGGTGACGACACCCATGTGTGAGAATATCTGCCTGCTGTCCCTGGATAACAACTGTTATGGTAAGTAACTGCTTTAAGTTCTGATTGGCGGATCTAAGGGTCCTAGATGAAGTATAGGGAATGAGATATTTGTTGAGAAAAGCTGGGGAGCCGGTAAGTTTTTATTTTGAAGATGAACAGAAGTATTTTATATATAGTACAGTGTTAGACTGGTAACCAATGCGCTTCTCAAAGTAGTGGGGTGACATGGTTGTATTTCCTTGCTTTCTAAATAAGTTTGATGGCAGTGTTTTGGATCAGCTGTAATTCATGGGTTTTCTTTTGAGTTATTCTGTGATATAAAGAATTACAGTAATCAATATGAGAGTGAATAAGTGTTTGAATAGAGACAGTTTCAAGAACAAAGGTTATGGAGCCAATAAGACAAAGTTTATAGAAGCAAGTGTCACAGGCCTTGACGGCAATGAGTCTCTTGATGCAGACCAAAAGACGCCGTTGTCATTCTGCTGATCTGCAGGTTGTTTCTCCCATACGGGATGCATCTTCTGTCAGGTCACCCATACCAAAGCAACCTGCTGCACCGACGGTACCGGTTGTTGAGCCATCGCTACTGGTGCACTCTTTCTGGGAGAAGCTCGATGAGTTCTTTCACAGGGAGATTGCCACTGTCTTTAAGTCACATTGCATGCATCTTCTACAATCAACTCTCTTGGTACCGGCCCAACCTGAACATAGGGATCAAGGTACAGATACCACCGATCCATTTGAGCATTGAAATACTGCTCAAGGATTTTCTATGAGGCGTGTTAGTTCTATCTCTCGACGCCATTCTTCCTCTAGGTATGGTTCTTCACATTGATGTTCTACTTCTTCTCAGCAATGCTCACCTTCGAGCTGCTACTTCTGGCCAAGTCGTTGTCTTCTGTGAGGCGCTCCAGACCAAGGCATCGGAGTTCCTACTTCAATCAAACTCCTTTTTTGAAGAGGCATCAGGAAGTTAATTGATCCTCTTCTGCCTCTTCATTGGACTGGTACCAAAAACGTTGCAGGGCTTCTTCTAGACATTTTTTCCCTTAACTGTATCCATGACATCCTGTTTGTCTGTCTTGTCTGTTTAGATCAGGAGTGTCCAACCTTTTGGCTTCCTTGGGCCGCATTGGCCGAAAAAAATGTTTCTGGGGCTGCACAAACGCTGCAGCAAGACAGAGGGAGCTGGCAAGATGGTAAACACCTGGGGGCAGCAGAGGAAAACACTGCATTGCCCTTGACCAGGGCCGCGCAAAATGCTTCATGGGGCCGCAGGTTGGACACCCCTGGTTTAGATTGTAAGCTCTTTAGAGTAGGAACTGTGTTCTTTATGACTCTGTACTGCGCTGCGTACATCTGGTAGCGCTATAGAAATAATTAGTAGTAGTAGTAATTTTCTTGGGCCTGCCAAAGAACTCTTCAAATTGCCATTGTATGATATGTTAAAACAAATCCTTTTCAAAAATTGGACGATGCCCTTATCTGTCAAGGCTGCTCTGGAGAAGATGAATTTACTTCATAGAATTTTCTCTACTCCAGGATTTGATGGTCCACAACTTCCACATCATTCATTATTAGTAGAATCGACCCTCAAAAAATATTTTCCTACCAGAGTTCATGCCTCATTGCCTCTGGGACGTGAAGGGCATTCTATGGACAAGTTTGGATGTTGCCTTTATCAAAACTCTATGCTGTTGAATAGAATTATTAATTACACTTTCTACATGTCTTTGTATCTTCAACAACATGTACGATGGCTGACCGTTTTTGAGCAATCCATTCTTTCAGAGCATCTGTTGGAATTTCAGCGGACTATTCATACTCTTGTCACAGACCAGAAAGTATATTCCAAGATCACTCTCTGATAAGAATATAAGAATTGCCACTGCTGGGTCAGACCAGTGGTCCATTGTGCCCAGCAGTCTGCTCCCGTGGTGGCCCTTAGGTCAAAGACCAGTGCCCTAATTGAGTCTAGCCTTACCTGGTACTTTCTGGTTCAGCAGGAACTTGTCTAACTTTGTCTTGAATCCCTGGAGGGTGTTTTCCCCTATAACAGCCTCCAGAAGAGCATTCCAGATTTCTATCCCCTTTTAACTTTAGAGAGTGCCCTCTCGTTCTCTCTACCTTGGAGAGGGTGAACAGTCTCTCTTTCTCTACTAAGTCAATTCCCTTCAATATCTTGAATGTTTCGATTATGTCCCCTCTCAGTCTCCTCTTTTCAAGAGAGAAGAGGCCCAGTTTCTCTAATCTCTCACTGTATGGCAACTCCTCCAGCCCCTTAACCATTTTAGTTTTTCTTCTCTGGACCCTTTCGAGTAGTACTATGTCCTTCTGCATGTACGGCAACCAGTGCTGGATGCAGTATTCCAGGTGGGGGTGTACCATGGCCCAGTACAGCGGCATGATAATCTCCTCTGATCTGTCTGTGATCCCCTTCTTAATCATTCTTAGCATTCTGTTTGCCGTTTTTGCTGCCATCACGCATTGTGCGGACGGCTTCATTGACTTGTCTACCAGTACTCCCAAGTCTCTTTCCTTTGGGGGGGGGGGTGTCTCTCCGAGTACTGCACTGGACAGCCTGTATCCGTGTATAAGATTTTTGTTACTGGTGTCAAGATGGCGGCGATGTGAGGAGCAGTGAGAGACAAGCTGAGATCTCTCCGAGTTTGCTTATTTCTAATAATAAATTATACCTCGATGCCCCATACGAAGAGGAAAGGGGTGGTTAGGGGTCCTTCCTCGCCGGCCCTGGCGTCCACCCCGCTCCAGCAAACCATGGACCGCTTCTTTTCTGCTCTTCCGGCACCAGCATTTTCCGGAGTGGAGAGCCTGGCTTTGGGCGGCGAGGTGAGGGAGTCGCTTGCCCTTTCGGGCATTGAAACATCCTTGTCTCCTCCGGTTGCCCTCACACTTCCGTGTCTAGCGACCGCCGAGGAGCTGGGGCGGGAGGCATGCGATCCCGGAAGTGGATGCGCGGGGTCTCCTGGCGGGGGTACGGCATCCGAGTTTGGTCAGCTGATGGAAGCAAGCAAGAGTGGGAAGAATTTGTCTTCACCGACGGAGGTTTCCTTACACAATATCTGGTCTTTGCTTCAGCGGATGGAGACAAAAATGGAAAAATCGTCGGAGGAGGTAACTAAAATAGTGGAGAATTTAGACTCATTGACTAAAACTGTGGAAACAATGAAATTGAACTCTGTTGCTCAAACTAAGCAGATGCAGGAGGAGATACTGCATTTACAACAGTTTAAGGTGGCTTCTATCAAAGATAGTACTTCTATACATAAAAAATTAGAGAAATTTGGAAATTTTAATAGACGCTTGAACCTCCGTATTTTAAATTTTCCCCAAATTCCGGGTATATTGCCTTTTGACTTATTGAAAAGATATTTGATTGAAAATTTAAAGATTTCCTCAAATTGCATTCCTCCAATAAATAAAATTTACTATTTACCAAATAAGAAGATACCTGGAAGAGATGGAGGAGAGAATGAGATTGAGAAAGATAAAAAAATAAAGAAATAGAATTTGCTGACGTGACTGCTTTTCTTGAACAAATAACTGCTGACACTGATAGAGCTACGCTCTTAGTATCATTTGTTTTTGAACAAGATGTGAACATGATTATGAAATTGTTCTTTAAAAACTCACAAAGTTATTTGGGGAACAGAAAATATGGATATACCCTGACGTTGCAAAGACTACGCAAGAACGGAGGAAAGAATTTATTTCTATGCGTCAAGATACTATTAATTTGGGAGCAACGTTTCTTCTAGCATACCCCTGCAAATGCTTGGTTAAGTATTTGGGAGTCAAATACACTTTTTTTTTCTCTAAACCATCTGAAGGAATTCCTAGATGTGAAGAAGATCATTAGGGACTGAGGGATAATGAAATTTTAATAGCTGGCGCTTAGATACATTAATCCTATTTGTTAATTAAATTCTTCTTTAATTTTTCTCTCATATATTTTCTTGGATGACCACCCCCCAAAAATTGAGGTCTAAGAAGGGGATAAAGAAATATTTTTTATTTCTATATGTATGAGTTTATAATACTTCTGTGTTGTTTTTGCCTTCCTGTGTTTATTGTAGCAAGATGTATTCTTGTAAATTTTGTTGAATATAGAAATAAATAATTAAAAAAAAAAAAAAAAAAGATTTTTGTTACTGACATGCATCACCTTACACTTATCCACGTTAAACCTCATTTGCCATGTCTCGGCCCATTTCTCGAGCGTGTTTGTCACTTTGCAGGTCTTTGCAATCCTTCTGTGTCTTCACTACTCTGAATAACTTTGTATCGTCTGCAAATTTAATCACCTCGCTTGTACCAATTTCCAGGTCATTTATAAATATGTTAACATAAGAACATAAGCAATGCCTCCACTGGGTCAGACCTGAGGTCCATCATGCCCAGCAGTCCGCCCACACGGCGGCCCAACAGGTCCAGGACCTGCGCAGTAGCTCCCTATCTATACCCCTCTATCCCTTTTTCCAGCAGGAATTTGTCCAATCCTTTCTTGAAATCCAGTACCATACTCTGTTCTATTACGTCCTCTGGAAGTGCATTCCAGGTGTCCACCACACGCTGGGTAAAGAAAAATTTCCTAGCATTTGTTTTGAATCTGTCCCCTTCCAATTTTTCTGAATGCCCTCTTGTTCTTATATGTTTTGAAAGTTTGAAGAATCTGTCCCTCTCTACTTTCTCTATGCCCTTCATGATCTTGTAGGTCTCTATCATATCTCCTCTGAGTCTCCGCTTTTCCAGGGAGAAGAGCCCCAGTCTCGCCAATCTTTCAGTGTATGAGAGGTTTTCCATGCCCTTAATCATTCGTGTCGCTCTCCTCTGGACCCTCTCAAGTGTTGCCATATCCTTCTTAAGGTACGGTGACCAATACTGAACACAGTACTCCAGGTGCGGGCGCACCATTGCCCGATACAACGGCAGGATGACTTCTTTTGTTCTGGTCGTAATACCCTTCTTAATAATACCCAACATTCTGTTTGCCTTCTTCGCGGCTGCTGCATTGCCATTGACTTCATTGTTGTATCCACCAGTACACCCAAATCTCTTTCAAGGTTACTTCCCTCTAATACTAATCCCCCCATTTGGTAGCTGAACATCGGGTTCTTTCTCCCTATATGCATGACCTTACATTTCCCTACATTGAATTTCATCTGCCATTTATTCGCCCACTCCTCCAGTTTGTTTAGGTCCCTTTGTAGGTCCTCACACTCTTCCGTAGTTCTAACCCTTCTACAGAGTTTAGTGTCATACGCAAATTTTATAACTTCATATTTCGTCCCCGTTTCCAGGTCATTAATAAATACATTAAACAGCAGCGGTCCCAGTACAGACCCTTGTGGAACTCCGCTCGTGATCTTCCTCCAGCCCGAGTAGTGACCCTTCACTCCAACCCTCTGTCTTCTGCCTGCCAACCAGTGTTTGACCCATCTGTGTACGTCCCCTTCCACCCCGTGGTTCCACAGTTTCCTAAGTAGCCGCTCATGGGGTACCTTGTCAAAGGCCTTTTGGAAGTCGAGGTAAATGATGTTTCAAGGTTTCAAGGTTTATTAAATATTTGATAAATCGCTATATCTTTATACAAAGCGATGTACATTAAAATACAATTAATTAAGATAAAAACATACAATAAATATATAAACATTAGATATTAGACAAGACAAAAAACAATTGGGAGGAAAGGGAGGTTAAAGTTACATATCTTATAATAAGAAACACATTTAAGGGTAAAACATTGAGGAGGTAGTAAAATTCTTGAAACGAAAAAATTTTTATTAAAAAACAAAATTTTTATGTATTAAAAATCTTTTTAAAAAGAAATGTTTTTAAAGATTTCTTAAGAGGGAATGTCTTTTTCATTTTTTATATATTGGGGCAATAAATTCCACCATGTCTATGGGTTCCTCTTTGTTCAACTGGCTGTTCACCCCCTCAAAGAAGTGCAGTAAATTTGTTTGGCACGGGCCCAAGCACCGAACCCTGTGATGCTTTTCCAGTCCGAGTATTGTCCATTTACCCCCACTCGCTGTTTTCTATCCACCAACCAGTTTTTAATCCACGTGAGTATGTCACCCTCGATTCAATGGCTCGCAATTTTTCGAAGTAGTCGTTCATGCGGGACCTTATCAAACACCTTCTGAAAATCCACTTATACAATGTTGACTGGGTCACCCTTGTCTATCTGCCTGTTTACTCCCTCGAAGAAGTGCAGTAAGTTTGTCAAGCAAGATCTTCCTTTGCTAAAGCCGTGCTGGCTGGTCCTCATCAGATTGTGTCCGTCAAGGTGATCAATGATGCTTTTCAACTATCTTCCAGTGTCTGCTATGTCAATAGCTATGAGATGCCTAGCTTGGTTCAAACACTCTGATATAGACCTCAATCTCCAAAATAGATTGGCCAATATTCCATGCCTAAGGAGGGAGCTTTTTGGCGAGTCCATCGAGGTTGCTGCACAGAAATTAGCTCAACATGGGCAGACTTGGAATACTTTAAATAAAGCAAAGTCTAAGTCTTTTTCTTCAAGGAAATCTACTAAACAACCTCCACATTGGAGACATTCTCCTTACATAGTAACATAGTAGATGACGGCAGATAAAGACCCAAATGGTCCATCCAGTCTGCCCAACCTGATTCAATTAAAATTTTTCTTTTTAGCTATTTCTGGGCAAGAATCCAAAGCTCTACCCGGTACTGTGCTTGGGTTCCAACTGCCGAAATCTCTGTTAAAACCTACTCCATCCCATCTAAACCTTCCCAGCCATTGAAGCCCTCTTCAGCCCATCCTCACCCAAATGGCCATATACAGACACAGACCATGCAAGTCTGCCCAGTACTAGCCTTAGTTCAATATTTAATATTATTTTCTAAGAACATAAGAACTGCCGGATCAGACCTTCGGTTCATCAAGTCCGGTGATCTGCACACGCAGAGGCCCAGCCAGTTGTACATATCCCTCTATGCCTCTCGTAAGGAGATGTGCATCTAGTTTGCTTTAAAATCCAAGAATGGTGGATTCCGCAATAACCTCCTCTGGGAGAGCATTCAAGGTGTCCACCACTCGTTGCGTGAAGCAGAACTTCCTGATATTTGTCCTGGACTTGTCCCCCCCCTTAGCTTCAGTTCATGTCCTCTTGTCCGTGTCACATTGGACATTGTAAATAATTTTTTTTCCTGCTCTATTTTGTCGATTCCTTTCAGTATTTTGGAAAGTCTCGATCATATTCCTGTGCAGTCTCCTTTTCTCAAGGGAGAACAATCCCAGTCTCTTAAGTCGTTCCTCATATTCCAAGTTCTCCATACCTTTTATTAGCTTCGTTGTTCGTCTCTGCACCCTCTCTAGCAGTTTTATATCCTTCTATAGGTTGGGAGACCAATGTTGGACACAGTATTCCAAGTGTGGTCTGACCATTGCCCTATAAAGCGGCATTATAACTTTCTCCGATCTACTTGTGATTCCTTTCTTTATCATGCCTAACATTCTATTTGCTTTCTTTGCCGCTGCCGCGCATTATGCCAACGGTTTCAGGTTCCTATCTATCGGTACACCCAGGTCCTTTTCTTGTTCGCTTTTACCCAGAGTTGCACCTGACATTCTATACTCATGTTCCTTGTTCTTTCTGCCCAAATGCATTACTTTGCACTTTTCCACATTAAAATTCATCTGCCATTTCTCTGCCCATTTCTAGATCCTCTGTGTTCATCCCACGCTTCTTTTAACTCAGTCACAGTTTTCCTCTCTACCACCTCTCTAGGGAGCGCATTCCAGGCATCCACCACCCTCTCCGTAAAGTAGAATTTCCTAACATTGCTCTTGAATCTACCACCCCTCAACCTCAAATTATATCTTCTGGTTTTACCATTTTCCTTTCTCTGGAAAAGATTTTGTTCTACGTTAATACCCTTCAAGTATTTGAACGTCTGAATCATTTCTCCCCATCCCTCCTTTCCTCTAGGGTATACATATTCAGGGCTTCCAGTCTCTCCTCATACGTCTTCTGGCGCAAGCCTCCTATCATTTTCGTCGCCCTCCTCTGGACCGCTTCAAGTCTTCTTACATCCTTCGCCAGATACGGTCTCCAAAACTGAACACAGTTCTCCAAGTGGGGTCTTACCAATGACCTGTACAGGGGCATAAACACCTTCTTCCTTCTACTATATACGCCTCTCTTTATACAGCCCAGCATCCTTCTGACAGCAGCCACTGCCTTGTCACAATGTTTTTTCACCTTTAGATCATTGGACACTTATCACCCCAAGGTCCCTCTCCCCGTTCTTGCATATCACCTTCTCACTCCCAGCATATACGGTTCCTTCCGATTATTAATCCCCAAATGCATTATTCTGCATTTCTTTGCATTGAATTTTAGTTGCTAGGCATTAGACCATTCCTCTAACTTTTTCACATCCTTTTTCATATTTTCCACTCCCTCTTCGGTGTCTACTCTGTTACAAATCTTGTTATCATCTGCAAAAAGGCATACTTTTCCTTCTAATCCTTCAGCGATGTCGCTCACAAACATATTGAACAGGATCGGCCCTAGCACCAAACCCTGAGGGACTCCACTACTCACCTTTCCTTCCTCCGAGCGACTTCCATTAACCACCAACCTCTGGCTTCTGTCCAACAGCCAGTTTCTAACCCAGTTCACCACTTTGGGTCCTAACTTCAGCCCTTCAAGTTTGTTCAAAGCGTCCTATGAGGAAGCGTATCAAAGACTTTGCTGAAATCTAAGTAAATTACATCTAGCATATTTTCTTGTTCCAGCTCTCTGGTCACCCAATCAAAAAATTCAACCTTTTGTAAAGCCATGTTGCCTCGGATCCTGTAACCCATTAGATTCAAGGAAGTACACTATCCTTTCTTTCAGCTACACTTCCATTATTTTTCCAACAACCTCCCTGTGACCACTTTTGTGAATAGGGACCACATCCACTCTCCTCCAATCCCCAGGAACCACTCCCATCTCCAGAGATTTGTTGAACAAGTCTTTAATAGGACTCGCCAGAACCTCTCTGAACTCCCTTAGTATCCTGGAATGGATCCTGTCTGGTCCCATTGCTTTTTCCACCTTCAGTTTTTCAAGTTGCTCGTAAACACTCTCCTCTGTGAACGGTGCAGAATCTGCTCCATTTTCTTGTGTATCTTTGCCAGACAATCTCAGTCCTTCTCCAGGATTTTCTTCTGTGAACACAGAACAAAAGTATTTGTTTAGCACATTTTTTCTCATCACTCTCCACATATTAGTTCCCAGCATCTTTTAGTTTAGCAATTCCATTTTTCATCTTCCTCCTTTCACTAATATGTCAGAAAAAATTTTTGTCTCCCTTTTTTACATTTTTAGCCATAGGTTCTTCCACCTGTGCTTTCCGCCAGACGTCTCTCTCTCTTGGCTTCTTTCAGTTTCACCCTGTAGTCCTTTCTGCACTCCTCTTCTTGGGTTTTTTTTATATTTCATGAATGCCAACTCTTTCGCCTTTATTTTCTCCGTCACTAGTTTGGAGAACCATATCGGTTTCTTTTTTCTCTTGTTTTTATTTATTTTCTTCACATAAAGGTCCGTAGCCATTTTTATCGCTCCTTTCAGCTTAGACCACTGTCTTTCCACTTCTCTTATGTCCTCCCATCCTAACAGCTCTTTCTTCAGGTACTCTCCCGTACGTTTGAAATCTAGGACTTTAAGTATCGTGCGGCTGCTCTCCACTTTAACCGTTATATCAAACCAAACCGTTTGATGATCGCTACTTCCCAGGTGAGCACCCACTCGAACATTAGAGATACTCTCTCCATTTGTGAGGACCAGATCCAATATCGCTTTTTCCCTTGTGGGTTCCGTCACCATTTGTCTGAGCAGAGCCTCTTGAAAGGCATCCACTATCTCCCTACTTCTTTCTGATTCCGCAGACGGAACATTCCAGTCCGCATCCGGCAGGTTGAAATCTCCCAACAGCAGCACCTCCTCTTTCCTTCCAAACTTTTGGATATCCATAATCAGATCCTTATCAATTTGCTGTGATTGAATCGGAGGTCTGTAGACTACATCCACGTAGATAGAAGTTCCATCTTCTCTTTTCAGAGCAATCCATATTGCTTCTTCCTCTCCCCAGGTCCCTTGCATTTCGATCGCTTGGATATTGATCTTTACATAGAGAGCTACTCCTCCACCTTTTTGACCATCTCTGTCCTTCCTAAAAAGATTATATCCCGGTATGTTTGCATCCCATCCATGTGATTCACTGAACCATGTCTCTGTGATAGCGACAATATCTAGATCTGCCTCTAACATCAGGGCTTGCAGATCATGAACTTTGTTGCTTAGATTGCGAGCATTTGTGGTCATCGCTTTCCAGCTATTTTTCAGCAATAATCTCCTTTTTTGTATAGATTTTTGTTTCGTTTCACTTTCCGTTGCAATACTAAGAAATGAGTTGCTGATATTGCTTATGTTGCAATCTTTACTATCACATCTTTTCTTTTGCCGGGGGTGGTCTCTATAATTTTCCTTCGTACATACACCACCCCCATCTTCTAGTTTAAATGCCTAGAAACATTGTCTAAATTTCTCTGCAAGGTTTCTTTTTCCTGCTGTAGTAATATGTAGCCCATCAGTGCAATATAGCTTCTTGTCCTTCCATGTATTTCCCCATCCTCCTATGTACCTGAAGCCTTCTTGATGACACCTTCTACACCTTCCGTTTCTGGGCAGCCACTGCAACAGCGACAAATGTGCTAGTGGCCTTAGATTGATTCAGTGGCAATTGCTCATAACTCTGCCCAATTCGTCTGAATCAATCGGAGCTTGCCTTCACTATACCATCAATGTTGAACTCTTTGCACTGCTTTTTTTTCAGTGCAGGTTCAACCAAGGGTTTTTTCCTTGAACCATGTCTTCCACTGTACCATCAATGTTTTTACAGTACCTTCCACAAGGCATCCATTTCATTCAACTATTTTTCCCTACACCTATTCTTTAATAAACATTCACCACAAAACTTTTTATTCCATTTTCTTTTAATTTTGAAAGGCCTGGAGGTTTGGAAGTGGCTATAGGGGAGGACGAGGCCACTACATTCTTTTTGCTTCAGCTTATTTCAGCCATGTCTCTGGAGGGACAGTTTCTTCTATATAGTCTATCTATATTTATATCTGTTTATACATTCTGAAGTCATTTTGAACATTCCAGATTTGTTCCTACTGGGTGTTTCATAGAGATCTCTTACATTTCTCTCATGTTGCTTTTAACACAGATAATTTCTGTGCTCAAACGTGCTTCAACTCAACTTCTCCTTGTTTGCTGAGTTGCTCTTTGCACTAAATTCTACACTTCAGCAAGAGATTCTAGTTCTCTGGCTTTCTGTCAAGGGACTTAAAACATTTGGACATGGGAAATTACTCGTTATATATATATTTTTTTCTGTTCTCTTTCAATCAAAAATTGCCTTTTTGGTCTGAACAATATTCTCCTCACCTTCTAGCAATGACTGTCTTTCTCCTGCATGGAATGGACTAGTCCCTCTGTGCAATTCCTCCAATTCCTCTCATTATCAATTTGCTAATTCAGCTTCAGCAGGACTCAACCTCCATGCTTCTTGAAGCTCCTGGTGGATTAGGCAGCCGTGGTTCTTTTTTCTGTTTAGCCACGGTCAAAGAATATTCTCTGAAGAGTACAGGATTTATTTTACATCTTGGTGCATTTCAGAGTGCCTTCAGCAGATGCTGGGGGGTTTTCTCATCCTACCAAACTCTTGCTGTGAGGAGTGGTGGAGATGGTTTTCACTGTTCTAAACTCTTTATTTTCTCAATCTTTATCCTAGTTCATATTCTCTTTCTGGGAATATATTTCTACCCCTCTCAAGCTTTTCGCCTTACTCAGAGTTCGCCATAGGGTTATGGGTACTTTCCCTGTTCAAGTCAGTAACCTGCTCATCCTCTGTTTCCAGCTTTGTAACAGGACTTGTCGATCCTCAACTTCTTTTCACCAAACTGTTGGACCATTCATTTGAGCCATGTGGTTTCTCTGTACCCCTCCTTTATTTTGGACAACAAAAGTCATGGCATGTCATAAGCATTTCATCATTTCTCTCTAAAGCCTGATTATCATCCTGGAGGAAGGGCTCTTCATTCCTTGGACTACAAATGAACCTTCGCTTTCTCTTACAAGTAACTAAGCCATACAGAACCTCTTCTCACCGGTTCATCCCCTTCCTTCCACAGGGGTTGGCTTAGCCTCTCCCTAAAAATCTATTTCCGCATTCCTAGCAGTCGATATTTATTTTGCCATGTTTCAGCTGTACTTGGGGGATCTCTTAGCATGTAAGATCTCAGCTATTGTGGCTTCAGTTGCATTCTTACATTCCACTCCCAGGGATAAATTCTGCATTGCAGCTACTTGGTCCTCAGTTTACATGTTTGTGCCTCACTTCTATCTGGAATCTTTATCCAGAAAGGAGCATTACTTCAGCCAAGCAGTATTAAATATGTATTTCCTTCATTGGCCACATATGAGTCCCAAATGTGAGAATATGCTGCCTGCTTGTCCTAGGATAAAGCACAGTTACTTACCATAACAGGTGTTATCCAGGGACAGCAAGCACATATTCTCACATCCCACCCACCTCTCTTGGTTGGCTTCTTAGCTTGCTTACGGAACCGAGGTAACATGAGTGGGCGTTGGGCGGGAAGGCACTCGCGCATGCGCGGTGCGGGCAGTCATGAAGTTTCTTAAAACTTAAAATGACAGTACACTTTTCTTACAGTTCGTACTAAGCTCCTTGGATGATTTCACCCATAAGTGAGAATATCTGCCTGCTGTCCCCGGATAACACCTGTTACAGTAAGTAACTGATTTTTGTACCATTTGTAATATTTGCTGAGACTTTCTGCTTTGAACTTTAGGCTGCAAGTGGTACTATGAATAAGGATACACCCATCCTGCAGTGTCATGGAGAGATGGATCCCATGATTCCAGTTCGATTTGGAGCCCTCACATCAGAAAAACTCAAATCTATAGTTAATCCCTCAAAAGTTCAATTTAAAACATACCCTGGCATGATGCACAGCTCCTGTCCACAGGTCAGTATACAGCAACAGCTGAGTTGCTCTTGCTGGATCCAGGACAACTTTCCTTCTTGGTTGTGTTTGAATTTAGCAGCTCTTCCCTTCCTTGGAGGTAACACTGCATACTAATTTTGCAGATAATGTGTTTTCTGTGGTTATGAGAAATGTAATTATTATTTGGGTCTGTTGAATAAAAAAGCTGTTCATATTTTATATCAGACAGGTTTCAGATCTAATCATTCAACAGAACACTCTATGATAAGTCTTACAACTAACATTCAATATTACTTAGATCACCACAAATCTGTAATTTTGATTTCACTTGATTTATCAGCAGCATTTGACACCATCGACCATCATTTACTCATCAAGAGACTGCCTTCCATTGGTATTTATGGCCAAGTTCTAAATTGGTTTAAATCATACTTTAAAGATAGGTCAGCTAAAGTTATCTTCAACAATTCATCATCAAATAACTATACAAACTCTTATGGTATCCCTCAAGGTTCAATTTTGTCCCCTCTTCTATTCAATATCTTTTTAGCACCACTTCTCATTTTAAGTCAATCCATTGGATTCTCCGCTTTTGTCTACGCAGATGATATCCAGCTTTTATATCCATTAAATACTGCTGATTCTAATGAGGTAACAAATATAAACAATAAGTTAAAACAAATTAGTCAATAGCTAAAAGACAACATGCTGACTCTGAATCCATCTAAATCTTCAATAATGTTTTTCCCATGGAAAAAGGATCTTACATTTTCATCACAAATACTCTTAGACAATCTCCCACTACAAAAAGTAACGAAGACAAAAATACTGGGAGTATTATTGGACCATGAATTATCCTTCCATGATCAGACTAGCTCCGTAGTTAAAAACTGTTTTTATAAACTACGTCTCATTAGATCCTTAGCCAAAGTCTTAAAACCAAAAGCTCTTAATGTTCTAATTCATTCCTTGGTTATTTCCAGGCTGGATTACTGCAATACATTATACCATGGCATAACTCAGAAAGAAATAAGAAGGTTACAAATTATACAAAATACTGCAATAAAAATTATTACTAACTCCAAAAAATACGATCATGACACTCCTCTTTTACCAATTTCACATAGAATAATCTATAAAATTGCACTATTAACCTTCAAAATTCAACAAACCAACACACCAATATTTTTACTTCGTTATTTGATACCATATTCTCCAGCCAGATCTGTAAGATCAACAGATCAGCATTTGCTGACCATCCCGTCTCTGAAAATAATAGGCACCAGAAGAGCTACAATTTTTTCAATCAAGTTACCAGTTTATCTGCGTGGTGAAACTTCTTTAGAAAAATTTAGAAGCACATTAAAAAGCCACCTATACAAATATGCATTCAAATCATAAACAGGATAACTCTTTTATCAACAATCTCAGGCTCAAATACTTAAAACCTAACCAGATCTATATATAGGTCACAACTTCTCCCTTTTGCTTTTAGACCTTGCTTTATTTGTAAAACATTTTCAATTACCCTCCTGATGTTGTTTTTTCCTTAAATGTTCTTCTACTTTCTTTAACAATTGTAGTTCACTTCTCTTTCCCTTTGTATCACTAATTAATTGTGTACATCGATTGTATGTTTACCTGTATAAATTGTTTTATTTTGTCCCCCCCAAAAAAACTTTTAATAAACTTGAATATATTATATATAGTCTCTGCCTGTTTGGCTGACACTGCTGCCTGGATGTCCTGCCGTCATCTAAAACTAAACATGTCCAAGACTCTTTCCTCCTAAACCTTCTGCTCCTCTCCCTCCATTCTCCATCTCTTTAGATAATATTGTCATCGTTCCAACTCCTCTACTCGCAACCTTGGAGTTGTCTTCAATTCCGACCTCTCATTTTCTATGCATATCCACCAAACTGCTAAGGCCTGTCGCTTCTATCTCTATAATATCACCAAAATTTGCCCCTTCATCTCTGAGCATACTACCTGGACCCTCATCCACACTCTTGTAGCCTCGCGCTTAGATTACTGAAATCTACTTCTAACTAGTCTCCCGCAGTGCCGCCTCTTCCCCCTGCAATCTATGCAAAATCTGCTGCATGACTCATCTTCTACCAATCTCGCTACACTCAAGTCACCCCTCTGCTTAAATCACTTCACTGGCTCCCTATCCGCTTTCGCATACAGTTCAAGCTCCTATTGCTGACCTACAAGTGTGTTCATTCTGCTGCCCCTCAATATATCTCCTCTCTTCTTATATACCTCCCAGAGAACTCCGTTCCTCAGATCAGCTGCTCTTAGCTGTACCTTTCTCCTCCACTGCCAATTCCATACTTTGTTCCTTTCATCTAGCTGCCCCCTATGTCCCTTACCTTAAAAGCATACTGAAAACCCACCATTTGTATATAGCCTTCAATCCATAACCCTACTCCCCACTGCCCACCAACCTAGCCAGGAGATTAACCGTTCCCCTTAACTGTATCCATGACATCCTGTTTGTCTGTCTTATCTGTCTTGTCTGTTTAGACTGTCTTCTTAGCGATTCTATACAGCGCTGCGTATGTCTGGTAGTGCTATAGTAGTATATTAAAAAAGCATGAGCAGCAGCCTAGTGGCTGAAGGCTGGACTAGATTTTGGGGATAGAAATGTTGTGAATGACCAAAACTCTGGTGGTGGTGGGTGAAGGCTCACGATAATGTAATCGCCTTGTAGAGGCTGACTCCATTTGAGCTGAAAGCATGAAGAAGCAGGAGGAAACTGCAGGACCTAAAGCATTGTGAGGACTATTTTCAGTCTCCGGGATGCAAGATAAGTGATTACTCCTGGAACTTGTATTTGCCCTTGGCCACAGCTTATGGAAGTCCAGGGAGAAAACTATTAAGACTTGGCAATTGCTTTACAACACTTGAATTTTGCATAACATAAGACTTGCCATATTGGGATAGACTGAAGGTCTATCAAACCTAGTATCCTGTTTCCAGCAGTGGCCAAAGTGTGGTTTACTTTTGCATGTTTCTATGGAGTTTTTTTGGCTCCTGCCGACGGGGGTGGGGGTAGGGAACTCATTTTTCTCCACAGTTCTGAAATTGTTTTTATCAGATTGTTATTGTCTATGATTTCTGATTTTGGGAGAAGGTAGAGATCCTATGATTATATGGGCTCCCTTTATGGTGGTGTGCTTCTGCACTGAAAGGCTTGGATTCCTGAGGATCTGGATGCCCGTATAAATCAGGGTCATTCCATGTCAAGTGCTCAGTGCTCCCCACTCGACCATATCAGAAATTGATACATTTTTTCAGGAACCGCTACTAAAGATAACCAGAGTTTTGGGTTAGAAAGATATTAAGTGAGGACCTGTTGACATGGAATTACCCCATATTTTGTATGTGAAATTAGTTTTTGATTATTAAAATCCATAGTTACTCAGACCCCTTTTACAACAGAAGTGTGCTTGCTCATGTGGTTATTTTCAGTACCTGGAATCTGCAAGCCTATGGAAACAAACTCTGAAATTGCTTGTCATCCATACCTGACCACACCAGGACCTATAACTTTATTCTCTGTCTCCACCTGCTGGTTGGTGGTCACACAGACTTGTGAGCCCTTCAGGTCTTCAGTATTTCTTTCTTCAGAAGATGACGATGGTCGGCCGTGCAGCTCCTAAACAGGTTATTGGTAGCAGCTTCTTAGTCAGCTGGTACTCGGTTACTAAAATAATTGTGAATTCTGTTACATCTCTTCCAGATAGGTGTTCAATCCCAACCCGCAATCCAGGAGTTGTAGAAATCTAGCACTTTTCTGAGCACATGCTTTGCCCCCTTAGCCTGAGAGCTAGCAAACATATCCAGTTACAGTTTCTGCAAGCAATCCGTGCAGAAGTCTTTTGCAGTTACTCTGCTTCTTTTCTTTTTCCGCTTAAAGTTCGCTTTCTTAGTGGCATCAGTGCCTTGAGACCCCCTTCCAGGTGGTCCCCTGTGGAGGAAACTCTGGTGGATCTGTGGAGCCAGCCTGCTATGTGCCACCTTTCCCGTGCGAGTTTGCTTGCCCGGTGACCTTTAAGCACATGCTGTATGCGTCTGGAGTGAAACCCACCCGGGTTTCAAGGCGCAGGCTGCCTTTCCTGCCCCTGACCGCATGGTGAGGATCCGTGGGGGCCAAGATCATAGTCGGTGTTTGGCTGGCTGATAGTTCAAAGATCTTCAACTCTGGTTGTTTGGAGAAGTTTCTCCACTTAGTTGCTGTTTAGACAGGTTTGGCATTGCAGAACTGTGAGTAACCCTCCATTATTTCCTATGGGAATTTCGGGAGTGGCTTGCTAACCACTTAAAAACTCGTTTTTCAAAGTTACTGAGGGTAGGGTTTATTTGGCTTCTCTGGAAAGTTTTTTTCTGTGGACCCCACTCATCGAGCCCTTCTCAGGTGGCAGAACCTCCTGTTCGGGAACCCTCTTATCCTGTGGCGGCAGACCTCGATTGCAATAGTTGCCATTCGGATATTATGCCTCTGCTGTCTCCAGGCACTGCTTCTATTTTAGATCCGGCTGATATCCTTGCTGGGACTTGTCAACAGGCCACCCTGAGAGTCCAAATTTGGGTGATGACCCTTCTATATGCAGACTTTTTAAAGCATGGTTCTGTCCATCTTCTCATTGCTGATGTTCTGAAAGAGTTAAAATTGGATTCTCCACCTTCCACTTCTCAGACTTCAGTCATGGACCGTTCTAATGTGCTGCTACCTTTTTTTTCTTTCCTAACCGCAGCTTCTTGGATTGATTACAGAACAGTGGGACTCTCCAGACAGCTATTTCAGGTCTAAAGCTATGTGTAAGCTTTATTCCCTGGCGCCTAATTTTCTCTCTAGTGACGGGGAAGTGATGCTTAAGGATTTTCAGGATCACAGGGTGGACATTATGCTGAAAAAGCTTTTTTGAAGTGGCATCTTTAGGTATCAGAGTGGCAGCAGCTGTTTCTTTTGCAGTGCGAGCCTGTCATTCCAGATTGTGCGGTGCGTCTTCTGCGGACGTACCTGACTGTCCTCCACTGGTAAAGGATGGGGTGGATTATGTAGTAGACACACTTTATGATCTCATTTGAGTTCTTAGTAAGGTCTCTGCTTATGCAGTGGCCATGCGCCGGACACTTTGGATCTATCATTGGGCAGGGGATGCTGCCTCCAAGGCCACTTTAAGCAGACTTCCTTTCAAGGGTCAGCTTCTTTTTGGTAAAGGTCTGGATGACCTCATGACCAGTGTTGCAGCTGCCCGAAGTCTCTCCCTGTGAACAGGTCTCATCGGTCAACGGGAGGGGATTGTAGTAATTTTCATTCCACCCACAGATTTCATCAGGACTCCAAGGGATCTTCCTCCCAGAGATATTCCCAGAGCTACCATCCTTGTTACAGCAGTTTCAATTCCAGGTGGCCTCAGGTTCCCAAATAGCGACTGCTCCTAAGAAGACCCAGTGATGCCAGGAGTCAGGTGGAGCTTCCTCATACCGAAGGTCGCCTTTTTCAGTTATATCAGGAGTGGACTCGCATTTCATTGGATCAATGGGCACTGGACATCATTCAGGAGGGGCACAAGATAGACTTCTTTTGCCTGCCTTCGGATCTGTTTCTCGACTGGCGGGTCAGTCAGAAAAGAAGTCCAGAGTGCACACTACTGTGCAACATCTCTTAGACATCAAAGCGATAGAACCCATTACAGAACATAAATCGGGCTTAGGCAGATACTCCTTATATTTCATCGTACCAAAGGCTCGGAAAAATGGAGACCCATTCTGGATCTAAAGTCTGTCAATCACTTCTTGTGAATTCTTCATTTCCACATGGAAACTGTGCACGGTCATAGCTACTGTCTCTCCAGGAGAATTTCTAGCGTCTTCGAATCTCACGGAGGCTTACCTCCATATTCCAATCTATCTAAAGCATCGTTAGTTTCTGAGTTTCCATGTTCTGCAACAGCATTTCCAGTTTGCTGTACTACCCTTCGGCTTCGAGCCTTTCTGCGCCAACAGGGGATCCAGGTCCATCTTTAACTGGACGATTGGTTGATCCGAACTCCTTTTCGTCTGGAATGCGAAAGTGCGGTGGAGATGGTGGTATCCCTGTTGCAGGTGTTGGTGTGGATTGTCAACTTCAAGAAGAGCAATTTGATACCTTCCCAGTCCCTGGAGTATCTGGGTCTTCTCTTTATCACCAGGCAGGGTCATGTGTTTCTTTCTGAGGCATGCAGACAGAAACAGAACTCTTCTGGACTATCCAGCTTTATCTTCAGGTTCTGTGATCCATGACAGCCTCCTTGGAAGCGGTTCCCTGGACCTGAGCTCACATGCACCTGTTACAGGAGTCCCTCCTCTCTTGGTGGTCTCCGCACTGTCATCTCTTTCAGGGAGAGGCTCTCTGCCGGGGCAGGTTTCTTTGAATGTCAGAGTGGACAAGTTATGAAGGATGCCAGCCTGATGGGTTGGGGTGCTCACTGCGGGGACTAATACATTCAGGGGCAGTAGACTCCTTGTCAGAAACATTGTTCTGCAGCTCAGGGTAATTCGGCTGGCATTATTTGCTCTCCAGCCCATTCTGGAAGAAATAGTAGTGTGGGTCTTCTCCAACAACGCCACGGCAGTGTCCTATGTAAATCGTCAAGGGGACACAAGAAGTGCTCACTTGGTCCAGGAGGTTTATGTGCTGTTCAGCTGGGCGGAAGTGCATCTTCTGTCTCTCTTGGCCGGAGTCGACAACGTTCAGGCAGACTTCCTCAGCCGGTTCCCAGGAAAATGGTCCCTCTTGCAGAAGGTGTTCTGTCTGGAAGCAGGCAGGAAGCAGAGGGTGAGAGTGAAGGGCCACTACTCAGACTGGAGAGAGGTCACAAGCGGTGTTCCGCAGGGGTCAGTACTCGGACCGCTGCTGTTCAATGTATTTATTAATGACCTAGAAACAGGGACGAAGTGTGAAGTTACAAAATTTGCGGATGACACCAAACTCTGTAGCAGGGTAAGAACAGTAGAGGAATGCGAAGAATTGCAAAGGGATCTGAACAAGCTGGAGGAGTGGGCAAATAAATGGCAGATGAGCTTCAATGTGGAGAAATGCAAGGTCATGCATGTAGGGAAAAAGAACCCGAGGTTCAGCTACAAAATGGGGGAGGTTGGTACTGGAGGAAAAGGACTTGGGATGAAGCCATCAGCACAATGCGCAGTGGCCTCAAGGAAAGCAAACAGAATGTTGGGTATCATCAAGAAGAGTATTACAACCAGAACGAAGAAAGTTATCCTGCTGCTGTATCGAGCGATGGTGCGCCCGCATCTGGAGTACTGTGTTCAGTACTGGTCGCCGTACCTGAAGAAGGATATGGATACTTGAGAGGGTCCAGAGAAGAGCTACACGTATGATAAAGGGTATGGAAAACCTTTCATACGCAGACAGGCTAGAGAAACTGGGACTCTTCTCCCTGGAAAAGCGGAGACTCAGAGGAGAGACATGATAGAGACATATAAGATCATGAAGGGCATTGAGAATGTGGAGAGGGACAGATTCTTCAGCCTATGAGGAACTACAAGAACAAGAGGGCACTCAGAGAAACTAAAGGGGACAGGTTTAGAACCAATACCAGGAAGTACTTCTTCACTTAGAGGGTGGTGGATACCTGGGATGTGCTTCCGGGGGTGTGATAGGACAGAGTACTTTACAGGGTTCCAAAGAGAAATTATTAAAGTAGCAGATCTGGGCTGTCATCTTGCATCCACAGATCTACAAGCAGCCCCGTTCATCACACCACCAGCATCAAAGCCGCGCACCAATCCTCTTCCCTGTCCCTACTCCAGGGGTGTCCCACTGCGGCCCAACAAGGAGTTTTGTGCGGGCTAGCTTCTCCCTCCCTTCCTTCTGTGCCTCCCTCTGGCAAGTATTTATTTTCTGGCTAGCTCCCTTGCTGCAGTTGTCTGCGGATGGCGTCCGCTCCTCGTGCACGATCTGCGGCTGTGTCAGAAGCATTCCCGCTGACGTCACGACGTCGGAAGGCTTCCAAATCAGCCGTGAATTGTGCACGAGGTGCTGATGCCACCCTCAGATGACTGCAGCAAGGGAGCCAGCCAGAAAATAAATACTCGCCGGGAGGCACAGAAAGATGGGAATGCGTCCAGCACAGGTGCGGATCGCTTGAGGAGCCAGCCACCATCGCCCGCAACTTTTACCAGAAAAACAATTGCAGCTGGAAACTTGTGAATGGAGCCTATCAACTATCTGAACTGAATGAGAATGTGTAAATCTGCCACATCAAGACTTTCATCATTCATGAGAATTACAACCCCCAAGCTGAGGCAAACGATATTGCCCTCATTCAGCTGAATGCACCGGTCAAGTACAATAATTTCACACAGCCTGCTTGTTTGCCCAACAGCGAGATGCTCATTAATGAATTCTTCCCATGCTACATCGGTGGCTGGGGCATCACCCAAGCCAACAGTCTAAAACCTGCAGATGTCTTGCAAGAGGCTCGTGTGAACCAGATCAATATGAAAGTATGTAATTCATCATCATGGTATGACAGGGCCATTAAAGCCTTTAATCTATGTGCTGGCTATAAAGAAGGTGGAATCGACAGCTGCCAGACATTGCCAGCTGGGGCCCTGGCTGCGCCAGTGCTCGGAGCCCCGGTGTGTACACTAACACACAATATTTTCTGGAATGTATACTGCAGAAAATTGGGGCTCTCTCGTTTAGGCAAGATACTGCTGAAGATGACTATGACAGTGATACAGATTGTTCAAGCATAATTACCAATGAAAACACAGATCTTACAACATCCTGTTACAACAAAACAACAAACAACGCAGCGACCACTATTACAATATCTATCAGTCTGGGCTCCTCCTCCGACTATAAAATAAAGACTTCAGGTCACCATATAGAGAAAACAAATATAAGAGACCAGTTTTAGCTAATATTAATTGTAACAAAAACAATGTAAAGAAAAACATGAGCTAAGATTCAGAAAATAAAAAAACCCAGAAAAACAGTTTCAGCATGGGAGCCGGCCAGAAGGGAGGGAGGGAGAAGGTTGTGTTGGGACTCGAGAGGGAGGGAATACAAATGATGAAGGAAGGAGGGACGGTGCAGGATTGTAGAATGGAGGGAATGAGGGAATAGTAAGTGAAAATTGGGTGTCTGAAAGAGGGAAAGAGATGGTGCACATGGAGAAATGAAGAAAGAGGAAAACTGTTGGGAATAGAGAGGAGGGACAGAGAATATTATTGGACATGGTGGTGGGAGAAGAGTGAGGTAGAGAGGAGGGGGGAGAACATGCTGGTCCTGGACTGTTCTTGGTTTTGTTTTGTTTTTTAAAGTACAAGAGAGGGAGGGTATTAAAAGAAGTGCTAGATTGGGCGTGGGGGGAGAGCTTATGGTGCCAGAAACAGAGGACAGAGAGAGATGGTGGGCAATGATCTGAAGGGAGAGAAGTTGGACCTGGGGTGATGTGGAGGAAGAGGGAAAGAAATACTTGAAAGAAGAACTGTTGGGAAGAGAAAGGGAGAAAAGGTAGACCTGGGGGCGGGAGGCAGGCAGGCAGGCAGGGGGAGAGATGTGGTGGGGGCAGTTGGGAAGAGAAATGGAGAGAAGTTGGATCTGGGGATGGAAGGGAAGTAGGGAAAAATTTTAGGCCTGTGGATGGAAGGCAGAGAGATGCAGCATCTCTCTTTTTTTTTTCCCTCCATTTCATTGTTCAGCATCAAGGGGGGAGGGAAGAAGAAAAATAGGGAGCAAAATGTTGGACCATGGGGATAGAGGAGGAGAGATGGACCCATGGGAGGGCAGGAGGGAAGAGATCTGGGATAAGAAAGGGGATGGAGAGATCCAAGATGACCGTGTGCAACTGAGAGTGGAAAGACGCTCAGGACATCATTTCATCTAATTTACCTGATCCCGCAGAGATGCCGAAGAGGAGGGGGAAAAGCGCTGCTGGAGCCTCGCGGCACTTGGGAACTCCATCGCAGGCAACTATTGAGGATCTCCTGAGGCTTATACAACAGGAGCCATTCGTGTCTGGGAGTCGCCCGCTGGAACCGCAGGCTGTGAGTGAAGCTGTCGCGAGTTTCCCTGGGCTGGAATCCACTCTGAGCCCAGACGCTAGGACCCCACCTCCACAGCCGCAGAGTACCAGCTCTCCATGGGAGGACAGTCTATCTGATGTGGTGGACTCTATCCCCCTGGAGGCCACTTTGAGTTTGGCACTGGATGAAAGCTTGACTGCGGGGAAGCCAGCATTGGAGCAAAAGGATCAAGGCAATCGGGAGGGACCTCTGGCAGCGAGGAAAATTCACAGACTGCAAGTATTTTTATAGTTTCTAAACCCACTAATGTCACCCTGGATTCAATATGGGATCTAGTAATGACTTTGGGTCAGACTTTATCACCACAAATCAAAAATTTAGAACAGAAGTTCCAGGAACAAAAGGAGGACATATTAATTTTGAAACAAGATAATATTATAATAAATACAAAAGTGGAAAAAATTGAAAAAGACCTTTTGGAAGTTAATCAGATTCAATCCACTATAATTAGAGATAATTTGAATTTGAGAAGGAAGATGGAAATATTGGAAAATAATAATCGAGTAAATAATCTTAGAATTTTGAACTTTCCTAAAATTTCCTCTATATCAGCAAAAGAAATGTTAAAAAAATATTTTCATGATATACTAGACATATATCAGAATAATTTTTTCCCCCTTCTCAAAAATTAAAGATCAAGAACGGCAACAAGCCCAGCAACAAGATCAGGATCAACAGATGGACTTAACAACTATGTTGGATACATCATTGAAAGAGTTAGTTACACCAGCTACTTTGCTGGTCACAGTACTATTGTTGCCAGATGTGACAAAAGAAACCCAGAAAACAATTTTTGTTGTTAAAACCAGGGGTGACGGCAATGAGTGCAATTTTTCTTCTATGATATCCATGCAAATGTGTTATTAAATATAAGTCTAATACTTATATATTCTTTGAACCTTCACAGCTGTCAGGTTTCTTAACCATGAAACGTCTTGAAGGGGCAAATGCAACAACAACATAAATAAGAAATTGTTTCTGTAATCACTAACAGTTGACTGCCTTTTTTTGTGAAATAGGATGTGTTTTCCTTTTTTCATTATTGAATTTCACTCATTAGAATCTTGGATTTCATCAATATGGGACTTTAAATATTGATTAAGTGAATAATTTTATTTTCCTTCAATAGCTATTGTAAATCTTATTCATTTCTGTACTTGAAGTGTATTTCTTGATAAAGTGTTAAAACATAAATAAATAAATATAAAAAAAAAGAAAGGGGATGGAAAGAAAGGGTCTGGGAGTTATAGCCTGACCAGTGGAAAGAGAGGGAGGGGGATTCTGATAGTGGTGATCCATGTGAATGAGGTCAAAAGGGAGATGACAAGATGAGTGAGAAAGCAGCGAGTACAGTGGTAGAAATGTGGTAATGGGGAGTAGATAGCAGGAAATAAGAGGCTAGGAAAGGAGTGAGATGGGAAATGGGAGAGCTAGGGACTGAGAGAAGATGGAGAATTGAGAGGTAGCTGAACATTTAAAAAGAAGAAGTGTGAGAGAGGCAAGATTTGAGTGAACAGAGGCAAAAAAGAAAAGAAAAAATTAAGAAAGCTGAAAGTGAAAAATCAATACGTTGGAGACAAGTATAAAGAGGAAATGGAACAAAAGAGGAGAAAAAAAAATGAACAGCAGACTGGAAAGAGAATTAGTTTAAGACAGACAAGCAGAAAGAGAAACTGGAACCAAGACGTTGGAAAAATAAAATATTCAGACAAAAAGGTTGAAAAAATTGTTTTATTTTGAATTTATTAACTGGAATATGTTAGCTTTGGGATATGTGCATCACAATTATTTTTTGTATTCAGTGGCGTAGTTGTATACAGCTGATTTAGGGGAGGGATTGGAGCTGAAAATTAGTGGATGGGCACCAAAGTTTCTCACCACCTGAGTGCAATTTACAAATACTTGAGCTATTGGGGATTCCCAAGCCCTGCTACCTGAAGACATCTTCCTCCAGTCTGGCAACCCAAAATCTCCAAGCTTTGCTGCCAATGGCAATATCCTCAAGCTGCCACTGCTTTTATGCATGCATGAAAGCTAAGGTGGGGGGGAGGGCAGGGAGGAGGGAAGGCAGCAGCTCTGCAATATTGCTGACAGCTGCAGAACCTGGGAAGTTGGAGGGGAGGAGGTGGCCGTCAGTTGGTGAGGCTTGGGGATCCCTACTAGCTACAGCAGGGGAGATGTTCATTTTGAGGGAGCCTAAGCTCAAAGTGGGAGGCCCAAAAAAGCAGTAATATTTACCCTTACTGAACGATCCTCCACGTGCGTCGCTAACAGCTGATGCAGCATCCCCGCTCTGATGAGGCTCATTTCTGAAGAAGCTCACCGTAGTTGTAATAGAAGTGAATGGGAAAAACAGGAGCGCGCATCCCTGCTCATCAGAGTGGGAATGCAGAAGCCTGTGGCTTCTCCTACTGTCAGCGGTGCACATGGAGGATCACTCAGGGTAAGCATTACTGCTTTTTTGGGGTTCCTTTCCACAGTGTCCCTTTAATGAAGGTTTATTATTAGATATGTACATCTTCTATATTAGTGATAGCAAATTTGGAACCTGCTCAGCCTTTTTTTATTATTTTTTTGCTCATCAGCTAGTGTTAGTGTTTGTGCGGCCCCAGAAAAACATTTTTCGTCTAGTGTGGCCCATGGAAGCCAAAAGGTTGGACACCCCTGCCCTACTCCTTCACCGTGAGTAGGGAGGGGTAATTTTCATAGCGTTCCAGGCCGCGCATCAACCCTCTTCCCCGCTCCTACTCCTTCACCGTGAGCAGGGAGAGGTAATTTGCATAGCACCAAATTTGCACCACCAAATTTCCCCGTCCCGCCCCAGCCGGCTACTTTTTCGTGCCATCCGGCTGGAAAAAATTTCTGGGAAGAACACTGCACACTTTGAAGAACACATGGGATGCGATCTCTCAAATTCACTTCATTGGTTTCATTTTCTGCAAACTGCTCTGGATCACTCAACATTGCTTTTATTGTCCCTGATGTTAGCCCATGGTCCCGCTTAACAATGAACTCATATCCATCTGATGAAATTAACTTTACATAGATAGCATCAGGGCCCTCACAGCCACCATATGTCCTCTCTTCTCCATCCATTATTTAAGAAATGTCTAACTTCTGCACAAGTTTTCACAGCAAGATTCCCACGCCTTAGGTGAACAAGCAGAAAAAAGTGAGGACAAGAGGATAGTCCTTTAGGAACACACAAACTTTATTGGAGAATCACAGCTCAGCTCAACAAGGCCAGTGTTTCACCACATAAATAATATGTCTTCTTCAGGAGTCAGGACCTGGCATCACTAACCACCACCGGAGTCTCTAGGACTTGCAGCAGCTCGCATTTATCATTTCTGGCAGTCAAGATGGGGGAAGAGAGGAAAGACTCCACAAAAGGATTCAGCTTGATAGGCACTGCATGACGTCCTGTGTCCAGATTTTCTGACACCACTGTTGTGTAGCGTGCTGTAAGATGCTGCATCTGAGTCCCCAGAGAAAACTGTAAATTGGATATTGCATCCCATAATGTTTCCAAACTGAAAACCTCGGGTCTTTGCATGGGTACAAGCTTGGTTCTGGGACCCACTGGTTGAATTACAGTACCTGTATTCTCAGAAGTACCTGTAGAAGTGCCTTTCAATATAAGGAAAACTTTGGGGGGTCTGCTGCTTCTCCCTCTCCGAGCGCACTGCACTGATGGTTGCAACACTGGCTTCTCAGACCTCCCTCCAGAGTCAATTCCCATGCTCTGTTGGGCTGGAAAGAGAACAGCCTGGGCCAATTCCACCTCCAATGCCCCCTCTGGCTTCCCAGAGATAAGGTAGTAGCCTCAATGGAGAGGTCCGACGTTTCAGTCTGCGCGTCTCCCACGGCCAAGGAGCCCTCAGGGTCTGGTGTTCGGGTTCCACGCAATGTTCCCTCTAAGGTTTGATGAGGTGTGTGCAAAAAAAAATATGCATGAGCAACAAGTTACATACTCCACAAATTTATGAGCAGGCGCGGAGGACGCATTTTTAAACAAATGTAGTTTATCCTTGTACTCCTTATGTATTTTTAATCATCTATGGATATGTTTGTATGTTTATTGTTCAAATGGTTTTATTTATTTCCCCAAATTTATTTTTGTTATATGCATTGAAAATATTTGATATTGCGTTTAAATCAAAATCTCAATAAACTTGAAACGAGTGCCCGTGAGATTGTGGGAGGGTTAAATACTCAAAATTTAGAAGAATAACAATTTACTTAAAGTTTTTGCTTCGCCAGCTTTCTGGTATCTTTACATACAGTGGCGTACCTAGCATATGTAACACCCGGGCCTATCATTTTTTGGCATCCCCCCCATCTGTACGAAAAACATGATTTTTAGTAACAAGCCACACGTCACACATGAGTACCTAGGAAAAGGCAGCATCTTACATATTGCAGTGAGCAGTACATCAATGCACCCTTTGTAAAACTAAACAAGCCAGACCAGCACAGATCAATCCTACACCGTCAATCCTAACAGAAAACCATGTCTTTCGAACACAGAAAACACCTTTGCCTAGTATGGAATATGTTATCACAAGCTAACCCCTCCCCCTTTTACAAAACTGTAGTGTGGATTTTAGCCACAGTGGTAACAGCTCTGACACTCATAGAAGTCTGAGCATCAGAGCTGCTACCACCACGGCTGGCGCTAAAATACGCTCCACAGTTTTGTAAAAGGGGGGATAAAATAGAAATACACAGCTTCAACGCTCTAGTCAGTGGTGCCCAAACTTTTTGGACTTGCGAGCTACTTTAAAATGACCGAGTCAAAATGATCTACCAGCAATAAAATTAAAAAACACAAAGCACACTGTACACTGAGAAAATGTTAATTATCATTCCTATTCTGGTTTTTTTTCAAAGAGGTCAAGGCAGATGACTCTATGCATTGTCACCTCAGTAACAACCATACAAAAATAGACAAATATACCCCTCTTCCTTTTTATTAAACCACAATAGCAGTTTTTAGCGCAGGGAACTGCACTAAATGCCCAGCACTGCTCTCGATGCTCATAGGCTCCCTGCGCTAAAAAAAACACTTGCGGTTTAGTAAAAGGGGGCCATAGTGCAAAATATAGACAGCACATATAAATTCAGACACATTTTGATCACTAAATTTAAAATAAAATCATTTTTCCTACCTTTTCTGGTGATTTCATGAGTCTCTGGTTACACTTTCATCTGACTGTGCATCCAATCTTTCTTCCCTTCTTTCAGCCTGTATGCTTCCTCTCCTCCAGACCTCATTCCCTCCCCTAACTTTTTCTTCCTCTCTCCCTGCTCTTTCTTTCTTTTTTCTCTCTTGATGCCCCCTTTCTTTTTTTCCGTTTCCCTTCTGTCTCCCTGTCTGCCCCCTTTCTTTCTCCCTATTCTCCACAAAGCCACTGCTGCCACCATCGGGGGAAACAGGCCCCAAAGCCACCGCTGTGGCTGCCCCAAGCTCTTTCTGCTTCCCCCGACGTCAATTCTGCCGTCGGAGAGGAAGTTCCGCCCAGCCAGGCAGGGATTGGCTGGCCCGAACTTCCTCTCCGACTGCAGCCTTAGGAGGGGTGCATAGCCGGGGCGGACCGCCCCCTCCCCTTGGTACACCACTGAAGACGTGGCAGCGGCTTCTCTCACGAATCCCCACCTGCGTCGGAAGTCCGATGCAGTCGGGGATCTTGAGAGGAGCCGCCGCTGCATCTTTCAACTTTAAAATACACTAAGGCCACTGCCGCTTCCTCTCATGTCCGCCCGCCCTCGAGTGAGCGACAGGGGACAATGTATGAGCGACGCCACTGAAAATAGTGAGTGATCGCTCATGCACTCAGCTTAGAGGGAACACTGATTTTATCCCAGGACAAGCAGGCAGGTATTCTCACTAGTGGGTGATGTCATCCGACAGAGTCCCGATAAGGACGTGTCACAAGCATTCTTGCTTGCAGAAACTTCAGAAGTTTCGAGATGCCCGCACCGCGCATGCACCAGTGCCTTCCCGCCCGATGATCCGGGCGTGTCTCCTCAGTTCTTTTCTTTCCGCGGAGCTGAGAAGTTTACTTCAATTCTGCGCTAATTGAACCCGTGTTTCTTGCCTTCTATCGCCGCGGTTTTGAGTTATTTTACTCTATTGTGTATTTTATTTCCTGCGGTTTCTTGTTTTCAAAAAAAAAAAATTTCTTCCGGTGATTCGACCGGGTCAGCCGCATGGCTCAGGCCCCGCTCCTTCGATCTTGCGGCAGAGCTTTTTCGGCCTATGTCCCGGCCAATTACCGGTTTTAAAAAGTGTAGCAAGTGCCAGCGCGCAATTTCGTTGACGGACCCGCATCGACGCTGCCTGCAATGTCTTGGTCCAGAACATTTTCCGAAATCGTGCCGGCCTTGTTCCACTCTCACAGCCACGTGCGTTTAAGCGTCGCTGTTTTTTGTGGGAGTCGATGTTCAAGATGGAAGCTGCTAAAGAACCTTCGGCTTCGGCTTCGACCAGTGCTTCGCCTGCAACTGCGAAGCCCCCCACCACTCCTGCTACGCGGGTCTCCTGAAGCCGGCTTCCTTCGTTCCGGCTTCGACCCCGCCTTCTGCTCCGGTGCCTTCCTCTGTCTCCTTGGATCAGGTACCTCCGCCTCCCATTCCACCAGTGGTTCTCAAAGTGCCGAAGGCTTCCAAGCCAAAGCACTTGACCACGAAGGAACGCGAAGACTGTGCAGGAGGCCCCACTTTAGGTGCGGCTACCTCCTTGTCGGCTTCGTTACGTTCTATTATGGAGGCTCAATTCATCGAGCTTATGACCACCGTGTGACCCAAGTTGCTGGCCACGATACAAGGTGACCAACCCGTTCCTCGGGGGGGTGAGCCGCCCCCTCCTCGCCGTTCGCTCTTGTTGCTCGGCAAGGAGGAGCGGCGCTCGGTGGCCGGTCCCTTGAGGCGGGCCTCTTTTAGTGACATGCCCCCCCTTAGAGCCTATTATGCCTCTGGACGAGGATATTTGGAATCCTCCTTCGAGTAGTCGAAGCCCTGGGCATCGCAAACAGGAAGAGTTCTTCCGCACTCCTTATCAGGCCTGGGATGCATCTCGAGAGGTGTCGAATCTCCCGCCTCTTCGATCTACTGCTTCAAGTCCCATATACTCCTTGGAGGCTTCTGGGGACCATTCTAAGCAACGCCGATCTCGATCCCCTTCCAGACATCGGGAGGGGCGTCGGTCCAGGCATTCTTCAAGGCATTCTTCTCGACACTTTACAGTCTCGCCTCAGAAGAAGCTACCTCGTGTGGGATACTCCTCTTCGGATGTCTCTCCTCCTCCGGGACCGGAGTTCGAGGATCCCTGTGGCTCTTTCTCGCCCTGTCGATCACAGGTCTCTATGGATCCCGAGGCCTCGACTTCGTCCAGTCCGTCTCGCCGGCCTGTGCTGGCGGACCAATTATCCTTCTCATCTTTCCTCCGACAGATGGCGGATGACTTGGACATCACCTTGGACTCCGGTTCCCGATACTCCAAGGAATACCTGGATACCATGCATTTGCCTCATCCTCCTGCTGAGTCTCTTCGTCTTCCTCTCCATAAACTCCTCGATCAAACTTTCATGAGGTGTTTTGAAACGCCGTACTCTATCCCGGCCGTTCCTGGCAAGTTGGATGCCAGGTACCGAACAGTGCATCACAAGGGATTCGAGGGCTCTCATCAATCCCTGTTGGTCGAATCCTCCCTTAAGAGATCTCATCCGTCCCAGGTGTATGCCTCGGTGCCTTCGGGCAGAGAGGGCCGGACCATGGATAAGTTCAGGAGGCGAATATACCAGAACTCGATGATGGTCGAGCTCTTGGCACGGGCTGCCGCCTGTTCTGTGGCTATGCGTCGCTTGGCGTGGCTTCAGACCTTTGACATGGACCCGAACCTCCAGGACAGGCTTGCCAACGTTCCTTGTGCGGGAGCGGATTTGTTTGACGAGTCCATCGAGACCGTGACGAAGAAGCTGTCTGACCATGAGAAATCTTTTCAGTCCATTCTTCGTCCCAAGCCTAAGCCGACGCAGTCTAGACCTTCTCGACCACCTTTGATCTATCAGCGGCGCTATGCACCTAGGCAGGCCCCGGCTGCGAGACAACCTGCGAAGAGACAACCTCCACAGAAGGCTCAGCAAAAACCTCAGCCTTCTGCTGTCCCCAAGGCTCCTCAGCCTTTTTGACTCTCTCTTAGGGAGCATAACCAATCTCGTTCTGCCTTCCCCTGTTTTTCCCATTGGGGGTCACCTCCATCACTTTTATCATCGATGGGCGGCTATCACCACCGACCTCTGGGTTCTTTCCATCATCAAGGAAGGGTACTCTCAGTTCCATCGGGTCCACCCGGACCACCCTCCAAGAGAGTATCCTTCCAACTTGACACAGACCGCCCTTCTTCTTCAGGAAGCTCAGGCTTTGCTCCGGTTCCGGGCCGTTGAGCCGGTCCCTGTGGACCAACACAACCAGGGGTTTTATTCCCGGTACTTCCTTGTTCCGAAGAAGACGGGCGACCTGCGACCTATTCTGGACCTCAGGGTCCTCAACAAGTTCCTGGTCAATGAGAGATTTCGCATGTTGACCCATGCTTCTCTCTACCCCCTCCTCGAGCAAAACGACTGGTTATGCTCTCTGGATCTCAAGGAGGCCTACACTCACATTCCCATTCATCCGGCCTCTCGCAAGTTCCTCAGATTTTGGGTGGGACATCTGCATCTGCAGTATCGAGTGCTTCCATTTGGCCTGTCCTCGTCCCCCAGAGTCTTCACAAAATGTCTGGTAGTAGTGGCCGCTGCACTCCGGAACCAGGGGCTTCAGGTTTTTCCCTACCTCGACGACTGGCTCATCAAGGCCTCCTCGGCTCCAGGGGTCATCTCGGCGACCCTGACCACGATTTGGTTCCTGCAGAGTTTGGGCTTCGAGATCAACTTCCCCAAATCTGGGGAAGAGACACATGATGGTTCTCCTGGGCCACATGGCTTCTACAGTTCATGTGACTCCTTTTGCCAGACTTCACCTCAGAATTCCTCAGTGGACCCTGGCTTCTCAATGGACACAGGTGTCAGATCCTTTGACTCGTCACATCATTGTCACTCCTGCTCTTCAGCAGTCTCTACTTTGGTGGATGACCTCTTCGAATCTCTCCAGAGGTTTGCTGTTTCACACTCCTCCCCACCAGAAGGTTCTCACAACCATTTCCTCGACCTATGCATGGGGAGCTCATCTGGATGGGCTTCGCACTCAGGGATTCTGGACCAGTGCATACTGACTCCATCAAATCAATCTTCTGGAGCTCAGAGCCATCTTCAATGCTCTTCAAGCATTTTAACATCTGCTTCACGACATGGTGGTCCTCATTCGCACGGACAATCAGGTCGCCATGTATTATGTCAACAAGCAGGGGGGCACGGGCTCGGCCTCCAACTGCCAGGAAGCTCTCAGAGTCTGGGATTGGGTGATTCGCCACAGCACCTTCCTCAAGGCTGTCTACATTCAGGGGAAGGACAATGTCTTGGCGGACAACTTAAGTCATCTCCTCCAGCCTCACAAATGGACCCTTCATTCCAGGCCCCTTCATCAGATCTTTTCTCATTAGGGGACGCCTCAGAAAGACCTCTTTGCGGCTCCCCACAACTTCAAACTGCCTCAATTTTGCTCCAGGATCTACACTCCTCATCGTCTCGAGGCAGATGCCTTTCTGCTGGATTGGGGGAATCGCTTTCTGTATGCGGTTCCTCCATTTCCACTCATTCAAAAGACTCTAGTCAAATTGAAATCCGACCATGCCACCATGATTCTGATAGCTCCTCGGTGGCCCCGGCAACCTTGGTACTCCCTTCTACTTCAGCTCAGCAGCAGGGAGCCATTCCTTCTTCCAGTGTTTCCTTCGCTGCTTACTCAGCATCAGAGATCTCTACTCCATCCCAACCTGCAGTCTCTCCACCTGACAGCTTGGTTCCTCTCAACGTAACTCCTCACCAGTTTTCCCAGGCGGTGCAGGATGTCTTGGAGGCTTCCCGGAAGCCTGCTACTCGACAATGCTACTCCCAAAAGTGGACTAGATTTTCTTCCTGGTGTGTTTCTAATCGTAAGGAGCCTCAGCGAGCCTCCCTGTCTTCTGTTTTGGACTATCTTCTACACCTGTCTCAGTCTGGCCTCAAGTCTACATCCATACGAGTCCACCTGAGTACTATTGCGGCTTTCCATCAGCCTCTACATGGGAAACCTCTCTCTGCTCATCCTGTGGTTTCCAGATTTATGAAAGGACTTTTCCACGTCAATCCTCCTCTCAAACCTCCTCCAGTGGTTTGGGATCTCAACGTTGTCCTTTCTCAACTTATGAAACCTCCTTTTGAGCCTCTCAACAGGGCTCCGCTGAAGTTTCTTACTTGGAAAGTGGTTTTTCTGGTTGCCCTCACTTCTGCTCGCAGGGTCAGTGAGCTTCAGGCCTTAGTGGCGGATCCACCTTTCACAGTTTTCATCATGACAAGGTGGTCCTTTGCACTCATCCAAAATTCCTGCCTAAAGTGGTCACTGAATTTCATCTCAACCAATCCATAGTTCTTCCTGTGTTTTTTCCAAAGCCTCATTCTCATCCTGGAGAATCATCTCTTCACACTCTGGACTGTAAACGTGCTTTGGCTTTCTACCTGGATCACACCAAGTCACACAGAACTGCTCCTCAACTTTTCGTCTCCTTTGATCCAAACAAGTTAGGACAACCTGTATCGAAGCGTACCATCTCGAACTGGATGGCGGCTTGCATCTCCTTTTGCTATGCCCAGCCTGGATTACCCCTTCCCTGTAAGGTCACAGCCCATAAGGTCAGAGCAATGGCGGCCTCTGTAGCCTTCCTCAGATCGACACCGATTGAGGAGATTTGTAAGGCTGCCACTTGGTCCTCGGTTCTTACATTCACCTCTCATTATTGTCTGGATACTTTCTCCAGACGGGATGGACAGTTTGGCCAAACAGTGTTACAAAATTTATTCTCCTAAGTTGCCAACTCTCCCACCATCCCATTGAGGTTAGCTTGGAGGTCACCCACTAGTGAGGATACCTGCCTGCTTGTCCTGGGATAAAGCAATGTTACTTACCGTAACAGTTGTTATCCAGGGACAGCAGGCAGCTATTCTCACGTCCCACCCACCTCCCCTGGATTGGCTTCTCTGCTAGCTACCTGAACTGAGGAGACACGCCCGGACCATCGGGCGGGAAGGCACTGGCGCATGCGCGGTGCGGGCATCTCGAAACATCTGAAGTGTCTGCAAGCAAGAATGCTTGTGAGACGTCCGTATCGGGGCTTTGTCGGATGACATCACCCACTAGTGAGAATAGCTGCCTGCTGTTCCTGGATAACAACTGTTACGGTAAGTAACATTGCTTTCCACGCTCGATGAAGATGTCCATCGGGCCAACTGGAGTACTGAAATGGTCCGGGAAAACTTGGACCTTTGATTTCCTTTTGACCATTGACAAAGGGTAAGGAAAATTTTTTTTATTTTTTTTAACAGCAGCAACACTGTGGCGCCTCAAGACGAGCTACCAACTGCCATCTTAACTAAGCTCTGCCCCCTCTACTACTATGGCTTCTTATGCTAAAGCTTGGAAGGCTTTCCAGCAGTGGTGTGCCTAAGAATCATGTGGAGCCTCAGCGTGCTCCCATTTTGATGTTCCTGGCTTTTCTTCAGGAGGGCCTGGACAAAGGTCTGATAGTGGCCTCACTTAAAGTTCAGATTGCAGGCCTTTCATATTTTCAAGTGCATAGAGGCACTAGTTTGCTTAGAAACATAGAAACATAGAAATTGACGGCAGAAAAGGGCCGCGGCCCATCAAGTCTGCCCATACCAATGACCCACTCCCTGACTTTTACTCCTCTAGAGATCCCACGTGGATATCCCATTTTCTCTTAAAATCTGACACGTTGTTGGCCTCAATTACTTGCTGAGGTAGCTCGTTCCAATGATCGACCACCCTTTCGGTGAAGAAGTATTTCCTGGTATCACCATGAAATTTCCCTCCCTTGACTTTCAGCGAGTGCCCTCTGGTGACCGAGGGCCCTGTAAGACAGAAGATATCATCCTTCACCTCTATACGTCCCGTAATATACTTAAAGGTTTCAATCATGTCTCCCCTCTCTCTTCGTTCCTCCAGTGAGTACATCCGCAGTTTTTTTAGCCTTTCTTCATATGTGAGATCCCTGAGCCCCAAGACCATCTTGGTAGCCGTTCGCTGAACCGACTCAATTCTCAGCACATCTTTCCGGTAGTGTGGTCTCCAGAATTGAACACAATACTCCAGATGAGGTCTTACCATGGATCTGTACAGCGGCATTATGACTTCAGGTTTTCTGCTGACAAAACCCCTACGGATGCAGCCCAACATTTGTCTTGCCTTGGACGAAGCCTTCTCCACTTGATTGGCAGCCTTCATATCATCACTGATGATAACTCCTAGATCACGTTCCACCATGGTCCTGGTCAAGTTTTCACCATTTAGTGTATAAGTTCTGTGTAGATTTTTTTTCCCTAGGTGCATCACTTTACATTTTTTAGCATTGAAGCTTAACTGCCAAGTTGACGACCACTGTTCCAGCTGTCGTAGGTCTTGTGTCATATTGTCAGGCACACTGCTTTTACCTACTATGTTGCATAGTTTGGCGTCATCGGCAAACAGTGATACTTTTCCTCTGAGCCCTTGGGTCATATCTCCTATAAATAAATTGAATAGAATCGGCCCTAAGACGGAGCCCTGTGGTACTCCACTCGTCACGGCTGACGTTTTGGAGGGGGTACCGTTTACCATCACCCTTTGAAGTCTACCGCTTAGCCAATCCTTAACCCATGTAGTGAGTGTATCCCCTAATCCCATCGATTTTAGTTTGTTCAACAGCCTACGGTGTGGGACGCTATCAAAAGCTTTGCTGAAGTCCAAATATATCACATCCAGGGACTCCCCGGCATCCAGATGACTAGTCACCCAGTCAAAGAAGTCAATCAGATTTGATTGGCAGGACCTTCCCCTTGTAAATCCGTGTTGGTGTGGATCGCGTAGATTTTCTTCGTCTAGAATTCTGTCGAGTTTCTGTTTGATCAGTGTTTCCATGAGTTTACACACTATGGATGTGAGACTCACCGGTCTGTAATTTTCTGTTTCTGTTCTGCAGCCTTTTTTGTGTAGTGGAATTACGTTAGCCGTTTTCCAGTCCAGGGGTACTCTTCCCGTGCGCATGGAAAGATTGAAGAGCACTGATAGTGGTTCAGCCAGAACATCACACAGCTCTCTGAGCACCCTGGGGTGTAGATTGTCTGGTCCCATGGCTTTGTCTACTTTGTCTTGAAAGTTCGTAGTAGACGCTACTGGGCGTAAACTCGAAATCCTGAAACAGGTCATTTTGGCTGTCTTTTGTCTGTAGTTGTGGACCAGCTCCCGGCGCTTCACAGGTGAATACTGAGCAGAAGTATTCGTTTAGTAGTTCTGCCTTGGTAGAATCAGATTCTGCAAAGTTTCCGTCTGATTGCCTGAGGCGTTCTATCCCATCTTTGTTTCTCTTCCTGTCGCTAATGTACCTGAAAAAGGATTTATCCCCTTTTTTAATGTTCCATGCTAGATCTTCTTCTGTTTGGAGCTTAGCCTCTCTGACTGCTTTTTTGACAGCTTTAGATTTGAACAGATAGTCTTCTTTTGCCTCCCTCTTCCCAAGATGTTTGTAGGTGATAAATGCTTCTTTTTTCTTTTTAATGAGTTCCGAAATTTCCTTGTTGAACCATTGTGGTCTTTTGTTTCTCCGGCGTTTGCTTACTGTATTTATGTAGCGGTTAGTTGCCTCGTTCAGTATGGATTTCAGATTTGACCACATAGTTTCCGGATTGTCGGTTTCTGCATGGTTATGCAGCTCTCGATGGACAAAGTCTCCCATATTGTCGAAGTCTGCGCCCCTAAAGTTGAGGACCCTCGTCGCTGTGTTTGATTTAGAGAAGCCTTTCCTGAGGTTGAGCCATACCATGTTATGGTCACTGGTGGCCAGCGTGTCCCCTACTAATACCTCCGAGACACTGTCTCCGTTGGTGAGTACCAGGTCCAGTATTGCCTGTTCCCTTGTGGGTTCTAATACCATTTGTTTTAGTTGCGCACCCTTGATGGAGGTTAATATTCTTCTGCTACCACACGTAGTTGCTGAGAGTGTGTTCCAATCTGCATCTGGCATGTTGAAGTCCCCCAACAGTACTGTGTCGCCACGCAAAGTGATGTTCTCTATGTCTTCTATCAATTCCTTGTCTTTGTCTTCCTTACAGCTCATCCTTACAGCTCATCCGGATGTGACCAGATTTATAAGAGGGGCGCTTTGTCTGCATCTTTCCTTGCGTCTTCCTTTCCCTTTGTGGAGAGGCCCCATTCAAACCACTGAAGGATGCTTCTATTCTGGATTTCACAATAAAGAATGTCTTTCTGGTAGCCATTGTTTCGGCAGGGCATATTTCAGAGCTTCAGGCTCTTTTGTGCATATTACGGACGCATGTGTTGCTCTCCGTACTGTACCTTCTTTTCTCTCGGTAGTGGTTTCGGCCTTCCATGTCAACAAGGAGGTTCGGTTGCCTGCATTTCATTCCACAGATTCAGAGTGCAAAGATCAGATCTTCCTATGAAATATTGCTATATCTGCTCCAGTTTTAAGATACAGTGTTAAGGAAGATTTTTTGCTAAACTTTGAATTGATAATGTGTCTGTCTACTGTTTGTACATATGTATGCGACCAAAGGGCGATTAGAATAATATGTGTTGTAACCATTATGTTTTAACCGCATTATGTTGTAACCGCATAGTTTTATGCTTATTGTTAAATAAGCAAATTGGATGTCCAGAGAGTCTTGCTCTATTATTTGAAGAGGACTAACGATTTTAGATAGTCTGATCACCTTTTTGTCCTGACTGCTGTACCTCGCCATGGTCGGCCGGTGTCCAAGTCCTTGATCGCTCTGTGGATTTGAATGGCTGTTTCTGTGACTTATATTGCCCATGGCAAGCAGCTGCTGATTTTTCTTAAAGCATTACATTGCATTAGTGACTTCTATTCTGCCAATACCTTGCAGTTCTACAAAGAAGATAACTGGACATTTCCAGGAAAATTACAAATTAGGATGTTGTTTACATGGTTGAGACTTTACTGGGAAATTTACAAGAGTGGAGATGTGTTATGATTTCTTGGAGATCATGGAGTCATGGAGATGTGTTAGGATTTCTTGATAAATTTTTTGAATAATGTGTTGATTTCTTTTCGAAATGATTTGTAGTCGGTCATTGTTGTCAACTAGAAGTGTGGCTGCGTCATGGGCGGAATCTCATGCAATTCATCCTGATGAAATTTGCAAGGCAGCTACTTGGTCCTCTCTTACCGAGTGGATGTGGCAGCTCGTTCTGATGCTGCTTTTGGGACCTCGGTGTTGAGGGCAGGCTTATTTGTCCCTCCCTAGTTGCTACTATTGCTTTGGTATGTCCCCTAGCACAGTGGTTCCCAACCCTGTCCTGGAGGAACACCAGGCCAATTGGGTTTTCAGGCTAGCCCTAATGAATATGCATGAAGCAAATTTGCATGCCTATCACTTCCATCATATGCAAATCTCTCTCATGCATATTCATTAGGGCTAGCCTGAAAACCCGATTGGCCTGGTGTTCCTCCAGGACAGGGTTGGGAATCACTGCCCTAGCATATGGAATCTGGAAGGGACATAACAGAATGGAAGATTAGGTTTATACCTTTGATAATCTTCTTTCTGTTAGTCCCTGTAGGATTCCATATGACCCGTCCTCTCTTTTATTACTCAGTTGTTTTGGAATAGCCTGCTTTTCTGTCTCTGTTATTCTCCTTACAGGCTTGATTTTCCAGCTAGTTGCCAGATACTGTGGAGAGTATGCACATTACCGAAGGTTTTCTTGGTGTGCTCGTTGCACACAGCAGGTTAGTTCTACATTGTTCCTCCATGTTTTTCTGAGCTGCCGTTGTGCCTGTTTATTACTTGTTGGTATTTTGCAGAGCAGTTCAAGACTTGTTTGTATTGTTGGGTGATCTTCCTTGTCATGGTTTTGTTCAGGTATGTTGCTTGGCTTGGAGACTTAACTGGATGTTTGCTAGCTTTCAGGCTAAGGAGCATGTGCTCAGAAAAGTGTTGTATTTCTGCAACTCCCAGATTGCGAGTTGGGATTGAATACCTAGCATATGTAATCCTACAGGGACTATCAGAAAGAAGATTATCAAAGGTATAAACCTAATCTTCCATTAACTCCTGGGATAAAACCCCCACTTTTTTAATTCAAAATTTAAATGGAAAATACAACAGTGTAAATGAAGTAAGACAGCACAAATAAGACAACAATTGCAAATCTGTCCCAACCCCCCCCCCAATTCCCCACCCTTATAGATTGCTGGAATGAGAGAGAATGGAAAAATCTTTCAAAACTGCCTAGCTAAGACCTGGCTACGAGCTCTAGGAGTCAATGTATTTATAAAAAGGTTTCCAAATAGTGAGTAGTACTTTTCCCCATCTGGGGTCCCAGTTTGACAGGCCTATGCTTTCTATCATTTAAAAGATGAAGCATCCTAGAACACCAGTGGGAATAAGTAGGGCCAGAAGGTACAATCTATTTAATGAAGATGACTTTAAGGGTTAGCAGCACTGCCCCTTGGGTATGGGATGTTGCAAATCAAAGAGCCAAAACAAACTCTAGCAATTGTAATGCCAACGGGTCTGCCACTGGGAAAAACAGAGGCCCTGAACAAGAGGGCACGTCCAAAACATATGAGGTAAAGAGGCCTCAGGACTCGCACACTTTGGGCAATCACCTATGGGGAGAGTGTTGCTCAGTAAGCATGCCAAGGTGCAATATATAGTCTACAAATAAATTTATAAGCCAGTTCAAAATATAAAACAGGTAACAGCCCAAGCAGGGCTTTCAAATACTACTGCAGTTGGTGTCCTTAAATTTTTATTGAAAGCTCACCCCCCCCCCCACACACAGTTTTTTTTTTTAACTGTCAAGCTAGGGGATAGCTCAGAGGAGGTCTGAGCTCCATACTCCCAAAACTCATCTTCCCCCACCCCCTCATTTCCATTTACTATTCATTTGTACTGTATTTTCACACAAAATGGAAAGTTTTGTAGGGAATAAAACAAGTGGTTCTTAGTTTTAATCATCTTTTTTTTTTTTTTCATCTTTAGCACAACAGGGATAAATTCTGCTATTATCTTCCATCCCTGAGGGCACTCTTGAGGAAATTAATTTGTGTGCTGAGGAGCTCTGAGTGGCTCACAGTGGTGCAGTTTCTGACCGCCAGCTATGTGGGTTGAATCTCTGGCCTTAGTATTTATTACTAACATTACCTGTGGTGACTACAGTGTTATGGAGGCTCTGGCTGTCTGTGCTAAGTCTATGCCTGCTGCTCTTGTCTGACTGGGATGTCAGCTGCCAGTGACTGAGGGGCAAGCCCTTCCACAAGAAAAAAAACTGTAAAGACCAGGAACATTTAGCTTCCCATGGTTCCCTCTCCAATATTATGCAGCTGTCACTTTGACACTGAACATGGTTCCAATGAAGACTGACGTAGTCTCTTTATCGGATGTTTCTGACCAATGCAGTTTTACATGTTCCACAAAAAGTGTAGTTCTGATGTTCAAATTACCTCTAACTGGGGATATCTGAGAGCAGAGGTACCTTATTCCCTAGAATTTGTACACTTTTACAAAAAGTCTTTGTTGAAATGTACACATGGGGCCTTAGGAGGATGCAAGCTCTGCCAGCTATTTCTGAGATTTTGTTGCTGTATTGGACTGTGAGCATGTCTTGCTCCTAACACAGTTTCCCTCAGTGATCTGGAGGAAGAAGAGCTCTCCAAAGGTGGGGATGATCCTGCTGTATTTTATTTTTCTGCACGGAACTACTTTTTTATTTCTATTTCCCTTCTATCTTAAGTACTGCTTTACTACATCCCATAGGTTCTGGACTGGTCTAGAAAGGATGACAAGGAAGAAAAACTTATGTATTACTGGGTAACTTTTTCACTATTCCTATCAGATCACTCCATAGCCCCATTGTATTCAAGTTTATTAAAACTTGATGAAATGCTAATCATAAATTCTAAGCACTTAATTAAAAAATTAAAATGGGGAACAATTAACCTACTTGTTAGTGACAAGTCGTAACTTACATGAAAAAAAGGATAGTAGGGGAAATATATTTTTAAAAAGAAAAGAGTACAATTAAGATTAAAAACAAGAGGGCAATCGGAGAAATCATCACGGTTGAATGTGATTAATACAGAAATTGGCAAGGGTGGACCCAGCAATCATTTAGCATTCATAAGCATCTTTAATGAGGAAACTTTTAAGGTTTCCCTTAAATTTATCTAAATTTTTCTCAGACCTTAAATGTGAAGGTAACGAGTTCCAAATTGTAGGGGCTATAGTTGTGAATGATGAAGCCCTACGAGTGCTAATGATTTTTAAGGATGGGATGTGAAAAAGGTGCCGATATACTGATCTTAAGGTTCTCAAAGGATCATGAGTGATGAGGAGCTTATGAATGAAGGCAGGTTCTTTGGTGTTTATGTTTTAAAGGAAATTAAAGCAATTTTATATATAATTCGATATGGGATTGGTAACCAGAGTGCAATCTTTACCAAGGGGGTAACATGATCAAATTTCTTCTTGTTCGTTATAATTTTTATGGCAGTGTTTTGTATTAATTGTAGACGTTGGATGTCTTTTTGACAGACACCTCTATATAAGGAATTTCAATAGTCAAGTTTAGAAATAATAAGGGAGTGAATTAGAATGTAGAGAGACTGAGGTTTCAAGAATGTTTGCTAAGGATCTGATCATTCTGACCTTGAAAAAACAGTTCTTAACAACTGCACTTATCTGAAGATGGTAGGACAGTTTACTGTCGATCATTACACCAAAGATTTTAACTGAACTGACAGAGTTTATCGGCATGCCATTGATAGTAATAGATGTTAAGTGAATATTTTCTTTCCATGGAAAGAGAAGACAGTTGGTTTTGGAGATACTTAACGAGAGCATATTATCACAGAGCCATTGGCTGATCTTATCTAATTTTGAGTTGACGAGATTAATGTCATTGGGATTGGATGCATCAATGGGATGGATAATCTGAATATCATCCACGTAAGCGGTAAGACTGATTGGCATAAAGTAAGTAAAGGGGCTAGGTAGATATTGAAGAGTAGAGGGGAGAGTATTGATCCTTGTGGGATACCAAAGTTATTTTTGAAAACAGTTGATGATGTGTTATTGATGGATACTACAGTGGTAAGATTTGAAAAATAAGAAGAGAACCAGTCAAAGATTTGCTCAGAAATTCTAACTGCGGTAAGTCTTTGGAGAAGTAATGAATGGTCTATCGTGTCAAAAGCAGCTGAGAGATCTAAAGAAACAAGAATGACAGATTTGTGCTGGTCCAGAAAGTATTGTATAGAAGTGGTTAGACCTAGTAATGCATGTTCCGTTGAATGATTTTTGCGAAAATCGGTTTGATTGGGGTGAAGAGCTTGAGTTCTGTCAAAAAAATTGGATATCTGGTTAGATACTATTTTTTCAGTTAATTTTGAGAAGAATGGAAGATTTGAGATTGGCCTATAGTTGGCGCAGTCTGAGATGCTTTCTTTACTATTTTTGATTATAGGATGGATTAAGGAATGTTTCCAGGCTTTTGGTATTATTGCTTTGGAAAGGCTTTTTGTTAATTAAGTATAAATGGACCAAAAATGGGAAAATAATGTTTTAAGATAAGTGGTGGGGTGGAATCAGAATTTGAACCTTTAGGGTTTAGAGATTGCATAATATACTGAATGTCATTTAAATAAGGGAGATTGAAGTGAGAGCATGTAACACATAAGTGATTTGTAGTATTATCGTCGATTATGAATATTTTGAGATTTTTTTATTCCTTATGGTTTGGATTTTTGCTTGAAAAAAGTTTGCTAGGTTTTGGGCTGTGGGAGAGGAATAATTTGTGATGCTTTGTTTCTGCTTGAATTGTGTCAGATTTTTTAAAATGGAAAATAGGGCCGAGGAGTTCTTTGCTTTTGAAATACATTTTTATATAATTTTTCTTTTCCAGATGAAATTGTTTGTAGAATTAAGATTGGATGGAGTGGGGTTTGCTTGCCATTTCCATTCTAAGGAGTGTAATTGACGCTTAAGAAGAAGTGATGAATTGAACCAAGGGTTTTTTTAGTTTTTTGGAAGAAATGATGATGCAGGTTGAAACAGGGGCAATTTTATCAAGAAGGGAACGGCAGGCCATGTCCCAGATCTTTGTTTGTCTAGTTCTTCCAGGTCAAAGGAGTTGATGTCAAATTGGAGCAATGAAGATGTTAGTTTTTCTTTAAGATGCCTAAAGTATCTTGTGTAAATAGTTAAAGGTGGTGATGAATTAGGAAGAGTCAAGCACGCCTCTTTAAAGCCTGTTTCCCCTGCCAATCTCCCTATCCTTGCCTCTGACTCTCTCACCCCAGTCCCAACACTTTATTGCAACGCCAGATCCACATGCAACAAGATTCAAATCTTGAAGGACCTACTCGAGGACTCTGACCCTGGATTCCTATGCATCATGGAATCTTGGATTACAAAAGATGACCTATTTACACAAAATGAACTCTGCTCCCACAGCTATCAAGGCCTCTTCTCTCCCAGATCTAACCGAAAAGGAGGTGGCCTGGCACTTCTCTACAAATCATTCTTCGATGTCCAGCTCCTCGAAAAGGGTAGCCACACCTCACTAGAATATATGCTAGCCTTGGTCAATAATGAACTCCACCCTTACCCACTGGGTATCCTGTTTCTATATCGCCCACCTCCCCCTTGAAAAAAATCCTCCGAACTCATCCTCGAGACCATATCAAAGTTCAAGGTTTATTAACATTTGATTTATCGCTGAATCTGTTTACAAAGCGATGTACAATATAAAACATAAAATATAGATATACAATATTAAAACTCAATAACATTAGTTTAGGACAGGACAAACTTGAGGCGGAGGGAAAGAAAGGGAAAAGATTACATTTGTCTTAGTTAGGAAAACAAAAAGGTTACTGATCATTGGGGACATCAGTCTCCACCTAGACGACATCACCAGCAAGAATACGATTGAATTTAATAGCTTCCTCACCTCTCTTGGTTTTCTCCCCCCCCTGCACCATCCCCAACCCATGAAAAGGGGCACACACTAGACCTCATTAGTTTCCTCGATCTTACTGCTTACAAAACTTCAGCCAATGATACTCACTGGGAACATGTCCCCTGGTCCGACCACTTCTTAGAGGCCTTCTGTCTCCCAATTTTCATGTTGCGTCTTGGGGCTCCACCCCGCCCATCAAATTTCATTACCTTCCGCAAAAAAATTACGAGCGATCTGTTCTGGACTAAATTTCTCAACTAATTCTCCTTTGCTCCTAAGCCTGCAGACTCAGAAACCAACTGACATAACTGGGTCTCCCTCTCCGAGTCCACCTACCACTCCCTCGCCCCTCTTTCCACCAAAACCATCTCCTACTCCCGTAAAGCCCCTTGATACCTCCCATATCACAGAGAACTAAAGCAGAAATGTCGAGCTCTATAGCGCAAATGGAAAAAAATCTAATTCCCCTATAGATAGACAGTCCTGAAGAGTCAATATTAAGTTTTACAATACAGCACTAAAAAAAGCAAGGAAGAATTTCTATGGTGACAAAATCTCCAAATCCAACAACCAGAGTAGTACACTATTCAACATCTGGCGCTCCTTAACTTCCAAAAAAGACTCCACCTTGCTCCCCTCCTCTCCGTCAGCTGAAGTTCTAGCAAAATTCTTCAACGAAAAGGTCACTACCTTGAGATGCTCCTTCCCACCTGCTGTCTCCTACAACTCTCTGGTGCCCACTGACTCCAACCCTACCCTAACGGTCTCCAACCCTATCCCAGTTGACAGATCCTGGACTGCCTTTGAGCATGTATCTGAATCCCTAGTCTTTAAACTGCCTCAAACTGAAATCCTGCAACTGTTCCTTAGACCCATTCCCCTCCTACCTATTCGAGAAAATTCCCACACAGGCCATCTCATCTATTACCAAACTCATAAACTCTGCCCTACATTTGGGCCTTTTTTCCCCAGAAATAGGTCATATTGCCTTGACCCCACTACTGAAAAAACCCAACCTAGACCCTTCCACACCATCCAGCTATCGCCCAATAGCAAACATCCATCTCCTAACCAAGATACTTGAGTCCATCATATCTACCAAACTCTCATCCTATTTAGAGAGATTCTCTATTCTCCTACCTTACCAATATGGCTTTCATTCCAACTTCAGCACCGAATCTCTATTGACCTCCTTAATCTCTAAGGTTCAACAACTTCACTCTTGTAATAAAGTTTGCCGTCCTCCTACAATTCGACCTTTCTGCTGCTTTTGACGTTGTCCACCATGATATTCTAGTTTACCAACTCTCCGAGATAGGCATTAACTCCACAGTCCTAGACTGGTTCTCAAAATTCCTACGTTCCCGATTCTACACTGTCAATATGAATGGCACCTCATCCTCCCCCTGGAAACCGATATGTGTAGTCCCACAAGGCTCACTTCTATCTCCTATTCTTTTCAACATCTATATGTCCTCCCTAAACTCCTCCATCTATCCCCCCTAGAAACAATTTACACTTATGCTGATGACATCCTCGTCCTCCTCGAGACCGATTCGAACCTCAATAACCTCTCAGAGAACATATCCTCTTGTAAAACGAACCTGCAATCCTGGGCCCACACTGTGCAAATGAAACTGAACGAGTCCAAAACAAAACTATTTTGGCTCGGCCCAAAATTAGACCAACTACCCACCTCCATCCCACTGTCCTCTGGCTCCACTCTGCAGCTTGAGTCCTCAAGCAATGTTCTGGGCATCATCATTGATTCTACATTGTTCTTCAACGACCACCTCAATTTCTTGGTAAAAAAATGCTTTTTCAGCTTTCACATGTTGAGGAAAGTAAGATCCTGTTTCCATCAAAAGCATTTTGCCGTCCTTGTCCAATCCATCATCCTCTCCAGACTGGACTATTGCAACTCTATTTACTTAAGCCTAACAAAGAAAAACCTTCATAGACTTCAGCGGATTCAGAATGCCGCGGCTAAGCTTATCTTCACAAAAAGTAAATTCGACCGTGTCTCACCGCTCCTGTCCAAGCTTCACTGGCTTCTGATAATCTCCAGGGTCCACTTTAAATGCGCCTGTCTAACTTTCAAGATCCTACACGGCATTCCTTCCTCCCTTTATTCCACTTTCTTGGAACTCTTCAAATCCTAATACCACCAGACCCACCCAAAAATTAAAACTATCCTTCTCCTCATTAAAAGGCATTTCCCATGCAGGAGCTAGGGACCTCCCTCCCCTTCAGATTCACTGAGCTCTGGAACAACCTTACCTCCCCTCTTCGGAATCTGAGTTCTCTCCAACCTTTCCGTAAACATCTGAAAACCTGTCTATTCTCAAAAATGTAACACTTCCTCCCTCTCTGATATACTAAGCCCTCTAAACATTCTTCATTCTTTTGACCTTTAACCCTTCATTGGAGTTCCTTTCTATCCCAATTCCTGTAAACCGTGCCGAGCTCTACGATTGTGGAGAGGATGCAGTATACAAACCTAAGGTTTAGTTTAGGAATGGTTATGGGAAGGAAATAAGTTGAAATGAAGTAATGGTCGGACCAGGGTACTGTTGGAATCTGCTATTTATGCAGGTTTAGTTCTTTTTTTTATTTTTTATAACCCTCCATGAAGAATAATTTATAAATGTTTTATTTTTCAATTTAGTTTAGTTACAAAATTATACACTTCATCTCCATTGCTTTGTTGCTTGAAATACTGAAGACATGAAGCTTCAAAGTGCTCTTGAATGGCAGGGCTTACAAGTCTTTGTTCTTTGTCTCCATCTGCTGGTCATCATGGATATACCCACAGGTTTTAGACTGGTTTGGTAGGGTAAAAAAATGTACCAGGTATGATCCAGTTTCTCCCTTGCAGGTTAAAAACATGCAAGGATTTCAAAACGAAATCCCTAAGCATGTTTCAACTAGCCTGTTCTTGGCAATTTGTCAAAGGGTTTTTTTTAAATCAGGCATATATTCGGGGACAAATTTGCAAAGAAATTTCAATGTACCGTATTTTTCACTCCATAAGACACAACTGACCATAAGATGCACCCTAGATTTAGAGGAGGAAAACAAGAGAAAAACCATTCTGAATTAAATTCTCCCTGCCAGGCTCTGCATCATGTCCCTCCCCCATCTAGTGGTAGGCTGAAGCAGGAAAAAGAGGAGGCAGGCCTAGTGACAGGCAGGCAGACAGGCCCGACACCCCCCTTCAGTACCTTAAATCATCCCCCCACATCTTAAATAATCTCCCATACCATATACCCCCTAGTACTATAAATAATCCCCCACATATCCCCAGTACCTTTAAATTCCATCCCAGCCTCCCCAATTAATCATCACTTTTATATAGCCCCCAGCACATTTAAATTCTGTCCCAGCCACCCATCCCCCCCCCCCGGCAGTACCTTTCAATGTTGGAGGTTGGTGGACGGCTGCCTGCTTGTTGGGGTCTGCGGCGCACAAGTGCGCTAATGCCTAGGCCTACACACTTCCCTAATTGGGCTGGTCGCTGGTGCTTTGCAGGGCTGCTGCCTGATTACCGGCATGTCGGGGCCAGCAGTGCACAAGCGCGCTGCTGCGTGGGCGGGCGCCACTTCTGAATGGCTGCCTCAGTAGAACTGAGCAGCCATTCAGAAGTGGCGCCTGCACTTACAGCAGTGGTAGTGATATCATTGAGGCTCATGTTCATTGCTAGTGGCTGGTTAAGCATTCATGGAATAAGCCACAGCACTTATTAAAATTATGAAAAACCGTCCGTTTGTTTTTTTCTAACATTCATTTAATTGTGTTTGTTTTACTTTAGGAAATGAAGGCAGTAAAAGGCTTCATAGAAGAGTTGCTGCCCAGACTGTAACATAGATGAGAAGGTCATCACCCTTCAGCTTTAACCTGTGAACTGCAAAAGGAAGCCGTGGCAACAAACTTCCATACTGTTTTCCTTTGTCCCTGCAAGCCATTGTATGTCTTAAGTATCCTGCATTGAGGGTAGGGGTGGTCCTGGACAAAATTTTCTTTAGGATGTAATAAGCGCATTAAGACTTTTGAAAAGTAACAGCTGCTATTTTTCTATGGAGGTGGCTGCTACCACCAGCTCAAGTCTTGAGCCATAGCTTTTCTACAAAGTGTCAGTGGCTTCGGTGTGGCTTCACCATTACTACTAATGTGAGAAGTTCCATGGCTGTCAAAACTTTTGGTATTTAATGTGAGAAGTTCCATGGCTGTCAAAACTTTTGGTATTTAATGCAGCAGTTCCTAGAAAGTATTTTATACATCCCATAAATGTCTCAGTGGTAACCTTGAGGGAGAGATAGTATGAACTTATCAAATAAACAACACATGCCCTTTCTTTTACATTAGGCCTGAAACAGTGGCAGTTGGTAGAACAAAAAGCAGGTGGTACGTGACCAGCCTCTTTCCTTTGTCCCCTCTGTATAACCTCATGTCCAGCTGCAAACCAGTGTCCAGATAATGCACCAAAAATTGGCCAAGTGTCTACATTTCTTGTGTTCCTAAGGATACTTTACATAGCTATAAATCCATCAACTTAAGTCCTCACACAAACTGCTACCATTTTTATTTCAACTCTAAAGTGGTTGGGGGAAAAATAAAGATTCTGGCTGGTTTAGAAAGCACCCTGCAATTTACTTGCTAATACTTTTTTCATTCTCAAATGGTCACTTAAAAAAATACACAGCCTCTGAACTAATTTGTAAAGTGTTTGGTTTTGAAGGGTAATAAAGAGCTTGCTGCTTTAATTTTAAATTTTGTACAGAGCAGGTTCTTGCAGCAGCTAAACTTTCCTCTTTTAGCAGTGACCAGCTAACTATTTTTGAAAGAGTAAGGAAAAGCCACCCCCTCCCCCCCCTTTGTAGAGAAACATGGGCCATTTGGCTTGATCTCTCTTATAGTCTCCCTTCTCCCTCTTTAACTCAGTCCAGTTGTTATAGCAATAGGGCTGCAGCTTCAATGGGATCTAATCCTAACCATTGTTTATACTAGAGAGCTGCACGGGGATGATGGGAATTCCGCGGGTTCCCACTCCGAGTCACGGGGATCCCGTGGGGACGCCCCCTAGGGTCGCGTAGTTGGATGCACTCGAGCCGCGAAGCTCGTCTTCTTTTCCCTACCTGCCCTGCCGCAGCACACAGCCGACCGGAAGTCTTCCACGATGTCAGTGCTGACATTGGAGGGAGCGCTTAAGCAAAGCCCTCCCTCCCTCCGACGTCAGCGCTGACATCGGGAAGCCTTCCGGTCGGCTGTGTGCTGCGGCAGGACAGGTAGGAAAAATTCAAGGCAGTGGCGTACCAAGGGCGGGGGTGGTCCACCCTGGGGCAGCCTTGGGGGGGGGGGGGGGGGGGTGCAGAGCCGGCCAGATCCCCTTACCTTCGTGGCACTTTCCCCCAACCGACAAACCTCCCTGTCCTGTAGCCGTGAATCTAAATTACCTTCTTACAGCAGCTGGATTCAGGGCAGGGAGGTTTGTCGGACCGGGCCTGTTCTGTTGTCGGGCGGGCGGGGAAGCGCCACGAAGGTAAGGGGCAGGGAGGAAAGGTGGAGTGGAGAGGAAAAGACGCTTAAGGGAAATGGGTAAAACTGAGGGGGGGGAAGGATGCTGAAAGGACATGGGGAAGACAGGGGGAGAAGGACACTGAAAGGACATGGGGAAGACAGAGGGGGGGAGAAGGATGCTGAAAGGACATGGGGAAGAGAGAGTGGGGCGTAAACGCAGGCAGGGAAGAAGACAGAGATGCCAGACTATGGGGGGAGCGGAGGGAAGAAGATGGGTGTCAGACCAATTTGGAAGGGGGGAGAGGCACAGTAACAGAGAAAATGGAAGACGCAGAGAGAAGAGAGATAGTGGATGGAAGGAATTGAATGAGAACATGAGGAAAGCAGAAACCAGGCAACAAAGGTAGGAAAAAAAAATTATATTTCTTTTTTTTTTTCTTTTCTTTAGGATAAAGTATATTAGTTGTGTTGATAAAAATTTATAAACATTAGAGGCTCTGGTAGAAACCCATTTACAAAGTATGTATTCTTCCCAATTAATATTTCCAAATTAATAAAGTCTCCAAATTAATAAATGGGTTTCTACCAGAGCCTTTAATTCAGTAGCATAATTAAATGAAATAACTATTTCTGAAGTTTATAGGGATGGGCGGGGACGGAGGGGATTCCTCGTGGGGACGGAGGAATTCCTCACGGGGACGGGTGGCATTTCTGTCCCCTCACAACTCTCTAGTCTATACATTGTGTGCATAGCTTGGAAGCAGAGCAGAGACTTCACCCAGCCACTATAAAGCCAAAGCCTCTGCAATTATTAGTTTAACATTCAAGGTTTACTAACAGGAAATTTTATCTGAGTATAGGCTTCAGTTCTGGAATTTACTACACATGCCTCTCAATTTTCATGTGCCAATTTTACAGGCCTAGTTGCCTCATAAGTAGATAATAGAGAATAACACATACAAACTTTTCCCCATCCCCATGAGTTCTTTTGCTGTCTCTGCCCTATTCCTGCAAGTTCCATCCTCATCTGCACAAGCCTCAAACACTTTAAAATCATGTGTGTTTGAGGCTTGTGCAGTTAAGACACAAATTCAAATACCCAAGGCACTACTTGAATGATTTTTCATGCCCTTACTGGGGTGGTAAATTTATCATTGGTCTTGGTAAAGTGACTTATGCTATAAGTGTTTTTAAATATTTTTAATATCTCCTATTTATGCAGCTCCCAAAATTGTAAATCTACTGGAATAGCCCAGTCATATTCTCTGTATCCTAAACACTAAATTGTAATTCTCTAAATCTTATTGTAATTCTCATGGAAATGTCCAGCTGTTTCTTTTGTAATCCGCCCAGAACTGCAAGGTACGGGCGAAATAGAAGTCATTAATGTAATGTAATGTTTTAATAAATATAAAGTGCATTAGGTGCTAGAGGAAGGAGGAGTGTGTGGCGCAGTGGTTGGAGCTGCAGCCTCAGCACCCTGGGGTTTAGGGTTCAAACCCCGCACTGCTCCTTGTGACCCTGGGAAAGTCACTTAATCCTCCATAGCCCCAGGTACGTTAGATAGATTGTGAGCCCACCGGGAAAATGCTTGAGTACCTGATTGTAAACAGCTTAGATAACCCTGATAGGCGGTATATAAAATCCTAATAAAACTTGAAGGATTTGTGCCAGACGGCTGCCCAACTGTTTCACACTGGACATATTACTGGCTGGACATTGTGGCTCTGCTAAAGCTTGTGAAATAAGTTTGGTGCAGTAATAGAAGGAGGCATAGTCCCTGATGAAACCGAGTGTGAAACGGTTGGGCAGCTGTCGGGCACAAATCCTTCCTCTAGCATCTAATGCACTTTATATTTATTAAAACAGATATTAAAAATATTTTAAAACACTTATAGCACAAGTCACTTTACCAAGACCAATGATGAATTTACCACCCCCGTAAGGGCATGAAAAATCATTCAAGTAGTGCCTTGGGTATTTGAGGTCTGGTAATTCAATATAAACTTGATATGAATTTGTTCTCTGGTTTATAATAGGTTTTGTTTTGAACAAATCTTTATTTTCTTCAATTCCATTTGATTTAGAGCTTACATAGAAACATGATGGCAGATAAAGGTCAAATGGCCCATCAAGTCTGCCCATCCGCAGTAACCATTATCTCTTTCTCTGAGAGATCCCAGGCCCTTTTGAATTCAGACACAGTTTGTCTCTACCACCTCTTCCAGGAGACTGTTCCAGGCATCTGCCACCCTTAGAAAAGTATTTCCTTAGATTATGCTGGAGCCCATCACCTTCATCCTATGCCTTCTCATTGCAAAGTATCCTTTCAAATGAAAGAGACGTGACTCATGCACATTTACATTAGGCAGGAATGGGACAGGAACAATGACAAAACTCACAGGGACAGGGAAATTGAGTTCCTGCAGGGACAAATTTGTCCCCATGCCATTCTCTAGCAGATTTACCATTTGGTAAATTGCCAGTGTTAGCTTGAGGGGTGACAATCCCATGCAGGACTTATGCGTGCTGGCTTAAAACACTTCCTGTTGAAAAAAGATATCCCTGAGGCGAAGGATCCAAGATGGCAGCAGTCTAGCTTCAGTGTCTCAATCCTACCTGTTGCAGGAGCAATTTTCTATTTCCTGAGGCTTATTTCTGTCTGTGGCGGCATGCCACATTCTAAATACAAGGGAATTGTTTGAGCTGAGCCCCCTGTGGCTCGAACATCTACTCCCGTACAGCGCTCCATGCTGGAGTTCGTCGGAGCCAGTTCTCGTGTCGACATCGGAGGAATGTCTAGCAGTTTCCTGAATGAAAGAGAGGCTGGGGCTTCGGACTGGGAGGTCTCTCTCTCCCCCCTGCTGTCTGTTCCACCACCGCGCCCAGAGTCTGCTGCGGCTGAGCAGGAAGTATCTCCTGTCATGCTAGCTTCGAGGGAGACCCCGGCAGCAGGGGCTGTAGCCGTGATAGAGGTATCTGAGCAAATCAGGGTGTTATGCCCCCAACTTAAAAGGTGCTGGGGGGTTAAGAGGGAGTGGGTATCCCTCCTGCCATTTTTTTTGTTTTGGTAGGGGGGGTGGCTTGGGGGTGCTGGCACATGGGGGGGGGCTTTTTTCTTATGGGGCAGATTGTGCATGTTTAACACACACATAACAGCTATGCTATTAAATAACGCATGTGTCAGTTGCTCACTGAGCAATGGATTGGTTGCATGCAAATCATTTGCAAGCAAACTTGATGATACAGCAATCACTGCTGGAGAATTGGCCAGAGAATCAGCCAACAGCAATCAAGTCCTTAGTATAAACAGCTTGGTTCTAAAGTAGAGGATACTTAAAATTAGAGGGAAAATAAGTTCAGCTATTTCACCCAGAATTGGAGCAGTATTAACATAAAAACAATATGTCAGTAAGATAACATGTTCCAATTAGTGTTTGAGGCCTGAAACTGCGGTGTAATGCTGAGGAGGAATTTGTTTTTTTTAATTTTCTTTACATATAGTCTTGTTAAGAGGGGTTTCTGACAGGTGCTGGAAAACACACCTGTTAAGTATTTGGCAGGTGGAGCTACAATCCAGTATTCATTTAACATTCCAAATAAGAGCGGAATCTATGCAGACTTAAAATTAAGTTGTTTGGAGTTGGGCCTGCTTATTGCTTTTGTCCCACAGTTAGACCAAGCTCAGTTCTAAGACCAAGATGCAGCCCCCAAGTCCTGACATGAGTTTAAAAAACTGAATAAAATGGAACCATTGCCTTCCTTAAAGATGTTTTGTGTTACAGTGAGAATAAAGAAAATGAACATCTCTTCTCTCTAAGCTTACTCATTTAACAGAAGACTATGTATAAGTAGCTTTAAAAATAGTACTTTCATATCATATGCATTTACTTTTAAGGACAATGGGTAGTTAATTTGTCAATATAGCTGTGCCTTTTGTGTCATGGCACTGATGCTAGCTCCAGGCAATTTCTACCTTCTCTCTAGGTGCAAGAGATGCCCTTCTCCACCCTTGCATGGGCTCAGGCCTAGAGAGCTGCATGGGGATGACAGGGATCCCATGGGTTCCCCCTTTGGGTCACAGGGATTCCATGGGGACCCCCCTGGTGGTCTTGGGGATCCCACAGGGTTGGATGGAACTCGAATTATGAGGCTCATCTTCTTTCCTACCTGCCCTGCAGCAGAACACATAGTCAACCGGAAGTCTTCCCAGATGTCAGAGGGAGGGCTTTGCCCTGCACGCGACTGACGTGAAGCCTTCTGACCTCAGGGGGAAGACTTCCGGTTGGCTAAGTGAGCTGCTGCAGGGCAGGCAGGAAATAGAAGAGAGCTTCACGGCTCGAGCTACCTCTCAGAGCTCCATTTGGATGAAAAAGAGAAAGTTGCTAATAAGGTATTTATTATTTTTTTCCTTTCTGTAACCCCTTTCCCTTGCTTTCTCTCTTCCTCTTGCAAGCGTTTTCACTGCTTTTAAAGATGTTTTGAATTACTGCTGCTTGTTTCTCCCTAGGACCTGCCAGAGCTGTAGTCTAATGAGCTGTAATCTCCATGGCTACTAAGACTCCCATTTTAGTTGTATTATTATTATTATTAAAGAAAGGAGGCCACTGGCAAGTAGCGTTTGAAACATTAATGGAAACACTTGACTGCTTTTACACTTTTATTTTTTTACCTTCACCATCCTTCCTTCTTGTATCTCTTACAAGTACCAAACAAAACAAGACTTAGAGCTACCTCCAACCCCTGCTGTTATCTGGACACGAAAGTGGGAGGCAACTGCAGGACACAGAAGGGGTCGAACATGGGAGGCAAACGGTTAATAGACAACGGCGCAAAAGACAAAAGCGCACGCCGACAATTGAGCGCAACGCGGAGGTGTGTGCCGCACAAAATTACACTTTTTAGGGGCTCCGACGGGGGTTTTTGTTGGGGAACGCCCCCAGTTTACTTAATAGACATCGCGCCGGCGTTATGGGGGGTTGTAACCCTCCACATTTTACTGAACTTAAAACAGGGAAAAAGTTAAGTTTTCAGTAAAATGTGGGGGGTTACAACCCCCCACAACGCGGCGCAATGTCTATTAAATAAAGTGGGGGGGTTCCCCCCACGCCCCCCCCCCCCCGTCGGAGCCCTAAAAACAGTAATTTAGAGCGGCATGCGCCTCCGCGCTGTGCTCAATTGTCTGGGCACGCCTTTGTCGCGGCGCGCTTTTGACCTGACACCAAGGCAAACGCAGGACACAAAAGGGGGGGAGGGAATGCGTTTTTGGACACAGAAGACATGAACTTGGGAGAGAGGAAGGGAGGGAAAGAGATACTGAGGTGGAGAAGGGAATGGAAAGGGAGAATTGGGTGTCTCAGAGAAAGAGAGATGGTCGTGTACATAGGGAATGGAAGAAAGGAGAATTTTTGGTCATAGGGCGTGAGGGAGATACAGATGATAGGGAGAAATGTGATAGAAAGGGAACAGTGGGACAGATTGAAATGGATGCAAGAGGGAGGAATATTGCATACAGTGGTGAAGGGAATGGAGGGAGAGATATGGCATGGTGCTGGAGAAGGGTGATAGGAGAAATGTTGCACATGGTCCTGGGGATGAGAGAGGGATAAATGCTGGACCATGGTAGGAGGAACCAATGGACAGCAACAGAAGAATTTATAGAAGATGGGAAAGCGGAAAAAAGAAACTGGGACCAACTTTATAGAAAAATAAGTCTCCAGACAACAAAGGTAAAAAATTCAAATTTATTGACTAAAATATGTTAGCTTTGAGAAATGTATATAGCAGATGTCTTTGTATTGTGCTCAAAAGAAAAGGATATACATTTCTGGTTTTAGTTCTACAGTGTTGAAGTACTTGCTGACCCTTGCTGTGGCTGGTGGGGATCCCCAACTACCACAGGACCTCCTCTAAAGACCGTCAGACTGCCCCTCGACCAAGTGCAGCAATCGCTGGCAGCATCCGTGACTCAGGAATGCTACTGCTGTCTGCCAAGCTTGGCAAAAGGGACCCTGGGGGCCAACTGCAGAGGAAGTCCTCAGCTGAAAGCTTGGGGGTCCTCATAAGTTTAGTATTTCTATTTTATATTTACATTAGAGGCTCTGGTAGAAACCCGTTTACAAAGTATGTTTTCTTCCCAATTAATATTTCCAAATCAATAAAGGGCTCCTTTTATCAAGCCGCATGTTAAACCGCTGGCCGCACTAGCCCCTACCACCTCCTCTTGAGCAGGCGGTAGATTTTAGCCAGCGCGGGGGTTAGCACATGATGAAAAGTCACACGCGTTAACCCTGCTAGCACGGCTTGATAAAAGGAGCCCAAAGTGTCTTTGCTTATTTGTAAATGGGTCTCTACCAGAGCCTTTAATTCAGTAGCATAATTAAATGAAATAACTACTTCTGAAGTTTATAGGGATGGGTGGGGATGGATTTGATTCCAGCGGGGACGGGTTTGATTTCTGTCCCTGCGCAACTCTCTACTCAGGCCTTCTGCCTACCCTTTAGAAAAGGACCCGAGACCAATTCTCATTTTCTTCCCTTTGCCTCATGAAGATAAAAGGAGTCTTCTGTCCTAATTAATCACTTGATTTATCTATTTAAAACATGAAAAAAAACAAATTTTCATTTTTATAAGAATAAAAAAAAAAATCATAAAAAGCAACATATATGAATCATAATTAAGTTATACAAAGATGACCACAGAAGATTTAGAAGTGAGTAGTTTTCTGAGATTTGCAATTATATTGTAAGTCACTTTCATGAATCAGATTTTGTTTGTAGAGGCATTTTTTAAAAACAATAACTTTTTTTTTTTTGTTATTTATCTCATTCCCAAATACTGAATATGTCCAACAGAAAACCACAGCTTTTGTCAGTCAACTTATGCAGTAAGATAACAAATGCTGATTTTTGAAAAACATTTCTAAATTTATTAGATGGGAGAGTATGCCATAACCGCCACAGAAAAGTTTCATGTCATAAAGCATGACAATTGGAATAAATAAATCCCAGCCTTTTAAAATAGGGTCTCAAAATCATGCCTAACATTGCACAAATTTTGTAGCATGTGGCCTGTAATGCAGTAGTATCCAAATAATCCCAGCGTGCTTCATCTTTAGGATATACTGTTAATTTAACTCTATCATTTTAAAATTATATGGAGCCTTGTGAGCAATGGTTCTGATGTAACTTGGTCAAATATCTAACATCTGTACTTCCGCTTAGACAATTGAATGATACTATAGAAAAGCGCTGCTATCAGCAAGGTGTAGCCGGCTCTGCACTCTAATAATGGAGAGTCCATCTCCCAGAAACTTGGCTATCCCTCTTTTGAATCCAACTGTGTTAGGGGTAGAGGCGAGGAAGAGATTCATTTATATATTTATACATACACACATATACACATACACAAACATATATAACAATCCTCCTCCCCTTTGACATCCAAGACCCCACCTCATCAGGACGCCTGAAAACAACATTGGAAACTAGAAAAATGGATCACAAACCACAAACTGAAGCTGAACACAGATA